>NW_023458563.1:28598936-28617384 GCF_013731165.1 Rhagoletis pomonella
TACGTAAACAAACTTTTTGTTTACAAACAAGTGCAAACGTATTGTGTGAAAAATCGAGGTAATTTGTGCGTTCTAAACTAAAAAAAGTTTTATTTGCAATAAAAACTTTATAAAAATGTCGTGTCGTGTATTGAATTGCCGCAGCCGTAGGGGTAAAGCCCCTAAATGCAGTTTTTTTTGTTTCCCCGCGACGATGCCTTGGCCAGAAAGTGGGTAGAGTTCTGCTGGCAGGAGAAGCCATACAATTTAGACACCAGCGTAATATGCATGAAGCACTTAACGGATAAGATACAATTGATAGCACCACTTTTAAACACAACATGTTAAGTTGAAAACGTTGAAATACCACTAATTACAAATTAAAATCGGGTCGACCACTTTCTGCAGGAAAACATGCGCTGCGACAAGATATTATCACTTTTTCGGCACCTGCAATACAAACACAAAAATTGTAAATACATAGTTTATTAATAAGACCCTTTCTTTTGAACACATTTCAAGGGTGGTTGTATATTTTTTGTTAACGTTGTGCTCAATTTGCTATATTTAAAGATGGCTTGAGAAATTGGTGAATCGTGAAGAAAACACGTTTCCTCACTGCAAATTCACAACTGTCAACTCATTGTTCTTCGCCATAGTCTTTGTTTACCCGTTGCCACAAATGTCATTCTGCGGGAATGCGCAATCTTGTATTCTATCGTTCTTGTTACAGTTTAAGAATTAAAAGCGCAAACAGTCAACAACGTAACGTCGACGTAGGTTGACGCAGACACGATCTACCTTATGGGATTCGCGTGTTAACGAAAACTCACCACCGCATGGCGGTGACGTTGCCGTTGTTTCTGTCTCTCTCTATCAACAGTCAATTTTATATGCTGCTACGTACGTCAACCTACGTTTACGCTACGTCGCTGAATAACTGCGCTTTAAGCCTGAAAATGTGAGTTGAAATGTCACACCTGTCACCGTGGAATGAGCCTTATACAAAAAGGCAAAAATAATCATTTGTATAAATTGCGATTCGTAACAACATTCTCTGTAGCAAATAAACTCATAATTCTAAAGAAATCACAATCGCATTCCTATTGAAGAAAATTAGGTTCCTCTTAAATTCAAATATTAAACAAACTTTGCCGAATTCGCCTATAATTTTGTGTCTGTGTGTCTGTAGTTTATATGTTAAATAATAACAATATGACATCAGATTTTTGGCGAAATTCTACACAAATTTGATATCTATATATATATATTTTGAAGGCCGTTTTTTTCTGTTCGCAAAGCTCGAGATCCCTTGTACCGATTTTTTTTTAATTTTGGTTATAGGTTCTGGATGGGCTTCTCATTGTTTTAGGCAAAAAAAGTTTAAATACTTCCTAAAAATGGAACTGAGGGACTTTAAAAATACTATAGAATCTAACACACATGCCCACATAACAGCGCTGCTCACCTGCAAATCACAAATGAGAGCGCCCTCTGCTGTTAATTCGTACAGAATACAGCGCAAAGCAAGGGTTATGTATACATACATATACATATACATATACATGTGACCAACCGTACTTCTTTTGGAAGTACAGTACTTCTTTTTTCGCAAATATACCTCGTACTTCGAAGTACAGTCAAATGTACTTCTTTCCGATATTTTTTACTTCAGGAGGAAGATTCTGTAACCAGTTAGCGACAATTTTCGGATCGCAATCGCAATTTTTGATGCATGATATAAATGGTTTTGCGTCAAAAAGTGCGATAGCGATTCGAAAATTGTCGCTAACTGGCTACAGAATCCAGGTCCTGTACTTCCCTGATCTTCTGGACGATCATCACATGGCCTGGACGATAAATTCGTTCAAACCATTAAAGTGGCTGTGGACCGATGGCATCATACCTGCGCAGCTGCAAAGGTCTCTGAAGGTGTCCTGCAATTGGTTGGATCCTATTTATGCAAACTGCGTGAGGACCGGGTACATCCCCAGGGTTTGGAGGGTAGTCAGTGTTGCGTTCATCCCGAAGGCCGGAAAAGGCACAAAAGGTGAATATCGCCCTGCACACATTGGTAAAGTAGTCAGAGGAAGCTTTCACGCATGAAGATTATGCAGTACCGAGGGGGCCTTCAACAATGTCACTCCAGAGGCAATAGTAAGTCATAATCTGGGGGTTGAAACCAACCTAATAAGCTTACTTAGTGAGAGAACTGTCGCGGCGGGTTGGGGGGGCGTCTGCACTTAGTGCAGAGTCAAAGGGAGTACTCCAAAAGGTGGTGTTCTGTCTCCCCTGCTCTGGATTGCGGTTATAAACGACTATCTAGAGGAACGAAAAAAGTGGGCTGTCGGGTGATCGCCTATGTAGATGATATGGAGCTTTTGGTTAAGGGACGATTTCTATACACCGTTTTTGGTCTGGCTCAAGGTTACCTGAACCAGGTAACTAGGTGGGCGATCAACGGCGGTTGTCGTAGTGCCTAACATTGAGCAAAGGGTAGGAAAGATGTCGGTTGTCTTGTACTTTTTTAGGGGAACTATAGTTAAAAGGTGAGGTCTCTCGTTCAAATTAATTCATTAGCTCTAGGAAATCAGATTTAAGCCTATATTGTTTCGAGGAGCCCTTGTTTGAATTGTCGCAGCACGAACTGCTATTAGGCTAAAGGAAACCGGGTTCTTATGTGACATAAAAAAGGAAAAGAAGACGTTTCTCTGCAGCAAATATTTTTATAAGGCACTTTAAAATACGTTACCCCTCAAGGGCTAGTGATGAGGGTTTTGAGAGCCTATTGTGCGATTGGTATTCATGCGGTGAGACTAGGAATTTCGACTGATCCTTTTGTATGAGCTGTCAGGAAGAAGATGAAGTGAAATCATCTCCACACTTTCTTTTAGACTGTTCAACCTTCGCCAGACGAAGATGACAGCATTTTGGCTCGCACTTCTGAACAAACACTGAGCTCTCAGGCATCGAAATTAGCCGCATTCGAAATTTCGCAATCGGCTCGCGGCGTTAACTTAACGCAACCAAACCTGTACTTCTTTGAGCTATGAAATAGTTGGTCACATTATGTATACATATTCATACGTGTTAATGTTAAAGTTAAAGTTGATACTTATGTTAAAAAAAAAAAACAAATATGTATGTACAGTTCATGGACAAATAATGTAGGCAATAGGTTTGTTCGTCGAGCAAAAAATTTGTACGAATTTGTACGAATTATCACGATTTTTGCCCAAATCGCGTTCGTGCAGACCAAAAAATTATCCAACACTCAAAAATTGTGAGACCAAAGTGACAGTTCTCTGGAGAGAAGTTGCAAATACTTGCTGGAAAAAATTTTGCCAGCAAGAATTTGCAAACACGAAAAACATGTGGTTGTGGCGCATGGTTGCATTTTTGTCTACAATAATTTGAAAATTAGTTCGTTAAATTTGAAAATTTATAAACACGAGCGATTTTTTTATGAAAAAAGGAAGTAAATAATTGTTGATATAATTAATTTAGTTAATTCCAATGATTTGAACTTAATTCGGCTGAAAAAAATGGTATTCGCAATCGGAATGCAATTGCAACCAGAGTCGATTTAAGAAACCCGACAGCTAATACGATGAAGAAATTGAAATGTATGTCAAAGAAAGTCAGAACAATAAGAAATATACATGTATATCCTGTTTTTGGCCATCCGAAAGAATTTTAAAAATTCTATAAAAATTTTTTATGTTTGAAATGCAACCGTGGACGCCAGCTGGCAGCGAAACTTGCAAATTCCTGCAAATTTGCGTTCGTGCAGAAATTTGCAAGTTTCTCAACATGAGAGAGAATTTGAGAGAATTTTTTCTTACTCTCTGATATTTTGAGTGTTGGATAATTCTTGCTGGATTTTCGACGAACAAACCTAATTATGTATGTAGAGTCGTTTATGTTGCCACAAGGAGCAACTAACATTGCTGTTAGAACTTACATTTGTATATGCATATTTATGTACATTAGACTGCATTACTCCCCATACAAAAAAAAAGTCGATACTGTTTTTCCATTAGAATTATAAAATCTATTAAAATTTAAGACGTCCACCAAAATATTTCTGAAAAATATTAAGATTTAAGCGAGCTGGACCGATTTGAAAATACCTCCAAAAATGGAGCTTTTTATTAATAAAAATAGTTTCTTAAAGATGTTTTTTGAAAAAATCCCCTCAAATGACAAAACCGTTTAAGCTTAAAAAAAAAAAATTAAAAAAATTTGAACGGAATCGTAATAATGAGATTTTTGACGCTGTTTTTTTTTAACTTTTTTTAAAGATTGGTATAAGAAAAAGTTGAATAACTGAACCTAAACTCTTCCGATTTAGAATTGTGTGGTATCATTGGAAAGGTATTTTCTCGCCCTTTTTATTTCTTTGCTAATAAGCTCATTCACAGGATGAAAGAGAAAGGTAGGATGAACGAACATCATTGAAAGTTGAATTAAGATGTGTTGATATTTGAAAAAAAGGGATACGAATGACTTTTTTTTGCACATACTTAAAAATAGTGGGAAAATACCTTTCGACTAAGATCCCATAAGTCTAAATCAGAATAGTTTTGGCCCAGTTATTTAAGTTTTTCGTAAATCAATCTTTGAAAAAAAGTAAAAAAACAGCATCAAAAATCTCACTATTAGGATTCCGTTGAAAATATTTTTAAATATTTTTATGCAAATTTTTGAAACCTAATCTGTTTTGTCATCTGAGGGGACTTTTTTCAAAAAGTTCTTTAAGAAACTATTTTTGTTCATAAAACCTCCATTTTTCGAGTTATTTTAAAATCGGTCCAGCTCGCTTAAATCTTAATATTTTTCCGAAATATTTTGGTGGACATCTTAAAATATAATAAATTTTCTAATCCCGGCGGAAAAATCACAACTTTTTTTGGTGATGCACTCTAATGTACATACATATGTATGTATATAATTACGCATAAAAACCCTGCTGCTATGTTTTTTGTACGTAAGTGAACGCAATATTAAAACCAGCCATACCATCTACATATCATCGCTGTGTCTGCAAAACCGCCCATCGACCAGTTGCAAAACCTCCTAAATCGTCGTTGTGGCAAACATGAGATTTGGTAACCCTGAACTCCAGGCATCGAGATTTATGCATAAACATCTTAAAATCGTTTTTAAAATAACAGTTTTCTAAAATAATAGCTGGAGGAAATATCTCCTATCAAGGTAATGCCTTCAAAGAGAAACTGTTTTTTTGCTCTCCTGTAAAATTGGAGTGCCGTAAAATAGGCGGTTTTGCAATTAGTCCATGGGCGGTTTTGCAAAAACATCGACGAAATGTATATCGCAAAGCTCGAGAACGGCTGGACCGATTTTTTTTGAAATTTCGGACACCAGCTGCAGACGTTCAAAGGATGGTTATCGGCTAACAAAAATCTCGATGTATAAAAGGGGCGTGGAACCTCCCATACAAACCGAATTTTTCGTACTCCATATCTCTGGAAGTGTTCATGGTAGAGTGATGGAAGTTGGTATGGAGATATATGAACTCGATCGCATACTCTTGGAGAAAAATTGGAGCTATGGGAAAAGGGGGCGGTAATTTCCGTACAAACCGAATTTTTCATACTGCAAACCTCTGGAGTAGGGATGGGTAGTGAAGGGTTGAAATTCGATTTTTTCCAAATTTCGAACATTGCCCAACCATTCGATTATTCGATTCGAAATTTGGTGGTGCAAATTCGATTTAATTCCAATTTTTTCGAAGTTTGCAAAATTTTTTTTAAGTAAAACTTTTTAATCGGGTTCGGAGATTTTTGCGTTAAATATTTAACACCAAGTCATAAAATCTGTATCGTTCAAATTAAAAAAATGGGATTCGAATTAAAGGCTTGTCCTTTGGGTCTGCAACATAGTTTTAGTTCTGTAAGTTTAAGGTTAGAAAATCAAATTCAAATAATCGCTTCCGCAGATGTTTGCGTTAAATATTTGACACCAAGTCATAAAATCTGTATCGTTCGTTCGATTTTCAAAAAGGGGGTAGGTGTCAAATGAAAGGGCTTGCCCTGTAGATATGTAACATGGTTTTAGTTTTGTGCCATATGTAAGAAAATCTAAATCAAATTATTTAATAAGTTAGATAAATTACTCGAATATGGGTATCAATCGAAATGGTTTTGAATAAGCTTAATTTGTTTATTACATTTGGGGGGTTGCCACCTGTTTGCAAAGTAGAATTTAGTTAAAGAAGTGTTGTGCTTAAAATACTATGCAACAATTAAAATATTTTTGAGGTGCTTGAAGAGAGTGGCCACCTAATTAAAAAGTTAAACTCAAATTACACTGGGCGACAGCCGAAACCAAATGTATACCCATCCAGTAGTAAAACGCTCGATGGATTTCCAAAAGTTAGCTCGTATTTTTATTTTGTGGCCTACTAAAGTTTTCATATCTCGGCCTAAGTAGTTTTCAAAGAAGTCGAAAAAATAGCTAAAATAAATGTCTGAGCGAAATTAAAGGTTAAGACATATGTACTAAAATGGCGTGGGAAATATTTTCGTAGAACATTTTAACCCGCCTATAAGGGTAATTTTTGACCCTTACTTCAAGAAATCACGCAAAAAGCAAATTTGGCAGATCGTTAGTGGATTGATATATTCTAAAAATTTATCTCCGGAAAATTTCATTAGGGGTCTTCTCAGGCAAAAGCTACCAACGACAACGTAAAAGCCTCTAAAAATCTAAAATAAAAAATCCAAAAAACTAGTTTTTTTATAAAAACACAGTGATGACAAATTTAGTCACCAGAAGAAAGTTGAAGAGTTGATTTTTTGGAAATAAAGATGAAATTCGATTTTTTCTGTAAAAATTCGATTTTATCCGAATTTTAGCAACACAAAGTTCGATTTCAAAAATTCGCCAGTTTGGAGCTAAAATTCGAACAAAATTCGAATATCGAATTTACCCATCCCTACTCTGGAGGTGTTCATGGTAGAGTACTGGAACTTGGTATTGGCGCATATGAAATTGATCGAATCTTAGAGAAAAATTGGACCTATTTGAAAAGGGAGCGTGGCACCTCCCTTTCAAACCGAATTTTTCATACTGCATATCTCTGGAAGTATTTATGGTAGAGTACTTGAACTTGGTATGGAGATATATGAAACCAATCCCATGGCCTTGGATAAAAATTGGAGCTATTGGAAAGGAGGGTGTGGGACCTCCCATACAACCCGAATATTTTATACTGCATATTTCTGGAAGCGTTCATTGGTAAAGTTTTTGAACTTGGTACGGAAATATATGAAATCAATCACATACTCATGGAGAAAAATTAGAGTTATTGGAAAGAGGCGTGGCACCTCCTATACAAACCGAATTTTTAATACTTCAAACCTCTGGAAATGTTCATGGTAGAGTACTGGAGCTTGGTATGGAGATATATGTAATCAATCGCTTACTCATGAAGAAAAATTCGGACTATTTGAAAACGGGGCGTGGCACCTCCCATACAAACCGATTTGTTGATAATAAGAATCTCTGGAAGTGGTCACGGTAGAGTACTGGAACTTTATACGGGCGTGGCACCTTCCATAAAAGTCGAATTTTTCTTATTGCATATCTCTAGAACTTTGTGTGGAGATATATGAAATTAATCGCGTAGTCATGCGAGAAAATATGGAGCTATTGGAAAAGAGTTCGTTGCACCTACCACACAAGCCGAATTTCATACTGCATATCTCTGGAAGTGTTCATGGTACAGTACTGGAACACTTCGTATGGAGATATATGAAATCAATCCCATACACATTGAAAAAATAGGCTCTTTGAGAAGACGACTTGGCAAAGTACAAACCCACTGACTTTTAGTTATCTTTGAATGTGTATATAATTCTTGTGTAGATATATTTGTGAGTGAAATTACAGTTACATTTTTTCAGTTTCAATAACTTTTTATTTAAGTGGGTAGAAATATGGCAGCACAGTGTTAAAAGTGATAGTAAAAGCAGGGCTGGTATACAAGTAAACAGCTGATACATAATATTGTGGTTTGTGTATATTGACCAGCTGATTAAATGTACAACATATCTGAGTGTTGGTATTCTAACACAATTTTTATTGAAAAAAAGTAAATTAGCTTAAGAAAAATACAGGGTGGTGGCTTCGTCGCTAGCGAACTCTGAAATTTTAAGGAATCTCTGGTATATTTAAGAGCGTAGACTTCACAGGTGTTAAATGCAAAAATTTGACATTCATGTAAGTCCTAGGATGGAGAGCCCTTACAAGTCATTCCTTAGAAAGTATATTCGGTCCTTGTACCGATTTGAAGACTTTCATTTTTAGTATTTTGTGGCGTTATATTATCCTTAAATATACTGTGAGCCGGTTGAAATAGATGTAGTAGGTTATGTTGTATATTTTTACGTAAAGTAAGACATGAGCTTCCGAAATTCATTAGTCAATAACTATTTGATGCATATAACGAAAACAGCTGCAAATTTATAATGAGCGTGGCCGAGCAGGGATTTTTAAATAAGCAATTCAAGATTCTGATTATTCGAAATTACCATTACTTGAGTAATTGAGAAAATTATCTACTAACTTTTTTTAATAGCCCCCTCTTCAATACCTCCGGGGGGATGTCAAAAGATGGCTGTTAAAAGTGCAACCGTTAATATTAATTTTAAAGGGTTGCGAATTTCTATTTTCCATATAAATTACTTAGAAACAAATTGTTTTCAACTTGCAGTTTGTTTTGTCGGCTATGAATTATCGAAAAAAAATGCGATACATATTTTTATAGGAAATTAGACAATATACAAAAAAAAATCTACTGGTTTAACGTTTATTCAAACTTACAGGTCTATTCTGCGCTGGTAATAAAAAGTTTGTAATCGGTAAATAAAGTTCCTGTCAATTTTTAAACCCTTTTCGCATTCTGTGTACTCTTGTAACCGGTAAATTTTGTTACCATCTCATAAGCTAGTAACAAAGTATTTCCCCGTGAAATATGCAATGCCAGAATTTGCACAACTCTTCATAGCTGAATTGCTGAAGATTTTAACTGCATTACCAACGTACCAAGCATCGCGGTGACAATAACTGGTAATATTTTTTAGTAATACAATTTTCCGGTTACAAAATCTTCGGTAACGTGCAGAATAATAATAATAATATTAGATTGGCGCTTACACATATGTTAATGTTTGGCCGAGCTTCTCCTCCGATTTTTGGCGTGCGCCTTGATGTTGTCACACAAAGAGGAGGTACCTACAGTTTTACGCCGACTCCGAACGGTGATTGTATTTTAATGAGAAGCTGTTTTTCATGGCAGAAATGCACTCGGAGGTTTGCCATTGCCTGCCGAGGGACGACCGCTGTTAAGAAAAAACCTTTTTTCAAAATTTTTTTTTGCGATGTTGCTTTGGCCAGGACTTGAACCCACGCGCTGCGGAGTGGAAGCGCGCACTGCTTACCACCACACCACAGCAGCCAACGTGCAGAATAGACCTGTAAGAGTTAAATTTATGTCATTATTACAGTTTTTTCTCCTATTTTAGGTCAAATAATTAAAATTATCATTGAATATTGAAAATTTTTTACAAAAATTCTGTAAATTGTAATTCCCTGTTAGAAAAAGATATTAAAATCATTTTTAGTGAAAAAATGATAAAACGAACTTTCGAACATAACTCAATACAATAGAAAGGATTTTAATTAATTTTTCCCCGAAATGGGGGGTTTTTTAGTAAAATTAATTTGCAAGATTTATTAAACTTTACAATTTCATTTTAAAAAAAATCCCTTTTGGATTGTTTTCAACTATTTTAATTATTTTACCCAAAATATTTAGGAAAAAAAACTGTAATAATGACATAAATTTAAATTTAAGTTTGAATAACCGTTAAACCAGTTGGTTCATCAAAAAATGATATGAGATGTTTTTTGTAGAGCGTCTAATTTCCTATAAGAATATCTATCGCATTTTTTATTTCTATAATTTATTTCTAAGTAATTTATATGGAAAATAGAAAACCACAATGCGCGACCTTTTAAACTTAATATTAAGGGTTGCGCTTTTAACAGGCATCTTTTTATGGTATTGAAGGGGGGGCTATTTAAAAAAAAAGGAGTTAGTCGTTATTTTGAATCAGTCTAATACTATATGTATGTAAAAAGCTTAAAAAAAATTCTTTGCATGCGCATAAAATGTGGTGATTTCGAGTTTAAACTCTGGGAAATTTGCCGCGCTAAGATAAACGGAGCTTTTACGTTCTTTGGTTCCCAATGTACCACTGTGGTGAAATACACAGCAAAGTTTACATCAATAGCATTAGACGATTTAATTTAGCTCAGCTGAGAACCAGGTTTAAAACTGCTATATCGGGCGCTCTTGCACACTTTAAGCTGTGTGCCAGTAAAAGCTCTGCGCTGCTGCATGCACAGCTGTAGAGGCATACATATGTATGTACCAGTGATGGAAAAGTAGGCACATTTGTACTTTTTTCAGTCCTTTTATAATTGAAAAGTACATTCGGTACATATAGACCATTTTCGGTGCAACTTAGCCAAATAAATTTTCCAGGAATTTTTCCCTCCATGCAGTTATACTACCCAAGTGCATACGTATCCCTCTGCGCTTCTCTCGAGTGCACTCGAACACATTTCTTCTCTATCAGACATCGTCTACGTTGCTCTGTTATATGAGCAGACAAGAATGATCAGAGATTTGTTAAGGTTGATTTCTATTCGTTTAGAAGCCCCCTGTTGCCGCAGACAATTTTTTTCCTACCAAAATGTTCTACCAAAACCAACCGAAACCTATCAAAAATTGTTTGACCTAAGAAGATCTTTTGTGCTATACCCTAATTGTAATCACTCCAAACTGAGGGAATTTATGTTGCAAATTTGGATGGAGTAGACACTCGTTCTTCAAGGTGTATCTGTCTGCTGTTGATGATAAGTGGGGTTTCCTCCACCAGCCCACTAAACCTGCATTCCCTCCCTACAGAAAGCCCCATTTTAAGCAAATGTTACCTTAACTTCCAGTGTCCTGTCAGGCAACCAGCTATGTTAAGGAGTTTTTCGGAGTTCCTCTTGGACGAAGTTATGGATCTCTCAGAGCCTCAGACAAGCTCGGGACCATGCATGCGCATTTGGGCTCCACGTAATGCGAGACAGTCAGACCTTACGTTGCTTTCATGTCCCAGAACCCACCTGAGCATTACGCTGTTGTGAGCTCCGAGGTGCTTCAAAACAGTTTTACAGCTGTTCACAAGCCTTGGTGCCATTTTAAAATAGTATAAACGCTACAATAGTATTTAACGCTACCTGACTATTCGGCATTGTATGTATTCTGTCCCCATTTTTCCTTCTATGAGGACATGAACACATATCGCCGTTTAAAGTACAAAACCGCATATCAAGAAAATGCAAAACCTCGTATGTGAGGTTGCACAGATTTTGTAGGAGAGAGTAAAGCTAGTCCTATTTCAAAACGGTTCTCTCTTTTATCCCTAATTATTTCTTCTTCTTATATATAAGTTTCGATATTTAAATATAAATGGATAAAGGCTTGATGCCAAGAGCTTCCGGTGAGCAAATATCTTTTTTGGCACAAATGTCAGTTACGAGGTTTTGCAGAACGACGATACGAGGTTTTATATTTTAAACGACAATGTTTCGAAGACGTCCTCCTCGAATGTGGTATGTGCCCGTTGGTATACCATACTTCGGACTCTTGGTCAATGGCTTCCCAGCAGTCCCTTTCAGGAATTCTGACCTTATAAAGTTTGTAGAAGGATAACCTCGGTAGCACTTGGTAACGGGATCATCCAGGAATGGCTTTAGAACCTCTAAATGTACCCGAAGAGCTCCAGATTTCATGCTGATAACATTTTGCAGCCGTAGGGCCACCAGGCCAGTGCCGCGTATGTAACAACGGATTTTACTAATGTGTTGAAAGTTTGGGTGATATTTCCCAAGTCTTACCATGAAGTCTCTGGCAGGCATAAAATGCCCTTGTAGCCGTGTTAGTTACATTCGAGAGATCTGAGTTTGAATTGAGCCCTTGTCCAGAGTTACTCCTAGATATTTTGCATATTCTGAGAACTCAATTACTGTGCCTGCCAAGGTTGGTGCAATAGTGCTGCAAAAACATCGATGTTTGAAACTATCGATTTTTCGATGTTTTTTCCTCTAAAACATCGATAGTATCGATGCTATCGTGGTTTCTAAGAATTTTAACTTTTTGTTTCAAGCTGAAGTCCTTATCAATTAACAAACATAATTTTTAATAAATTACATTTATTATTTTAAAATTATCCAATAATTAATTTAAATTTTAATTTGACTTGTATTTAAGGTCACATTTAATTTATAATATAAAAGTATTCATAAAGCCACCACACTATTAATATGTGTTATAAATTATGTCTTATTAAATAAATTAAAGGCATTAATCCCGAGTACACTTCAGGTTTTTATTCTTAATTTTCCCAATTAGAGATCGCACTGACAAAATCAATTTGTTAGTAATAACCAGGGCTGAAGAAAATAAGCAAGAAACGAATCCGTTTTAAGCGCTTAGATAAGCACAAAAACATTGGTAAATATACTCGCAAAACAACAAAAATTAGGTACAGTTTAATGTTTTTTTATTCAGTTTACTTCAAGGATTGAAAAATTACATGGACACACTAGTGTTTCTCGATATTCTCAAATAATGGAGATCTGCGTTTGTTGCCTTAATTTTTTTAAATATTCGATATTCGGTAGAGACAAACCATTGGTATTAAATTTTTATATCCAAGCAGAAATGATATTAAAGTTACGGCTTAATAAAAACTAGATCTCTTTTTATATGTTATTATTTTCCATGATACAAATATTTCAAGGTAAAACCAAGGCATATTTAACAAGGTAGAAGTGACAATTCAGTCGAGCTCTCTCATACCTGACTGTAATGTCAAAAAATGTAAACAAAGAAATTAACCCTTTGTTATGCATTTACCATATTTCATAGAACTCAACATCTTTGAAATGAAAGTTTTTGTAAATATGAAAATATTTAAAATCTCATTAGAATCAGCTTCATTTTATTTATTGAATTTTAGGTTTAATGTAAATGTGGAAATGCATACTTACACAAAATTACACACTAAATGAAACACACTCATTTATAAAACCATTTTGACAATTTTCTTGCTTTTACTATCCCAATGTTTTTGAGCATTTATTTTTTTATTCAAATACTTAATTCTAAAGTATATTAGACATTAAAAAAGTTTGATTCTTCTAAATTTACATCAGAACTTAACTTCAATTATTTATCTATTAAATTTTTGCTATTCGAAATTTCCTTTCCATTAAATTTATTAAAAATTACTTTCAGTTTCTTTATGTAAACAAGGAATACTGGTTTAGGTTTTATCAGACCACCTATTGAAATTTGGCCTATCCTGTATGTATATGAAAGGGAGATTTCTTTTCATATTCGGTACGATAAATCCTGCACCTTGGACCAAACGCGTCCACTTAGAAATACTCGGCTGCGATAGGCAACAAATAAAGTCACGACCCCACGTGAAGAGTCTCCTAATGAAACATCGCAGCAATTTGCCCACCGTTGTCGCTTCACTTGACAATTCGAAGGTTCAAAATAATGCACAGTTTGTTGTCCAGGCTCTTACAAATACAACGCACCGCTCGCAATTCCTTTTCATTTTGTTATGTATTCAAAATCAGTCGCACAGCTCACAATTGAAAATTTATATAAAAAAAAATTTTGAATATTATATGGTTAAGAGTTGACATTTCAGTCGCAGTTCCAAAGAGAGAAATGTCGAAATCACTTCTACCTTGTTATGCCTTGGGTAAAACCGCTCGCTCAATTCGTCTGCCATCATTTATTTTTTGAAGTTTGTCAACTCAAGTAAAACAAAAAACAAGTATACGAAAATATTAAAATTTTCTTTTATTTGAGAATGGAAGTGAGAATGTATTTGTGAGATTGAAAATTTGAAAACATTTTTGTTATGTTAGCAAACTTCAAAAATGTTCAGGCTGTCTCGCAGCGGTTTCTTCAAATTTCTATATCATGATTATTTTCAAACATTTATTTAGTTCCTCGAATAAAAAATGCCCAAGAAATGGTCAAGAAAAATTTATAGAGCCAAATTATCTTAAGCAGTACGAAGTTCTTAAGAAATTTGCTACGCTCACTACTATGGTTTGCTGAAGTTTGTTTGCGAAGAGTACCAGGCACCCTTGTTTTCAACAGAAATATATGCCCGTTCCATTACTTCGTAAGGAAAAAGTAAGACAGCAGGCTGTAAGCTTAAACTTTTTGGCCCTGGTAATAACTTCCCTGAACACTTATTTTTACGCTTTAGCGTTCTGTTGAAAAACATCGAAGTTTTCAAAAAAATATTTAAACATCGATACTATCGATAGTGCTCCGATGTTTTTGCAGCTCTATGGTGTAATCAAGTTGACTTTTCTTCTTTTGGTAAATGGGACAATGTTGGACTTCAATGGGATTATTGACGAGCCCTTTTCAGCACACCAGTCTTCGGTACAGTTTTGTAGTTAAGTTCAATTTACATTAACTTGTAAGCACATAAATAAAGTATTTATGGATGTTCATATTGTATATTGGCAATAATATAGGTATACGTTTGTACTTACGAATCAGATATATTTACATGTTTGTGGCCGCCTTTATACGAATGCACCGGTGATATATTCGTGTAAACAAGTTTGCAAAAATATTTGGAGATATATATTTTCTATTTTTCGCAAATGACTACTATTGTCACGAAACCTACCAAAAACCAATCTAGCCTACCAACCTACCAAATGTAAAAAAAACCTACCAGTTTTGGTAGGAAAAGCTCATGTGTGGCAACACTGTTCTGAACTAAAGTTGAAGTTGAGTTCACAACTCAAAAGCGTTCAGAACTTTTTTCGGTTGCTCTCCCAGAGAGAGAAACATAATAACAAATACATGGAAGAAAAGTTCTGCTTAACATTCAAGAATGATAGAATAGTATTCTCTCAATCGTGCTGAACATTCATAAAATATACGAAATGTTATTTCTCGATAAGCTCTGTTACTCTGCCGGTCTAATTTTCTACAGCAGTGTGGGCTGGTGTGGTCAGTGTTGCCTGAGAAAATTTCGTTTAGAGCTAAAATAGCCAAAAAACAAGTAAGAGCTGCGCTGTCTTCGGCTATGCCGAAGGCTTCATACCTTTCATGAACATCTGCAAATTTTACTTTGACAGATTACTGCTTTTGAATACATCTGCATACATCGATAGAGGAGTTACATACTTATATAAAAAATCGCATCTAAACAATCAGATGTATGGAAGATATACCTTATATGGCACCAATCTAAGTGATTTTCACTGCTATGTGATCGGTATGTAAACCGGTAACACAATTTATTGGATTTAGTTTCCTACATAAAGGAGATATATGGCAAAAACTGGTATCTGAACAATCAGTGCTATAGGAGATAAAGCTTATACAGCATAGATTTTGATGATTTTCTCAGTCTAAATAATTATTTATAAAATATCTTACGAAATGTATCGGTTTTAGCTGTTCAAATAAAGAAGTTTTACAGTAAAATCCCATATCTGAACAATCAGATGTATGGAAGATATATGTTGTAGTCATCCGATCCTTGTTATTTTCACTGTAAGTATTCTGTTAATAATGAGTGAAAATGGTGCGAAATTTCATGTTCCTAGCTGCATAAATGGAGGAGTTATGAAAAAAGACCTCATATCGGAACAATCAGTTGTATGGGGTCTGCAGGTTATAGTGACCCGATCTTTGTTATTTTCACTGTAAGTCTTCTGTTGATAATGAGTGAAAACAGCGCGAAATTTCATGGTCCTAGCTACATAAATGGATGAATTATAACGAAAAATCTCATATCTGAACAATCAGTTATATGGGAGCTATAGGTTATAGTTACCCGATCTTTTTAATTTTCACTGTAAGTTTTCTGTTGATAATTATTGAAAACAGTGCGGAATTTCATGTTCCTAGCTATATAAATGGAGGAGTTATAACGAAAAATTTTATATCTGAACAATCAGTTGTATGGGAGCTATAGGTTATAGTGACCCGATCTTTGTAATTTTCACTGTAAGTATTCTGTTTATAATGGGTGCAAGTACTGCAAAATTCATGTTCGTAGCTGCATAAATGAAGAAGTTATAACGAAAAATCTCATATCTGAACAATCAGTTGTATGGGAGCTATATGTTATAGTGGTCCGATTCTTCCGGTTCCGACAAATGATTAATACATTATAAAAATACACCCACCTACCAAATTTGATGCGGATATCTCGAAAACTGAGAGACTAGATTGCATACAAACAGACGGACAGACAGACAGACGGACAGACGGACATGGCTATATCAACTCAGCTCGACGTTCTGATCATATAAGTATACATTTTAATGGGTCTATCTCTTTTTGTTCTGGTACTTACAAACATCGGACCAAAGTTATAATACCATTTCATGCTCATGAAAGGTATAAAATGAGCTGAAAATAGCAAAATAATACTAATTGTAGCTAAAATTTTTTTATAGCTAGATTTTTTTTTTTAGTTGAGTATTCATTGAATTAAGGTTGTTATTACATTTTCCATAATTTTCATAAAAACAACGAATTTTATAAGTTTAAGTGCTGAAAAAGTTTTAAAACCAAAATAAGGTATATATATTTCGAATGCGTTATAACACTTATATGTATGCACATACTTATATAAACTAGACAATGAACTAAAAATACTTAACAAACTGTTAAAATCTGCAATTTCAGATATTTAAATTGACCATAAAAGCTCGGGTTAAGAATAATTTTTTCAAGCACTTTCGAATGATGAATAAATTTTTATTCATCATTCAAGTAATTTCAAATAACGAATAAATTTTTATTCTTCATTCAAGCACTTTAGAATGATCTACAAATTTTTATTCATAATTCAAGTAATTTGAAATAACGAATAAATTTTTATTCTTCATTCAAGTAATTTCAAATAACGACATATGTAGATTTTGATATTATATTTTTTAATATTTCACACACAATAAATATGTACATATATAAGACACGAACATTTACCATGATCGTCTACCTGATACTGTGATCAAGAAAGAATGAATCAATGCGTTATTGGGCCTCCGCTCACTAGCCTGCTCAGTCGGATCAAGCAGTCCACCACTCGAAAGCACAATGGACTGGGCAGTCGGCCGAGAACATGTTTCAGTTTTGTGTACATGAACTACGCTTGATTGGGTTAGTGATGTGGCACATGCAAACAAAACGACCCTGCAAAAAATTGTGCGACTAATCTCTAAAGAGAGTATTCCGAGATTACTCTCCATCGGGTACAAATGGGCATTAATTAGGCCCAACTAATCTCATACGGGTACTAATGAAGGTCAATTAGTCTCAACTCTTCTCTAACGGGTACTATTAACGATTTAATGATATGTACGCACTTAGGGCCAATTTCAAATGAATATCTAAATGACACTTAAGTTTAATTGTGGATTGTTGTTTAAATGCCATTTAACTTTCGTTGGGTTTCAGATCAACTTTAATTAAATATGCCAAACAATTGGCAGCACTGCTGCTTGTTCCTTGAAATTGTTGTTGCATTCGCTTGTTTTCTTCCATTTTGTGCTGAACAGCTGATTGTTTTTTGGTGGGATTGATTAAACAACCTACCAATCAATCTTGGTTGTTTGGTACAAACACAGTTTTTTAGTTGGGGAAACTTTCCTATAAGGGCGGTCATTGAGAACTGAATTCTACGCAAAAATACTGTGGACGCAAGTGGAAATTGTGACTTTTGGAAATTTTTCTAAGGGATCCCTGGGGAACCATAGGGGCCCTAGGTGGTCGGGAGTAACATTTTTGTCAATGGCGGTTCATGCCCTCTCCAAAAAGGTCGGAAAAGGTGCCACGTCCACTCCCCCTTCTATTTCCGTCCCTATTGGAAAGCCAACCCATATAGTTATTTATTTTTCACATTTATTGTTGCTTTGAAAAAGATTTCTAAGATATCTTTGTTGGTTTGTACCTAATTAATGGTAATTTGTAACAATAAATTGCACAAAAAATTAAAAAAAAAATTATACTCCTTTTTTATGTCATGTACTGCTTTTTTTCTATCGAAAATATAAATGTACTCCTTTCTCCCTTTTCAAAATCTGGCAACCCTACATGGAGCATTAATAACAAAAACTAAATTTTTAATTTTTGGGTTTTTATTCGAGACTGTTTGAGGTTTACTCGATTATTTTTTCAAGGCTTTTTGGCATTTGTTTGGAAACGCGCCAGATTTAGGTGACACCATACTAATTGAAATACGAATCGAATTAGTTAAGCTGATGCCAGATAAAACACTTGATTCGCTTTGCGTGACAGATTCGCTTTGACAAA
>NW_023458563.1:28617394-28648876 GCF_013731165.1 Rhagoletis pomonella
CGCCTGGGTTCAAACTCTGGTCAAAGCAACATCGGAAAAAATATAGAAAAGGGTTTTTTCTCAACAGCGGTCGTCCCTCGGCAGGCAATGGCAAACCTCCGAGTGTATTTCTGCCATGAAAAACAGCTTCTCATAAAAAATGCAATCGCCGTTCGGTGTCGGCGTAAAACTGTAGGTCCCTCCGCTTTGTGTAACAACATCAAGGCGCACGCCACAAATCGGAGGAGAAGCTCGGCCAAACACTAACATATGTGTAAGCGTCAATCTATTATTATTATTATTACATACATATATTAGTTCATATTTTGTAAGTACGATAAATGTTATTGCAATAAGTAGGTATGTTTGACTAATTTTTGCCTATTTTAGTGTAATTCTGATGAGGGGGCAATGCTAGCACCGACAGCTTAATAAATATATAAAATATACTTATATTGGCTCGGAGATATCGCCTTTGGTTTCATCTTTGAATTGGAAAACCGAGCGTTAAACAATTCGTTTAATTCCTGCAAATATTTACGTATTTTGAAATTCCGTAGCAGCGCTACACACCATCGGTAAAAAATTCTAAAAAATCAACGGTAACTTTTAGCCACCTGAAACTTGCACATTATTATAATAAAATTGAATGGGCTATAAAACTTTATACTCATACCTTTTTTTTTAACTATTCTACAAAATCGTAAGCTTAGGTTTATATGGTATTTGTTAGGGAATGAACTGCATTTTAATTGATTGAAAAATCGTAAAAATTAATAAATAAACATAAGTGGCAAACCATATCATTTTGAATTTGGTACAAAATGAAATGTTCAACTTTGCCTTTTTAAACAATTTAATTCTTGTAAAAATTACATAGCATTGCACTAAATATTTTTTTAATAAAGGTTTTCTTTGCTTGTTTATGTGTTTAAATAATGCTACCATTTTGGTTTTATACTATGTATACTTCATTAAATGTTGTTATTCAAGTATTTGTGTAAGTTAACAAGAAGATGTAACTACATAGCCAACCCGCCTAAGTACCTCAAAAAGCTGACATTATTCGTGAGGTACTTAGGCGGGTTTTCTGTACTTCAAATAAGCTATAATCATAACAAGCGTTTCTCAACCACGTTTTTATACTGCTTGTGAATTGATATTTTAATAAGCTTTATACAAATGAGATTGAGAAAAGGTTACAACTGCCTGTTAATGTAAGCTTGATCTCGAGCACTATTGCAGTTCTCTTAACAAATGGTCGATTGGGTATCTACAAACATAACGCAATGCCATTCACTTACATATGTAGGTGAATAAACTACATATAAAATGACGTCACATTTCAACTGTCTTTGAATTGTATGTAAACACAAAAAACATAAAAAAAATTACAATTATACCAAAAATCCGCAAAAAATTAATGCTTTTGTAGAGTGAGCTAATATAATTTTATCAAACTCGTTTTTGTTGTCGCCTAACGTAGACGACTGACTGCATAATGCAATAATAACAAAAACATGTACAAACTATGCACGGCTTTTTCGAGGAAAAAAAAAACAACAAATATAAACTGTTAAAGTAGCTGAACAATTTTTAATACTTTTGAAAACTTACAGCGTAAGGTTTTACCACACGACAATCCAGAAACAAAAACGTACAAAAATGAGGATTGAAAATTTTAAAACATTTTACTTTAAAATGTTAATAAGAAATGATTTAAAAAGTTAGAACTTTTTGATTTATGTTTTCAAAAATTTATAAAAAACGGACTGAAAAGATAGTAAATATTAGTTTTTTTGTTAAAAAAAGTTATTAAAAGAACGAACAAATTTAAAGGTTTCGCTTTTTCTGGTCTAAAAAACGGACAAAAAAAAATTGCTTAAGAAAATCTTGAGAGAGCTAAAACTTCGTGAATTTGAGCCTTTAAAAATTATTCAGTTTTAACGCAAAAAAACTTTGTTGTACTTGCAGCCATCAGGCTCCTACATTTTTTAGTGCTAAATCGTTAGTACAATTGAGGGATTCACAACGGTGTCGTAAGTGTGGCATTGTTGTATGTCGTAAACTTTAAAAGCTTAACTTAATGTCTAGAGAACTTGAAACCACAACCAACAATTGTTTAACACTGCGAAAATTCATAATATTACTTTTACGGTACTTTGCGAACCTTCTTAATATATTTTTTAGGCGTTTAAAGTTTACTACATACAACAATACGACACTTACGACACCGTTGTGAATACCCCATGTTTATTGTATTCACAATATTCATCGAAAGCGAAGATTATATTTTAACTTCGAACACAGAAAAATAAGGAATATTTAACACCGATTTAACAACAAGAAAACCAATTGCAATTTCAAATATGTGAATGTAAGTAAACATTAGAGTGGTTCAACAATTTTTTTTTTTTTGGAAATTCATAAAGGCTGCCTCAAATTATTGTTATTTGTGATAAAAAAAAAAGAAACGTGTTTTTTTATTTTGAAAAAAAGTTTTTTTGCCTTGGTCAGTTAGAATGGGCCTAGTGCCCGAAAATATGCTCTTGAAAAGAGATTGGTAAAATTAAAACGTTGATACTGAACGACTTACGCGTTGGAACTTGTTACCTGTGGTTGCTAATTAGGAGTCTGAGGTCAGTTTTTCAAAATTAAAAATGGCGGATACAAAATGGTGATCAAATTAAAAAAAAATGACTAAAATTAAAGCGTTGATACTTAACGTTTTAAGCATAGTCAAGGTTTGTAATCGGCGACCCCAAAAACTCTCGAGTGCCGGGTTTCGAACAAATCCAATCACTTTTTTTTAAATGGATCGCCATTTTGGATCCGCCATTTTGGATTTTGAAAATCTTACTTCAGATTCCTAATTAGCAACCCCAGAAACTCCCTGGTAACAAGTTCCAACCCATGACAACGCGTAAGTCGTTCAATGTATCAACGTTTTAATTTTACTAGTCTCTTTTTGAGAGCATATTTTCGGGCACTAGGCCTATTCTAACTGCACAAGGCGGGCATGTAATTAATACCAGAGTAATTATATGTATGTAAAAACCACATTTTTAGCTGCATTTTAACATATCAAGAAAATAAAAAAATCAAGAACATCAGCGTTTTTATAAAAAACCGACCAGCGAGACCTCTAAAAAAACTTTTTTTCAAAATAAAAAAATTAGTGTCACTTTTTTTTATCACAAATATCATTTTCTGATGTAGCGTTTATAAATTTCCAAAAAGAGTGTTTTTATGAACCACTCTAGTAAACATACAAGAAAACTAGTAACTTAAAAAAAAATATCGAATTACGCATTCGTTCACACATACATGCTCGGGTACATATGTATATGTATGTGTGATCGTTATAGCGCCCATCAAATATATGGAATATGGAGAAGTGTTTTTTCGCTCCCCTTCATTTTCGGATCAGGTCTTAAAAGTAAGATCTACATAAAAAATATTTCTCCCTAGTGGAAAATAGCCATGCTAAATTTATTTAAAAGCTCCAAAAGTAGTCCGAAAATTTTACAATTAATTATCGTTCTGTAACAATGAATGAATTGAACTAACAATTTTAGACGATTAATGTTAATAGGTACTTTATTTAGAATAATGCCACAAGAATAAATGCTAAACTTTTTTGCCTTTGTCCCATTGAGACTAAAAGCCGCAAATTATATTTTTCAGAGAATCCAACTGTAGAGTGGCCCAATAAAAATTATTAATTTATTTAAAAAGTGGCTTATATGTAAGTTGGTACCACCCTAATGAGTGTATGGTCGTCTAGTTAACACTCGCATATGCGTATTACGAAACCATTTCGACAACGAATTCCGCAAACGTTTTTGTTTCATAACTCAGCTAATCGCCTGACTTCTGTGAAGGCCAAGTTATTCGTCATATATTTTGCTCTGCCCACTAACTAGAAAATAAGCGATTGTATAGTAGCTATGTCAGAGAGTGGCTTTTAATTTGGCATTCAAAATCTGCATAAGCACAAAGAAACTAGGAAATGATGTTTTTGTATGCTTGAATTTTTTATATAAAAGCGCATATGTTGTATTGTTAGGGAAAGGCCCGTAATATGAGCTATTAAATTATACATAAAAAACTATTTGATGCGTATTATTAGTATATGTGTGTATGTGTATATGTATGTAACTTAGAGCACCTAAATGTTGAAAAGTACTTCTTTTTTCGTTCCCTAATCATTTTAGGATAGGCCAGATCCTAAAAATAAAATCCACATCAAAAATAATTCTCTCTAGTGATTTGCCTTGCTAGATTGATTTAAAAGCTCAAAAAGTGGTCTGAAATCTATCAAATTAATTACCCAGGTCATCAATTTCAGAAAAATTTGTGGGTCCGAAATACGGTTAGTGGTTTGTTATAAGGTGTGCATTGTAATTTTCCTTATATCGCCTCATAACAGTTTTTGATAAAAGAAAAACGGTCGATCGTAAAAATATCTCATATCTATAAAAACAAAACATGTAATTTATCAAATCCAAGGTAATGAAATTTGCTATTTTTGTTCATGAAAATTACATATTTTTGAGATATTTTTAATAATAGCTTGGAGCTTACACATATGTTAGAGTTTGGCCGAGCTTCTCCTCCGGTTTGTGGTGTGCGCCTTGCTGTTGTCACTCAAAGGGAAGATATTTAAAAATATATAAGAAAACGACTTTGGAAAACTGTTATACCTATTTCTTAAAACTAAGATATTTACGAAACTGGTAAAACATCAATAAAAAATCCACTTAAGTGAATGATATTCGCATGAGAATAAAAATATGCATCTTTAAGAACTGCATTTATTACTTACTTATGCACATACACAATTTCATTTTTGCGACTTTCGTGAAAGGAGTGTAGAGGATCAATCTCGTTGATTCCCCCAGTAGTCGGCAGTCCCCCTTGTTTTTAAATCGAGATATGTAAGAGTTTGTGTTTTAACATGTTTAAAAATATTGATTCAAACTTTCGGGAAGATTTACTTGTATTTGTGATCTTAGGATACCTATATTTTTCTAAGTATAAATAATTTCGTATATTCATGGAAAATCACCACTTCTCATTAATAAATAGTTTAGAAAAATTACTGAATTTTACATATTATGTCCTATGTATTCTACTGAAGTGATGTTTTGAAAGGACAACGATTTACAAAAATTTATGAACAAATTACATATCTGTCTATATTATAATAACACTGTAGAAAAGTCGTGTCTATACTTCGAAAATTTCTTTAAAAGAATGACCGATGGTGATGCAGGAAATATAATAGAATGCATTTGGACCATTTTTAGAATTTATGTGTGTCTGTTTGTTTGTTTGTTTGTCTGTTTGAACTTACTAATATCCCGAAGTTCTGACCACAGACCCTGTAGAAAAAAATATCAAGTGATAAAAAATAATCCACTTGTAGTTAGCTTTTTTGCGGGATTTCTATAAAATATATAACTTGTAGCTAGGTACAAAAAGCTAACTTGAAACTAGTTGACAAGTAATGCAGGAATAATGAAGGAGATTGTTTTCTTTAAACGCGTTTCCATTTTAATATCCTGCTCTTCGCAAATACTTTTTCGAATTGAGGACAAATAGAAGGTGATTTTTTAAGAGCTTGATAACTTTTTTTTTAAAAAAAACGCATAAAATTTGCAAAATCTCATCGGTTCTTTATTTGAAACGTTAGATTGGTCCATGACATTTACTTTTTGAAGATAATTTCATTTAAATGTTGACCGTGGCTGCGTCTTAGGTGGTCCATTCGGAAAGTCCAATTTTGGGCAACTTTTTCGAGCATTTCGGCCGGAATAGCCCGAATTTCTTCGGAAATGTTGTCTTCCAAAGCTGGAATAGTTGCTGGCTTATTTCTGTAGACTTTAGACTTGACGTAGCCCCACAAAAAATAGTCTAAAGGCGTCAAATCGCATGATCTTGGTGGCCAACTTACCGGTCCATTTCTTGAGATGAATTGTTCTCCGAAGTTTTCCCTCAAAATGGCCATAGAATCGCGAGCTGTGTGGCATGTAGCGCCATCTTGTTGAAACCACATGTCAACCAAGTTCAGTTCTTCCATTTTTTGGCAACAAAAAGTTTGTTAGCATCGAACGATAGCGATCGCCATTCACCGTAACGTTGCGTCCAACAGCATCTTTGAAAAAATACGGTCCAATGATTCCACCAGCGTACAAACCACACCAAACAGTGCATTTTTCGGGATGCATGGGCAGTTCTTGAACGGCTTCTGGTTGCTCTTCACTCCAAATGCGGCAATTTTGCTTATTTACGAAGCCATTCAACCAGAAATGAGCCTCATCGCTGAACAAAATTTGTCGATAAAAAAGCGGATTTTCTGCCAACTTTTCTAGGGCCCATTCACTGAAAATTCGACGTTGTGGCAGATCGTTCGGCTTCAGTTCTTGCACGAGCTGTATTTTATACGGTTTTACACCAAGATCTTTGCGTAAAATCTTCCATGTGGTCGAATAACACAAACCCAATTGCTGCGAACGGCGACGAATCGACATTTCACGGTCTTCAGCAACACTCTCAGAAACAGACGCAATATTCTCTTCTGTACGCACTGTACGCATTCGTGTGGTTGGTTTAATGTCCACTAAAGTAAACTGAGTGCGAAACTTGGTCACAATCGCATTAATTGTTTGCTCACTTGGTCGATTATGTAGACCATAAATCGGACGTAAAGCGCGAAACACATTTCGAACCGAACACTGATTTTGGTAATAAAATTCAATGATTTGCAAGCGTTGCTCGTTAGTAAGTCTATTCATGATGAAATGTCAAAGCATACTGAGCATCTTTCTCTTTGACACCATGTCTGAAATCCCACGTGATCTGTCAAATACTAATGCATGAAAATCCTAACCTCAAAAAAATCACCCGTTAAAAGGAAGATTGAAATTTCATATTAAGTATCATTTTGAAGTTATGTCTGACGGAGTTCGAATATGGGACCACCTACAGCAGAATATGTAAACAAATATGAACTTTAATAAAATAAATAAAGTAAATAAAAAATTAAAAAAATTTGTTTTTCCTATTGATATTTTATGTCCAAAAGAAGTTAGTTACAAGTTAGTTACATCAAATGCAGAGGTAACCACCCTTGACTACATCTAATGCAGAGGTAAACCACCCTTGAATATTTCGTGGCTATCGCCATAGAAATATAGTTAGCTTTCGTCAAAGAAAATATACAGATAATAAGTGACTTTTAGCTTCTTCCTAATCAACTTAAAGTTAGTTTATAGTTAGATACATTTCCTACAGGTAGGGTGGCCAGATATTATAGTGACATAATCAGTACAGTTGGGATCAAAAAACAGTACAAAGCCATACAAATCAGCTCATTTTTAAGCGTATTAATTTAACAAAAAATAACGAATAAACTTTTAAATACATATAGTATTATCAATATAGATATTCATTACTTTAAAACAAATCAAAGGTATTACGTATGTATGTACAGCTGTGCTCACGAAAATAGTAGTAAAATCTATTGACAGGTTTTGAAAATTTTTTCTTTCCTTACTTAATTTAATTTTTTTATAAAAATATAGTTAATTCTATAACAAAAGACAAGTGAGATGAAGTCTCAAACTTTCTAGAAAATTTATAAAAATTGAGAAAATTAAAATAAAATTGTAGCCTATTCAGTTTCAGTAGAAGACGAGCTCGAGTCAGAATCTGTTTGCATATTTAAAGCTACAAATGTAAAATATATTTAGTTAGTGTGCTTATTAAATACAACATTCACATTCAAAGCTACATATATCATATCCAAGAGTCGGTAGTTTGCACCTTTTCCAAATTTTTAGAACTTGCATTGCACCATAGCAGCAGTCGTCTTAAGTTTGACATACTGACAGCCGATTTCTCAGCGGATGTTTAATTATATCAAAACATTATTTCTTATTGTCATCTTCTCAGTGTACTTAATATATGATTAACTCACCACCACCTTTCATAAGATTTATTACCAGCTTTTCCTGTAAATCCTGTAAAACCTGCAAATCGCGAAAATGGGTTGGGTTGAATCCAAACAGTTTGTTATTTTGCGAAATCCTAGGAAACGAAACAATTGCAAGCTGACACCTGCTCCCACGTATGAGTTGTCAAAAACCATTGTTTCCCTGCTGGGAAACCGCGGACTAGTGAATCAAATTTCTTGTTCCGTACTAGATCTTTATCGTCAAAAAGGAACTAGTCCCATACGAACTAGATCCCCACCAGCCAAAATCGGCGAAAAGTGGTACTTTGAAAAACTATTTTTTTCAGTTTTTTTCAATAGAAATCTATATCTAAAGTGACGAATTTAGAAATGGTTTGGAACTATAGAAAAAGAGATCCAGAACGAACTAGATCTTTTTTATCGAATTTAGAACTAGTTCGGAACTATCGAATAAGGGATGCAGCGGGGGGCTTGTTTACTCTACATAGATATGTGTTCGGCGGCTTTTTCGTTCAAATACGCTTCTATTCTGTGCTTCGCAGATGCTTTTTCATAGCCTGGTAATACAAAACTAAAATTTGTGTTAACATTTCAACATCTTGGGACCGTCTGGAATCTAAGAAATAACAGCGAGCACCTCTGCAAACTCAGCTACAGCTAAAGGTATGTAAACGTACATTTCTTACGATCATTCAAACAAATTTAATTTCAAATTGAAAACCCATTTCTTTCAAAATAACTTAAGATCGCATACACGGAAGAACCAAACAGATTGAAAAATCATGATACTTTTTTCTTTCGTCTGTCGATTTTAGAACTGGTTCGCATCTATAGAATTTAGGACTAGTTCGGAACTATCGAAAAAGGGATGCAGAGGGGGCAATTGACACTTCCTAGGACATCGTCATGTTAAATTCGCCAGTTGTTTGCATACAAAAGAGATTTATCGCGAACCAGTACTGGGTCTAAAAGTACTAGAAGCGCACCAGCTCAGAACTAGAGATTTTCCCACAGGGTTTTAACATGTAAACCTCAAGCAAATGTCAATTACACCAATTTACAAAAGTATTTATTAAATGTAAAAATCAGTACAAACTCAAAAAATCATTAGATTTTGCGTACTTATTTCGTGCTCTTAAAAATTAGATAGAAAAAAATCAGCACATGTACTGATTAAATCAACGCATTTGGCCACCCTACCTACAGGGGACCTTCTATTTTAATTCAAAAGTCTTCAGTATTCTCTGAGGCTTTGCTCACGAGTGGGATGTCCGAAAATTATTTATGCTTCTACACCGCAACAAAAGATTACAAGTAATGTTTATTAGGAGGCCTTAAATTAAATAAGAAAAATAGTTTGCCTCCTTTTATTTATGGTAAACTGATCTTTCTTATACTATGCTCACGTTGAGCCATTAACTCGAGTTTATAGGCCATTTTGGAGGTCAACGTTAAACTACTCATAAACTCGGAGTTTACCACACAAATAATTTTCGTTTAACTCGCCTTAAACACCACTTTTATTTGGAGATTAAGCTAATTAAACCATTTTTTGACCGAATTTGGTTTGTGTCTTTGGTAATCCAAATCTGCAACCAACTTGCCGACAGTTAGCCTGTTCCCGTACTGCAGGATTTAATAAGAAATAATCCGAGGTCGTTCCGTGCACATAAGTTTAGAATATCAACACTCCAGCTATGCAAAAACTAAAAACGTGGCTCGGTAAAACTTTTTGTACTGATTTCAACCCTACAAAAATTTGTTTTTTTTATATTAATATCTTCCGAACAATACAACCTATTAAAAACCGATGTCATCAAAATGAAGGTAATTAGGGGGTCTTTCATGTGGTGTATATAATTTTTTCCTTTTTTTATATTTTTAAGCCAGAAATACCTAATAACAAAAAAAATATATAAATCTATTTTTTTAAATGGCGTTTATTTAAAATTTATTTTCAGAAGGGTTTATCCTATATTTTTTTAGATTGGCGCTTACACAAATGTTAGTGTTTGGCCGAGCTTCTCCTCCGATCAGTGGCGTGCGCCTTGATGTTGTCACACAAAGCGGAGGGACCTACAGTTTTACGCCGACTCCGAACGGCGATTGTATTTTTATGAGAAGCTGTTTTTCATAGCAGAAATACCATCGGAAGTTTGCCATTGTCTGCCGAGGGACGACCGCTGTAAGAAAAAACCTTTTTTCTATATTTTTAGCGATGTTGCTTTGACCAGGGACCGAGGTGCTGCGGAGTGGAAGCGCGCACTGCTTACCACTACACCACAGCGGCCTATATACGTCGCGTAAAAAGAATTTAAATTATCTTTAAATTAGCATCAATGCTTTTGCTCGGTCAAATAGTTTCGGACATATTATAAATATAAAAAATATAAAAGTTTACTTTAACCTCTTTTATTGGCTTTGGTTTTTATTTGTGTGGTTGGTATTCTACACCACGGCTACTTCGGACTATTTCTGTCTTAACCCTGGAGTACGGGAATAGGCTAAATGTGACTAAGAAAAAGTAAACAACCAAATGTCAAATTAAACTCTGAGTTTCTTAAACACCCCAATGATAACACTTGACAGTTGTTTATAAACTCAAAACGTTAAACTCGAGTTCATTTTTCAACGTGAACATAGTGTTACTGTTTTATATACTTATTTGTTTATCCAGAACGATGTCGGATGAAAAAATGGTGCCGAAAGATGGCGCTGGAGATGAGATTTTTAGAGAATCCGTCTTTATCGCACGACCTGGATTAACGGTTAATTACTTTATGATAAGAAGTGCATCTGCAAAAAATGGACGCAAAATATAGATGGCTCACGAATCAAGATATCTAGATACCGCTCCACAAATTTACTTTTTAGATGACTTAATAAAGCCCCATCCTTTAAGTATGTATGCATACAAAGAAACGCAAAATTGTTTAAGCGCCACAGATATCCTAGGCACATCAACGGGTCGTCGGTATATCAAGAAGTGTGACGAATTAGAAGGAACACTATAAAAATATCAATGACCCTATTTGTACGGGAAAACTCTTCCATCCTGTGAAACAGAAGGGTTATTGAAGACGATTACGCACTCTCGGCAAACCCTGCAATACTTGCAGATATCTCATAGGTGAAAATAAGAGCTCATAGCGTCGAATGAGATTAGTACATATATCATATGTTATCTCAGCGCTATTATCCTTGGCCTATGAGTAAGAAAGGTTCTGCTCTTTAGTCCTTCCAACCTAAACTAATAATTTTTTCCCGTTTTGGATTTCAACACTATTATTGTATTGGTCAACGCAAAAGCTCTTATCAGGCGTTGCGAATCAAGCCGGGTATTTGCTAGTTATAAAATAATCTCAGATTAAACCGATAAATTTTCGGTGTCCAACCTAGTTTTATTTATTATTATTATGGCTATACTCAATCCCGACTCTTGCGTCATCGTACGCGCACTCTATGACTTATTTGGTTTAAGGGCTCACTGAAGTCTGCAGCGTCTGTTCACCAGTAGGTGCGGCTGCAAGCGGGTGTCTGATTGGAGCAAGCGGCTCGCTATATAAACGCGTATTTGGTTGCGAAACCACCCCCGTCCCAGCAATGGGTTGTGCGCTGGGTTTGGGACCCGCCACGTAAAAACCACTTCCAGTGAAGAAGCAAGGCACAGCCTCGGATGAGACCCCCCCTTATGATGACGACCACGGCAAACGTTTAAAGGACTGCGATTTGAGGACATGCATCTGGAATGTCCGGACCCTTAATGGGGAAGGGGCCTCTGCCCGGCTGGTTGATGTCCTCGTAAGGACACCGACATCCCAGAAATGCGTTGGACGGGGCAAGGCAAGCAATGTCTGGGGCCTTGCGACGTCTGCTACAAGCTGCCATGTAAAGGTGCGCAAATTCGGAGTTCGATTTGTGGTGGGAGAGAGACTCCGTCGCCAAGTACTGTCGTTCAACCCGGTGAACGAGCGTAGCACAATCCGCATCAAAGCGAGATTCTTAAACATCTCGCTCATCTGCGCCTATGCCCCGATGGAAGAGAAAGATGAGGCATCTAAGGATCTCTTCTATGAGCGCTTGGAGCGCACGTACGAGCGCTGCCCCGTTATGATATCAAAATCGTGCTTGGCGACTTCAATGCCAGGGTGGGCAAGGAAGGAATCTTTGGAACCACCGTCGAAAAATTCTGCCTCCACGACGAAACGTCCGACAACGGATTGCGGCTGATGGACTTCGCCGGGGCCTGAAACATGGTAGTATGTAGTACTAGGTTCAAGCATACAAAGATCCATCAAGCTACGTGGCTGTCTCCGGATCGAAAAACGAGAAACCAAATCGAGCATGTTGTGATACCTTCCGCTTCCAGTACTTTAGACGTACGCACATCCGAGGCCTAAACATCGACTCGGACCACTATATCGTTGCAGTCAAGATACGCCCTCGCCTCTGTGCAGCAAAAAATGTGCGCCCACATATGCAAGGAAAGCTTAACGTCGAAAAGCTGCAACCACAACAGACAGCCAGTGCTTTTACTACTCGACTCCCACACCTGCTCTCAGAGAGCACTCTTCAGCAAACCGACATATGTGAGCAGTGGAACCACATTTCCTGCTCATTAAGTACCGCCGCCGAAGAAGTAGTCGGATTTCAGCGAGCCCGAAAGAACAACTGGTGATGCCAGAGTCGATGTTCCACCGCCTGACTATGACAAGGTACGTATAGAGTCAAACCACGCCAACTGTGGCAATGAAAGAAAAAATCGATAGCGACTGTCAAAATTTGAAAGACCTATTTTTTCTTTTTGGAACTTAAAATTAAGAGTTTAGAGTATATTGTGCAAAAATTTCACTGCAATCGCGGGCCTAGAATATATAAATAATTGCAATTGTTTAAATTGTTGTTATTATAGAAGTAATTGTTTTGCAAATTTTATTCTGCAAATCTTTCTATTGTAAAGGGAATAGCTTCAGCAACTCTCAAAAAAAAATTCATCAAATTTCATCAAATGGGTCGCGAGTTACGAATTTTTCTCTCAAAAATTGCAATATTCTTATAACACCAAAAAAAAACCAAAAACTAAGTGCAATTTTGAAAAACCGTCCAAAGTGTATTTTTGTTCTATAATTATCTACAGATTCCCACAATTGTCTTCACTTTCCAGAAAATCAATGAAAATTCATTGACACAGTTGGCGTGGTTTGACTCTATAGCAATAACGCGGCTGAAAAACAACAAAGCTGCTGGAGCTGACAGCCTGCCACCTGAGCTATTCAAGTACGGCGGCGAGGATAAGGATTGATCTGAAAATGGTCAGATGAACGCATGCTTTACGACTGGAATTCAAGTGTGCTCTACCCAATCCACAAGAAAGGTTACCCCGCCATTCGCGCCAACTACCGCGGGATAGGCCTTCTATGCATAGGTTAGAAGGTCTTATCGAGCGTATTGTGTGAAAGACTGAAGCCCACCGTCAATGAACTGATTGGACCTAGTACCGCGGGATCGGCCTTCTAAGCATGGGTTACAAGGTCTTATCGAGCGACTTGTGTGAAAGACTGAAACCCACCGTCAATGAACTGGCTGGACCTTATCAGTGTGGCTTTAGACCTGGCAAATCCACCATAGACCAGGTATTCACAATACGCCAATTCTTGGAAAAGACCCCCGAGAAAAGGATCGACACTCACCACCTATTTGTCGACTTTAAAGCCGTTTTTGATAGCACTAAAAGGAGTTGCCTGTACGCCGGTATCTCTAAATTTGGCATTCCCTCAAAACTCATACAGCTGTGTAAAATGACGTTGAGGAATACCACCAGCTCCGTCAGAATTGGGAAAGACCTCGCGGAGCCGTTCGCCACCAAACGGGGTTTCAGACAGGGCGACTCCCTTCCTTGTGACTTCTTTAATCTGATGTTGGGGAAGATAATCGACATGCAGAACTGAACCGCTCAGGAAAAATTTACTACAAGAGCGTGCACTTGCTGGCTTATGCCGATGACGTCGATATCATCGGTATCAGAAACCGCGAAGTCTATTCTGCCTTTTCCAAGGTGGATAAGGAAGCAAAGCGAATGGGTCTGGTGGTAAACGAGGACAAGACGAAGTATCTCCTGTCATCAAACAAACAGTAAGCACATTCGTGCCTTGGCACCCACGTCACTGTTGACAGTTACAATTTCGAGAAAGCAGAGAATTTCGTTTACTTGGAAACCAGCATTAACACCGATAATAATGTCAGCATGGAAATCCAACTCAGAATCACTCTTGTCAACAAGCGCTACTTTTGACTGAGTAGGCAATTCAGGAGTAAAGTCCTCTCTCGACGTACGAAAACAACGCTCTATAAGTCACTCATCATGCCCGTGCTGGTATATGGCGCAGAAGCATGGACAATGACAACATCCGATGAGACCGCTCTTGGAGTGTTCGAAAGAAAGATTTTGCGGAAGATTTACGGGCCTTTACGCGTTCGCTACGGCGAGTACCGCAGACGGTGGAACAATGAGCTGTATGAGCCTTACAACGACATGAACATAATGCAGCGAATTAAAATGCAGCGGCTCCGCTGGCTTGGCCATGTCGTTCCAATGGACACCGACGCTCCAGCTCTGAAAGTATTCAACTCGGAACCCGCTGGTGGTTGCAGAGGACGAGGCAGGCCCCCACTGCGATGGAAAGATCAGGTGGAGATGGACTTGACTTCACTTGGCGTCAGCTGGCACAGAAGAGAAACGACTGGCGTGCTTTGCTGAACTCGGCCAAAATCGCTTAGGCGGTTACAGCGCCAAATAAGAAGAAGAAGAAGAAGAAGAACATAGCAGAAAAAGGTATTCACGGTGGCACAGAGAAGAAACTTAACTTCTTCTTGAGTTGTGCTAGTAACCAGTCCATCAAATTTTACGGCTAATAATCTTAGATTTGCCATTGTAAACGGGGTGATTAAAAAACTGGCTTTGATTGAAATTATATCCTACTATCCTACTAATATTATAAATGTGAAAGTTTGTTTGTTTGGATGTTTGGGAAATCATCACGCGGAAACGACTAAACGGATTTGCACGGAATTTTGTACACAGATAGCCTGTGGACAATAGGCTGATTTTTAATAGTTGCTACCTGTTTAATTTATTTAATATGCGGAAACGACTGAACGGATTTGCATGAAAATTTGCGCACAGATACCGTATGACATAGATTGGAAAAAAGGCTACTTTTCTTAAAAGTTGCCACCTGCTAAAAAAGTTTAATTATAATTATACGTGGAAACGACTGAACGGATTTACATGAAATTTTGCACACGGATAGCGTATGACCTATATTCGAAAAAGGCTACATTTTTAAGAGTTGCCACCTGTTAAAAAAGTTTAATTAAATTAATGCGCGGAAACGTCTGAACGGATTTGCGTGAAATTTTGCACGCAGGTAGTTTATAACCTAGATTGGAAATAGGCTACTTTTTTAAGAGTTACCACCTGTTTGAAAATGAAATTTTGCTCGTAGATGGTTTATGGCCTGGATTGAAAAACCGGTTTTCGGATCAGAACGAAATTTTGTACACTTACTACGGATTTCACAACGGTGGTCTTAGACTGAAAGTAATTTCGATAACACAAGGCCCGTCCCATACAAATGGGAATTTTCATAATACATACATATCTCCGGAAGTATTTGTGGGAGAGAACTGGAACTTGGTATAGAGATATGTATGTGAAATCATATTCATACTCACAGAGGAAAATGGATGTTTTTGGAAAAGAGGCGTAGCACCTGCCATACTGACTGAAAGTTTCATATTGCATATCTCCAGTGTTGCCGCTATGCGACTAAAGGGGCAATTTGCGCCAATGCCCTTTGACCCGACTTTTTGAAAATTTTGGTTTTTATACCCTTTTCCAAAATTATGTGCGACTGTTGCCCTTTTTCAAAGATTTGTTTAGGAAATGTTAACAGAGCCATGCTACTAAAAAGTATTTCCTACTATAAGTACGAAAAAATGAATCACATAAAAATTTAAAGGAAATTAAGCTCGATTTCTGTGTATGTTTGCAAATTTGTTTTGTGCAAAGCTTGTCCCGCTATTTTCTTTTTAAATTCAACAACAGAACGTTCTAGCCAGTGTTGCCAGGACACTGAAGTGGGAAATCGTCAGTTTGCCTCTCAAGCTATTTCATTTTATTTTTTTATTCAACAATTTTTATTGAGCTCGAGGCCGTTTTTTAAAGAAAAATTATTGTGGAAAAGCAACAATAATTTGAAAAAATGGTAGAAGTGATAGCTATTTCGGAAATCACCACATTTCCTCATCAGACTTCTTTCAGTAGGATTCGAACAGACGATCCCACTGACTCAGCCAGTTGCCTATGCACCGTGCTAAGTACGCCTTGTAAATTATCGTTTGCTTTTTTCCACTATTTTCATTTTTGTTATGCCAACACAATCAAGCGCAGCTATTCCGCTGCAATTCACTTGATCATGTGGTTGTTGGTATTGTTGGTTTTTGCTAATAATTCTATTTTTAGAATGTTTAACTTTTAGGTGTGCTCGTCCTTAAGTTATTTGTTTTTTGTTATTTTGCCAAAAAATAACAAAAAACAAATTTATTTTTTTATTTGATTTTAGATTATAATTGCTATACGTGAAAAATAAAAAGCTTAACCCTTTTCCGAATTTTTAAAATTCCCATTAGACACTTTTCACAACAATAATTTTAATTGCAATAAAATCACATTTGCATCCTAATTTCTTTTTTTATAACTACAACTTAAACTGTTCATACTTACAAGTTTTGCTAAAGCACTTATTCATAATTCCGTTCGCTTAATAAAATATGTACCAGTACATAACGTCACAACGCCAAAATTACGCATTTGACCGCCAAAAACTACACATGTAGTGCTAAAAAAAGAATAAAGGTACACTAAAACCCGCTTAAGTACCTCACAAAAAATGTCAGCTTTTTGAGGTACTTAGGCGGGTTGGGTACTTAAAAGAACCCGCTTAAGTACCTCGATGCGGGTACTTAAGCGAACGTAATTATTGATGTAGTTACAACTTTTTGTTAACTTACATAAATATGTAAATCCTTGAATAAAACATAAACATTTAATGAAGTATACGTATTTATTTAAGATTTTTCAATTAAATTACATTTCATTCCCTAACAAATACCATGTAAACCTAAGCTTAAGATTTTTTAGAACACTGAAAGAAAAAAATCATCAAAATTAAAATGTTTTTTTTCTCAGATGTGTTTTTTGAGTATACAGTTTTATAGCCCAGTCAATTTTAGTGTAATAATGTGCAAGTTTCAAGTGGCTAAAAATTACCGTTGATTTTTTATCATTTTTCGGCCGAAGGTGTGTAACGCAGCCACTGAGATTCAAAATATGTAAATATTTTAAGGAATTATAAAAGAGCACTTAAAAGGGGAAAATTATAGGTAAAATGGTAAATGGAGTACGAAGAATTTAGGTACTTATGCGGGTTGGGTAAATAAGCGGGGAGGTACATAAGAAAGGGAGTTTCTTCAGATTACATTCAAAAATTCACAGTGCCCAAAAATGTTGGTTACTTAAGCGGGTTTCACTGTACTTATCAATAACTACTTTTAGTGCTGCCACATGAAAAAATTTCGATATGACAATTGTGTATTAGCGTAACGGTAAACTCTCAATAGGTGTTTATGCTGCAATTTTTAGTTGTCTGTGTAACTATCTTCAAAACTGAGAACCAGCCAAACTTGCACATAAAGAAAAAGCGTCATCGTCACAAAAATCGCCAAATCGTCATGGAAGTAAAAAATCTTCAAAATGACGACCAAATCGTCAAACTGGTTCTAGCATCGAAAATACTTTACAATACATGTAAATTTAATTGACTTTGGTTCTCAGAATTATTATTCTACTAGTAAAGGAAAGCAAAAATAATATGGTGACCCTTTTTTCGTCAATGACCCCTTTTTTGGGACTTTCTGAAAATTCTCAACGGCAACACTGCATATCTCTTCAAATATTTGGGGTAAAGTACTCAAGCTTGGTGTGGAAATACATATGTATGTATGTATGTGAAACTAATCCCATACTCATGGAGAAAAGTGAGACTTATTGGACAAGGTGGTGTGGCAACCCCATGCAAATTGATTTTTCTATGCTGCATATCTCTGAAGGTGTTAATTGCAAAGTACTGGAACTTAGAATCGGGATGTGTATACAAAATTAGTTCCATAGTCATGGAGAAAAATTAGCGTCATTCGAAAAGGGGGCATGGTACCTCCCGTACAAATTTACTATTTTATACTTCATATCTCTAGAGGTGTTCATGGTAGAGTACAGGGACTTGGTACTGGGGTATGTACAATCAATTCCAAACTCATGGAAGAAAATTAGGTTAATAAGAAAAAGGGGCGTGTCACTTCCTGTACAAATCGACTGTGTCTGGCCACATATCCGTGGAAGTGTTTGTGGAAGAATACTGGAATGTATCAATTGCTCATGGAGAAAATGTGAGTTATTAAAAAAGGAGGAATGTCGCTTCCCATACATACTAAAACTTTCTTAATACATATCTCTGAAAGATAGAAAATCTCTGGAAGTATTTTAAATTTGTTATGGAGATTTATTTTATATAAGTGCCGTACTGACAGAAAAAACTTCATTTAATGGAAAAGGGAGAGCCGACTGCGGCTTTATAATCTAAAGCTCTCATGATGCATACATGCCTAGGGTTCGAAATTTCAGACTTTGGTATCGATACTGAGTACCCATTCTGGCATCGAGCTCATGGTATCGATACTCTAAAAGTATCAGGGAAAAAGTATCGATACTACTCAGTATCGGACTCATTAAAATACGTATTTGGGATACTAAAATTATTTTATTCTTCAATCTTATATCTAGTTATTTCCTGAAATTAAAACAATAGAAATTTAAATATTTGATTTTTATTTCACTGCAAAACTTACTTTCACGTTAGAACTAATTTTAACGTTAAATGTATATACATACATACACACATATATATATATATATATATATACTTTCACGAATTTCAAATTTTATTAAAAAAATTTTGTAAATTTTTTGGGTTGCATTTTTGTATCCTATTCAATTTTAGTATAATAATGTGGAAGTTTGAATTTAAAGTCAACGGTAGAAGGCTACACGTAAACTTGAATAGGTTACAAAACTGCATACCCAAAAAGTTTCTAAAAATTCTGCATTTTCGTGAACTTTGCGTAAAGTTTTATGGCTTTATTCATAAAAAATAAAAAAGGTATATAAACTGAAAAATGTATGAAAATGTCATTTTACTAAGCTCTTTAAACCTACCTTATTTTTTATGAATAAGGCCATTAAACTTTTACTTATTTGGTTTATGTTATGCAACAGACTACACGCAATTTCAGTTTATTTTAAGTGATTGACAAAATTGAATGCTAGTAATCCATATAAGCAAAGAAAATTGGGTTGCTAATGGAAGAAAAAATTTAAAAAGTGTGTTTTTAATAAGTATTCGATACTACGAGTACTTTGCAAAGTATCGAGTAAAATCACCAAATAAGGTATCGAGTATTAAAGTACTCATTTTTATACCCTCAGTATCGATACTTACTCAATATCGATAGTATCGTTCGAACCCTATACATGCCTCTTTAGGCATTTAGCTACAGTAATTAGAAGTGGTATTTTATCAAGGCCGGGTTGCTGAATTCGAGTTGGAAATATTAGAACCCGCCGTGGCACCTCCAAGATGGTTACACGTTCTCGAGGCGTATCCCTGGAACCATTTTAAAGTAAACTTAGAGCAGTGATTCCCAAAGTGGTCCAGGTGGGCCAGGAGTCCACGGGAGACTCGACGGGGGTCTACGTTGGCGTTAAAAAAATTTGGGGGTCCACGATTTGTAAGTGGGGGTCCACGAAAATGTATCTGGTTTCGATAGTACCGAACCAAAATGGTTGCTTGATGGCCTCTTTATTTAACTTAAACTTTTTTGAGTGGTATATAGTTACGCTGACCCTCCGTTCTGTTTTTTGCAGGACCGTACTGTTATTTAAAGGTCTGTCCTGCGTAATTTTTCAAAACAGAACACCCCCAAAATGTACTGATTTTTTTCAAGTGCCCTGCCTTTGTTCCGCATTTTCTTCGATATTTTAAAATTAATTTTTCCTAATCGAAATAAAAGCAGTGTCGATAACTAATTGATAACAACATAAGGGTAAGCTGGTTTTTAAGGTTCAACTAGTCGATGCGTTCTAAATATTGTACGGTTACGGACAATGGATGACGAGAAATTGAAGACCAGCATCAAATATATCGATAACACTGTTCTACAAATTTTGTGGTAATCGCTTAAGAAAAAAAATATTTTCCAAGCCAATTTTCCTTTCAAACAAGCGTTTTCTTAATTTTTTCGAAAAACGTGTTTTTGGTACATTTCGAACCTATTCGTCAATATCTCATGATAAAATTATCCCATCAACATAAGCGACCTGCAGTCCTCTTACAAAAATATATTACTTTGCCGATTTCGTTGGTAATAATAAGTGCTACAAGCGACCAAAATCGAAAAATTGAAATTTTAATCATTTTCTTTTTACAGTAAATGAAAATCTGATGAGAAATGTAGATGTTACGGAACACAATCTGCACAAAAAATATATATTTTTGCAAAGAGCCTTACAATACCTTTTGAACTGTTGGTCGTTTCATGAGATATTGAGGAATAACTGAAAAAGTACTAAAAATACGTTTTTCGAACAAATCTCGAAAGCACTTCTTTGAAACCATGAGTATTTTTTTCGTGTTCAACTACCCAAAGTTTGCCTAAAAATTTGCTTTACAGATTATTTCGTGTAAAGTAATATGTAATATACCTTATTATAATTTTGTAAATATTCATTACTAAAAGATTAATACCAATGAAGCATATGTGATTTATGTTTAAAGTTTAAAATTGGATTAATAATTAAGAAATATACACTCTTCGTTATTTGAATAGCGCATCCTTTTAATACTTAGTAGGTACAGTTTTCCTTTTGTTTGTTCAACATTCATTCAATTTTTATAAAAATATAGCATATTCTACGTCTACATCCCATTTTAAAAATTTTTGAAAATTAAAAAAAAAAAATACATAGAGGCGACAATTTTTTTTGTTGACGCTGCTGCGCATTTTCTTCCATATAAAAATTTTGCATGCATACTTTGTATAGTAGAAAATCAGAAAAATGGTGCGCTATTCAAATGACGATGAATGTATATATGTAGTATATTTTTGTTATTTTTATACTACGCAATTATATGTAGGTAAATTTTTTGAAAAATTTTCCTGCATTTTCAAAATATATTTATGGGCACCGTATATATAGTGCTCTTGATGCACTGCTGCACTTCCCGTCACTTTGTGTCTTCATACGTGGGGAAGACTAAAGGGCCACCTGCAGACTAAAAAGAAACGGATGTTGGTTTAACACTGAGTGAATCGAGGCAGAATTTGCTGGCGGCAGAGATTTGAGCACTTGTGTCTATAATGCTGAATTCCCTGAGGGGGAATGCTGGTTTAATTCCAGCACTGAGCCCGAACTCACACACTGACTCTGGGCTAGGATCTGGGATCCTTATCGAAGTTAATGGGGATAAACTTCACTTTTCTCTTACGGAATATGCTTCGGTCTTCCAGCTTAAGTATTTGAAATCCTCAAAGCAGCCATAGACTACGTGGTGGAAAAAAGTGGATGGGAAGGAGTTTACGTGTCTTCCGTGACAGCGAACCTGCACTTAAGGCTTTGGCCAGTCCTCTATCTAAGTACTTTAAAACTAGTTCGACAATGCAAGCCTCGACTAAATTATGTTGGCAAACATAATCAGCTCGCTTTACTCTGGGTGCCACGTCACTAGGGAGTGCCTGGTAATGAGACATCTGACCATTTGCCCACAGTTAGCATAGACCAGGCATTCGTCCATCCGCAAGCAGTTACAGCACTCCCCACTTCGACCCTCGAAGCCACAATCAGAAACTGGGTGAAAACTTCGCTCAGCAATGACTGGAGGTAGGAAAAACTGATGTTGATTTCAATATCAGAAGGTCTATGTAGTTTTTTGCTCTCACTGAGAAGACGGGACTGCAAACAACTTGTCGGACTGCTGACGAATATTTTTCGCATCACTTTAAAACCGGAGCGATAAAAATAAATATGATGCCATCAACACAAATAAACTATTTCAAATACTCCACGTACAAAGTCGTGAGTGAGTCGAACATTTTATGAGTTTATGGTGAAGATAATGTAAATAACGCTAGAGCTCGAAGTGCTCTTAAAAAATATAACTCCTCCAGGCGAGAGAGTACTTTGATGGCTTTACGGGCTCTGTTTTTTTAAGACTTGCAAATGTGTAATCCCATTATTTTAGTAAATAGAAAACAAGAAAATATTTTATTTTAATTTTTGTACTCCTAATTTAGTTTTGGAACTCACCCACGATGCAAATTTTCATCGTTAGATCTAATCTTCACATTTTTTGATGAGCTTTGGGAATAAGTTAGAAAGGGAAGCAGAAGGTCCACCGAAACCAGTAAAGTTTGAAAGGGGTCTTCGATAAAAACAAGTTTGGGAACCTCTGACTTAGAGGGATTGATATCTTTCGTATGCCTAGCGCGCAGACGAGATTTTATAAATTCATAGTTTTAAAATGCCTAAATACCTTAACTCGCTTAAAAATTAAAGAGCTATAACAAAATGGGCACAGAAATAAAATATAACATCAATTATTTTTCATATTTTTATAAAAACGTGAGGTGAAACCCGCGGGTATAAGCTAGTTTATATGTATACTAGTCTGGGTCGATTTTTTATGGGGAAAATAAAAGCCATTTGACCGTATTGTATTAGTAATATTATGACGATGAAGAAGCACATTTCTCGCGGTTTCTAAATTTGCCGTTATATGAAAGTAGGGAACGTGCAATAAGTGTTTAGATATACATAAATATTTAGTAAATTATATTATGTGAAAAAGTGACTGCAAGTAAATGCAAAATATCCTGAGAAATCCTTTTGAGGACTTTCCAATTGGACGATATTGCTTTGCATTCAGCTTAAACGAAAAAATCCCTCCCTAGCACACTTTTCTGTAATCCGATTCTTTTATTTAAAAGTTATTTATACAATTGAAAACATTTTTTTTATAAAAAACTGGAGATCCATTTAAGTTTTTCGTATAACTTTGGTAAATGTTACGATCGGTACGTAATAATTACCAAAACGAAAGTGAGACTTACTGTTACTGATTTATGATAATAATGTGAAGAAAATCGTTCAGATTATAAGCAAATTATTTTAAAATAAAAAAATTTGAACAAAATTTTTTTTAGTTTTCCTATATTTGCAATTTTTATATTGTATGCATAAACATAAGTAAACTAATCATTGATTCTAGAAGTTGTGCCTGTTCAGTGTTTCCATACTCATTTGCATAAACAAAATTTTTTCACGATGACGGAAAATAATGGTTTTTCTATAAGAGCTACCGAAATTGTTCCTAAATTTGCGAAAATTCGCAAACTATATCTAATATTAAACAAGTAAAAAAGTCTAAGTTCGGGCGGAGCCGAACATTAAATACCCGGCGCAAGTATTAAATATATGTTTTTTCACCTTTCCGAAACCTACCGCTAGATGGTAAGCCGGGGTGTATCAATTTTGAGTAAATTAATTTCGAAATATTGAAGTTTCAAGCATTTCTGAAATTTACCGTTATATGAAAAGCGGCCGTAATTTTAGTCCGATTTCAATAATTTTCAACGTCTTGCTTATATGTGGCAAGCAAAATAACCACACCGAGTTTGGTACAAATTGGTAGAACGGTAACCGATATACATATATGTGATCATAAGTGGGCGGTGCCACGCTCTTTTTCTAAAATTTTACCATTAACGTATTTCTTGGTAAAGAATTGTTGCAAGCATCAATTTTGAATAAATTAGCTTCAATATTTACTGATTTATCGAAGATTTTGTATTTCTCTAAATTACCGTTATATGGGATGTGGGCGTGGTTATCGTCCTATTTTAAAAATTTTAGGCGATTTTTTATGCGGTACCAAGGCCAACAACTGTGCCAAGTTTGGAAGAAATTAGTGCAGCGGTTACCGAGATATACACATGTAACCATAAGTGGGCGTGGCTCCGCCCATTTTCCAAAAATTTATAACACTCTTAGTTGTCGTCTAAAAATAGTTGTAAATATTAATTTTTAGTGAATAATCTTTAGTAGTTACTAAAATATCGCAGTTTTCGTATTTCCGAAAATTACCGTTATATGGGATGTAGGCGTGGTTATTGTCCGATTTTTTAAATTTTCGGCCATTTAGTATGCTGTATCAAAGCCAACAATTGTGCCAAGTTTGGAAGAAATTGGTGCAGCGGTTACCAAGATATACACATGTAACCATAAGTGGGCGTGGCTACGCCCATTGTCCAAAAATTTATAATATTCTTATTTTTCGTCTAAAAGTTATTGTAAATATCAATTTTGAGTGAGTTATCTTCAGTAGTTACTAAAATATCGCAGTTTTCGTATTTCTGGAAATTACCGTTATATGGGAAGTGGGCGTGGTTACAGTCCGATTTCGCCCATTTTCAATACCAACCTACCTTGGATTAAGGGAAACCTACATACCAAATTTCGTTGAGATATCTCAATTTTTGCTCGAGTTATCGTGTACACGGGCGGACGGACAGACGGACCGACATGGCTTAATCGATTTCTTTTTTCATCCTGATCATTTATGTATACATTTGTCTATATCTATCTCGATTCGTTTTGGCTGTTACAAACAACCGTTATGTGAACAAAATTAATATACCCTTTTGCACAAGTGCGCTCGGGTATAAAAAAGATTGGAGTATTTGGAACCAGCGACCTAAATGCACGCCAGCAATATTAATGCTGTTCTTTACATCTTTTTGTTGTTATCAAGAGAACAATTAAAAGTTTCTTGAAAAAAGATAAGTTTGAGATTAATGATAAGCTAAGGGGCTGCGAGAAATAATATTTGACTTTATCTTTTGCGTTAACGTATTCATTATCTAATAATATGTACCAAACATTTTTGCTGAATTGGTCTTATTCGACTAGTGTGCTGTGGGTCACTTGGAGCTCGATGCGCGGGCTATTACAACTCAAATAAAAGACTAATATTTTGCAGGCTTGTTTAGATTTTCGACCCGTCCTAATGTATTCCTACGAAAACTCTTCTTAGTAAGTTTTCTGTAACATGCGCTTTTTTAAAGCTAATTGCTTGACTAAATTGATGCACAAAAGATTTGTGATTAAAAGCATTTTTACGAGTCGGCAACGTGTTCTGAAAGTGGTCAAAAACCAAAATTATATAGCGATCTTTTATATTGATACATATTACCCACAGTGGTTGTTAACTTTGCTTAGACCATACGGCTTTTAAAATCTGGTTGTAATATATCTACATAGCTTTAAGGCGAATACCTAATCCAAAATTGGATGCGTTTCAGAGGTTGACAAACGATTTGGAAAATTGAGTTTTCCAACTTTTACTATTCTTGAGCTACACTTCAACATTTATTACATATCTGAAATATGCTCATGATTTACGTAGCCTGCCATTAAAAACATTCCTATAAATATATGTCGTTATTTACATACGATATCTGAATTTGTGAAATTTTCTCGAGGTCATTCCATATTTTATTAAAACGAGCATTTCCTGTATATATATAATATATATATAAATATTATAAATGTGAAAGTTTGTATGTTTGGATGTTTGGGAAATCATCACGCGGAAACGACTACACGGATTTGCATGAAATTTTGTACGCAGATGGCATATGGGCCAGATTGGTAAATAGGCGAATTTTTTAAGAGTTGCCACCTGTTAAAAAAGTTTCATTTATTTAATATGCGGGGACGACTGAATGGATTTGCATGAAAATTTGCACACAGATAGCTTATAACCTAGATTGGAAAATAGGCTACTTTTCTTAAGAGTTGCCACCTGTTAAAAAAGTTTCATTAAATTAATACGCGGAAACGACTGAATGGATTTGCATGAAATTTTGCTTGCAGATAGCTTATGACCTGCAGTGGAAAATAGGCTAATTTTTTGGAAGAGTTGCCACCTGTTAAAAAAGTTTAATTACATTAATACGCGGAAACGACTAAACGGATTTGCATGAAATTTTGCACACAGATAGCTTATGACCAAGGTTAGAAAGTAGGCTACTTTTTTTAAGAGTTGGCTTCTGTTAGAAATGTTTAATTTAATTAATACGCGGAAATGAGTGAACTGATTTGCATGGAAGTTTTTACACAGATAGCTTATGAGCCAGGTTGAAAAATAGGCTACTTTTTTAAGAGTTACCACCTGCTAAAAAAGTTTAATTAAATTAATACGCGGAAAAGCCTGAACGGATTTGCATGAAATTTTGCAAGCAGATAGCTTATGACCTACAGTGGAAAATAGGCTAATTTTTTGGAAGAGTTGCCACCTGTTAAAAAAGTTTGAATTAAATTAATACGCGGAAACGACTAAACAGATTTGCATGACATTTCGCACAGAGATAGCTTATGACCTATGTTGGAAAATAGGCTACTATTTTAAGAGTTATCACGTATTAGGAAAGTTTAATTAAATTAATACGTGGAAATGACTGAACTGATTTGCAAGAAAGTTTGCACACAGATAGCTTATGACCTAGACTGGAAAATAGGCTACTTTTTTAAGAATTGCCACCTGCTTGAAAATGTAATTTTGCTCAAAGGTGGTTTATGACCTGGATTAAAAAATAGGCTACTTAAATAGGCTTACCTTAACCGGTTTTCCGATTAGAGCGAAATTTAGTACACTTACTACGGATTTCGGAATGATGGTCTTAGACTGAAAGTAAGTCCGATAACTCAAGGCCCCTCCCATACAAATTGGAATTTTCATATTACATACATATCTCTGGAAGTATTTGTGGGAGAGAACTGAAACTTGGTATAGTGATATGTATGTGAAATCAATGTTGGCATTAATCGATTGATGTTTTAATTAGTTAGTTAATTCGATTAAATTCAATCTGATTACAGTTAATCATGATTAATTTTAATCCGACTAAACAGTTAATAGTAACCGCGATTAAAAAATTATTTTTTAATTATTAACTCTTAATTTGATCAAGAAAGTTTGGTGATTAATTAAGTTATGCTGGAATTTCCCTGTGCACACAAAGCAAGTTAATCCGGTATGGCTAAGTCAGGTTTCCTCATCAATCTAAGCAATTTGGTGTGCATTTTCATTAAGATATATACCAACAAACGTTTTGCAAACTAGGTTTGTAAAAGTTCCCAGTTTATGTATTACTAATAACAATAATTATTATTTTTTTATATTACGTGCTTTTTATAAGCGTAAAACACAAAATAATTACTATAACTTGTGTTTGGTTTCAAACTCGGACAAACTAGACAAATTAATCAGATTTTATTTTTAATTGGATTAACGATTAATGTTTTAAACTAATTAAACGTAATCGCAGCCAGCGATTAACGATTAAAAAAATGTTATCATTAATCGTTCAGTTGATTACGACTAATTAATTTAAATCGACAAACGCGATTAACATTTTAATCGTTAATTTTTAATCGTTAATCAGATTAACAGTTTGCCAACACTGTGTGAAATCATGTTCATATGCACGGAGAAAAATGGACGTTTTTGGAAAAGAGGCGTAGCACCTTCCATACTAACTGAAAGTTTCATATAGCATATCTCTTCAAATGTTTAGGGTAAAGCACTCAAGGTTGGTATGGAAATACATATGTATGCATGTATGTATGTGAAACTAATACCATACTCATGGAGTAAAATGAGAGTTATTGGAAAAGGTGGAGTGGCAACTCCCATGCAAATTGATTTTTCTATGCTGCATATCTCTGGAGGTGTTTATTGCAGAGGACTGGAACTTGGCACCGAGATGTGTATACAAAATTAATTCCATACTCAAAGATAAGAATTTGCGTTATTCGAAAAGGGGACATTGTTCCTGGCGTAGAAATTTACTGTAATGAGAAGTGGTATTTTATGAAGGCCAGGTTATTAAATTTGAGTTGGAAATATTAGAACTCGCCGTGGCACCTCCAAGAAGGTTACACGTTCACGCGTCGTATACCTGGAAACATTTTAAGGTAAACTTAGAGGGATTGATATATTTCGTATGCCTAGCGCGCACACGAGATTTTATAATTTCATAGTTTTAAACGGCCTAAATACCTTAACTCGCTTAAAAAATAACGAGCTATAACGAGATGGGCACAGAAATAAAATCTAACATCATTAAATTATTTTTCCTATTTGTATAAAAGCGCGGGGTGAACCCCGCGGGTATAAGCTAGTATATATGTATATATCCACAGGGTTCTGGGAAACCGCTCTAAGTATTTTGATGACATTTTTTACACAGATAATGTTTTGCATTTTAAGATTATCTGAATGATTATTATCTCCGAGAAGACTCGTATAAGGTTGCTACATATTCGAAATTAGCTGCAAATTAATTAAAACATCTTAATATACTTATCAAATGGATGGTATTTTAAAAATACATAATTCAAAAATATTTTAAATAGGGTTGCCATCTATTTTGAATCGCATATTTATTTAATTTTTTGTTTAGAAAAAGATGTAAAATATTACTATTCATGGGTACCCAGCGAAGTTTCTTAAACAATGCTTTCCCTATGTACAAAGTGTATCCTTTAGGATAATGGATAATAGTGTAAGATTGACACTTATTTTCGATTCTACACAATTTATCTTAAACCTTGCAATATGGATTTCGAATGAAAGGTATTGTTGAGAACTTTGGTCCACAAATATTTTTGATCAGGGTTGCCACGCTTCTATGTAATAAAAATTGTTATTTTGTTAATTTCAATCAGAATTTTTTTTGTATGTATGTATATACAGTGCATATGTGTATGCTCGAGATATGTACTATTCATTCCAGCGTAATTCTTAATAGAGTTGCCATCTAAATTTTAAAGTAAAAAATTTACTTAATAGATATCAGAATCCAGTTTTTTTTAATTTCCAAAATATTTTTTTAAAGCTATCCGAATGCTCAGAATTTTATATCAAAACCTTGAAAACTTTAAAAAGTATATGCACTTCGAGCAAAGCTCGGCCAAGCTGGTACTAAGTTCTTATATCTCGTAACAGTATTTCACCTAAAAAAATACCGCTCTATTAACAGAAGGCCTGGAATGAGCCTGGCTTTGAATATGTACGAAAATTGTGAAAAAAACAAAAAGAATTACACCTTGCTATTCATATCACATACGTTTCGTACAAATGTAGACATCATTAAAATGGCATATAAAATTCACACTCTGACACAACTGGCATGTAATCGCATATTTTTTAGTTAGTGAGCATAGCGAATAACTTGGCCTTACCTGAGTTATGAAATAAAAACGTTTTATGAATTCGTTGTGGAAACGGTTTCGTAATACGCAACAAAGGCTGCATATGCGAGTGCAAAATACATGACCACACACACATTAGGGTGGTTATGCGTTATGTGATTTTATATTCCTACTTGTTTGGGACACCATCATGCGGAAACTACTGAACGGATTTACATGGAATTTCGTACACAGATAGCTTATGTCCCAGATTGGACAATAGGCTTCTTTTTTAAGAGTTGGCACCTGTTAAAAAGCTTTAATTAATTTAATACGCGGAAATAACTGAACCGATTTGCATGACATTTTGCACCTATGACCTAGGTTGGAAAATAGGCAACTTTTATTAAGATTTGTCATCTGCTAAAAAAGTGGAATTAAATTAATATGCGGAAACGACTGAACGGATTTGCATAAAAATTTGCACACAGATAGCTTATAACCTAGACTGGAAAATAGGCTACCTTTCTTAAGAGTTACCACCTGTTATAAAAGTATAATTACATTAAAAGCGGAAACGAATAAACGGATTTGCATGAAATTTTGCACACGGATAGCTTATGACCTAGATTAGGAAATAGGCTACTTTTTTAAGAGTTGCCACCTGCTAAAAAAGTTTAATTATGTTAATACGTGCAAATGACTAAACGGATTTGCATGAAGGTTTGCACACAGATAGCTTATGACCTAGGTTGGAAAATAGGCTACTATTTTAAGAGTTATCACGTATTAGGAAAGTTTAATTAAATTAATACGTGGAAATGACTGAACTGATTTGCATGAAAGTTTGCACACAGATAGCTTATGACCTAGACTGGAAAATAGGCTACTTTTTTAAGAATTGCCACCTGCTTGAAAATGAAATTTTGCTCAAAGATGGTTTATGACCTGGATTGAAAAATAGGCTACTTCCTTAACCGGTTTTCCGATCAGAGCGAAATTTAGTACACTTACTACGGATTTCGGAAGGATGGTCTTAGACTGAAAGTAAGTCCGATAACTCAAGGCCCCTCCCATACAAATTGGAATTTTCATATTACATACATATCTCTGGAAGTATTTGTGGGAGAGAACTGATACTTGGTATAGTCATATGTATGTGAAATCAAATTCATACTCACAGAAAAAAATGGGCGTTTTTGGAAAAGAGGGGTAGCATCTCCCATACTGACTGAAAGTTTCATATTGCATATCTCTTAAAATATTAGGGTAAAGTACTCAAGCTTGGTATGGAAATACATATGTATTTATGTATGTGAAACTTATTCTCTACTCATGGAGAAAAATGAGAGTTATTGGACAAGGTGGTTTGGCAACTCCCATGCATATTGGCTTTTCTATGCTGCATATCTCTGGAGGTGTTAATTACAGAGGACTGGAACTTGGCACCGAGATGTGTCTAAAAAATCCATTCCATACTTATGGAGAAAAGTTTGCGTTATTCAAAAAGGGGCGTGGTACCTCCCATACAAATTTACTGTTTATACTGCATACCGCTAGAGGTGTTCATGGTAGACTACTAGGACTTGGTACTGGGGTATATAAAATCAATTCCAAACTAATTGGAGAAAATCGGGCTTATAAGAAAAAGGGGTGTGGCACTTCCCGTACCAATTGACTTTTTGTTGCCACATTTCCCTGGAAGTGTTTGACGAAGAATACTGGAACTTGTTATGGAGTTGGGTATACAAAATTTATTAATTGCTCATGCAAAAAATGTGAGTTATTAAAAGAAGAGTCATGTCGCCCCCATACTTAATACAAACTATCTTAATACATATTTCTGGAAGGATAGAAAATCTCTGGAAGTATTTTAAATTTGTTATGGAGATTTATTTTATAAGTGCCTCTCTTATAACCTCTCTTGGGGCATTTAGCTACAGTACTGAGAACTGGTATTTTATCAAGGCCAAGTTAATAAAGTTGAGTTGGAAATATTAGAACCCGCCGTGGCACCTCACAGAAGGTTACACGTTTACGTGGCTAACCCCTGGAACCATTTTAAGGTAAACTTAGAGGGATTGATATCTTTCGT
>NW_023458563.1:28649276-28690334 GCF_013731165.1 Rhagoletis pomonella
AGTAAACCAGCCATTGACAATATGCTTATTTGAAAATTAATACATGAAATATTGTGCATGTATAGGATCATTTTGTCATTAACCCATAGGCAATGACTGGTGCAAAAGTACCCCCAAATGTTTGTTGATATATTTGAAATGTAAATTTTAACAGCGAAATTCGTAAAAAAAAATAACAAAACAAAAATAATGTTGATTACTACATGGGAGGTGGTCGTGGTTATAGAGAGATTTCACCAAAATTCAATACTAACCTAAATTATATCAAAGGCAACTTCGGCACCGACTTTCGTTAAAATATCTAAATTTTGTTCGAGTTAGCGTGTTTACAAACAGACACGACTGAACCAATTCATTTCGTCATTCTGAATATTTTGATAAATATGTATTTTATACCATTGAAAAACGGCCTTGCTTATCTGCATCAACCTTTCCTGCATTAGTTCGAGCGTCGATATATAACTTTGGGTACATATTTCATAAAATCTTTGGAGGTATCCACTATAAGAGTGGTATATTTTTAAATAAGAGAGTTCTACCTTTAAGCTAAGTAATACTTGTTTTACCCCCTAATTTATGGGTCCATTTTCCAAAATCAGCCCACCATTATTCACTCAAAGTTGTGTTTGGAACCAGATATGACTTATGTAGGAACTGCATCCGGTTACAATCGCTTACGCTGCAAGCCTGATTTGCTAGGAATTTTGTTTTTCTCGTTGTTTTATTTTATGTGTCTTGAAAATATTTTCCACTATAAGAAAATATTGAAATTGGATTTCATTTGTGTTAAAGAAAACGACAACTGTGATAAAATATCAACCAATACATTCAAATAAATTGTCAAATAAGCATATTTACAATTTTTGTTTTGCCTATCTGGATTACTGTATACTGTGATTGTACCTATACCTATAAAATTATTTTCTGAAGCCGAGATGATAAATGCAGACGACATCAATCGGGAATATACAGCATTAGCTGACTATGGGGTTGCCTGAGAAGTTAATTGAATAAGTTTATGTTTGCAAATGTGTTTCATATCGCGCAGGGGACACTGTTCACATTCTTCAGCTTGCGTTGGGCGCATTTTTTCATTTAAAAATTTAATTAAACCCGAAATTAGGAATAAGTTTACTATAAAGACGGTTGGATATTTAATCTGCAAGTACTTTAGTAATAAAATATACTGATGCTTTGTATTTTTGTAATTCAGGGTAATATATTGAACGACAATATTTGTTAATACGTAAAGCATACTCAAATTTTTTGAACATACAATTACAATATGTATAAAGAAAATGCAAAATAAAAATAAATAAAAAATTAAAAATCAACGCACATTCCTAGCCGCTTTAAACTTGCACTTTATTATACCACAACTGCATATCTTGCATGGACTATAAACTGCTTTATTGGCACATTTTCCTGCATGTAGGCACAGTTTTTTCGGAAAAATTTGGGACAATTTTAAATTTTGATTTTCCATCACTGCTTCGAACCGCAAATGTTTGTATGAGAAGCTTTTTCAAAGCAGAATACATTCGCCATTGCCGAGGAGCGACCGCTGTTAGAAAACAACTTTTTCTAATTAACCTTATTCGGACCACGGATCGAACCCAGCTCCCACGGAGTGGTGGTAGGCATCCCTAACCACTTAGCCACATAGGCCGGCCTAACATCAACTTAGAAGCTGTTTATTCGCGCGTACTGATATAATGTGTATAGGTATGGGCACCCAGTAAGGAAAGAAACTAATTTAGATATTGATTTCCAACCAGTTTTTACCCACCACAGCTAACTGAATATCTGATTTTCTTCCCTGGAACGAACTGTTTACTTTAAAATGGGGATGCTCTAGGAAGCAGTCAATTGTCTGACCCTGCACTACTTTAAAATGCATTTGGCTTAAAGCACTTCAACGTCAATATGTTTCGTTTGAATACGCTTTCGTTCTGCACTTCACAGACGCTTTTTCATATTTCCAAAACAAAAAAAAAAATATAAAAATAACATAAACATTTTTACATGTTGTCTCTTGTCTTGTCTATTGTCTCTCTGCTGCATCTCTGCTTGATCAGCTACAGCCAGACATGCAAATGTGCTTTCACATTTGGCTTAAAGCACTTCAACGTCAATATGTTTCGTTTGAATACGCTTTCGTTCTGCACTTCACAGACGCTTTTTCATATTTCCAAGACAAAAAAAAAAATATAAAAATAACATAAACATTTTTACATGTTGTCTCATGTCTTGTCTATTGTCTCTCTGCTGCATCTCTGCTTGATCAGCTACAGCCAGACATGCAAATGTGCTTTCACATTTGGCTTAAAGCACTTCAAAGTCAGTATGTTTCTTTTGCAGATGTCTTTTCAATTCAAATTAATTAGTATTAAATGCTGAAATAGTAAGTTGCCCAAAGTAATATGTTTTTTTCAACTAATATTGAATTACTTATATATTTGTGAAGGTATCAAAAGTGTAAGCTTTTGGTTTATCTCAAGCAGGCTGCTGGGTGATTATACATCAATTTGAAGTTAGTTGCTACATAAGCAGAAATAAATTACTTTTTCTGAGATAATTGGTTGAGGTATGCCATATCGGGCATGGAGGTACATACATATGTAAATAAAGCATGGTATGCACGCATGCGTACGCGGTAATGTTTGCAGAAATCTAAGTACATTATTCAGGCATGAATGTAAGTATGTACGTACCAGAGAACAGCACGAGTACCACTTGTTGTCATTCTAAATACATTCACACTAACAGCGCTTGAAGTCGCCACCGCATTCCATTTGATCTTGTCACTTGTAGACTCATACAGGCTAACCTAATAGTCACGCAGGTCGCCAATTTACTGTCAAAAATTTCTCATGCACATACAACTTGTATGGGACCAACCGAAATTGAACGGTGTGCGTATGAAGCTAAGTAAATTTCCAATTTTTGTTCTGCGTGACATTTTGATTTGAAGTTTTGCTCAATGAAATCAAATGCAAACGCACGCGAACCAATTTGGGGTGACGCAAAAAAACAAATTCGACGGCGTGCGTACCAAAACGCAAGCCGCGATTAATAGGTTAGCCTGATAGACATTTTGTACTACGGGCCGAGTTATGCTTGAAGCACTTTGAAAACGATGGGCTACGGGATACATTTGTCGAGTTATTTTAACACGTATTCTTATGTAGATAACCATTTTAGCGATGGCAGAGCTTCAAAGCGACTGTGGTTGTGGCCAGATTAGATATATGTACATAGTTTTAGTTTTCAAGCGACACCTTATCTTGTTTTATGTCAAACTCTTACAAATTCACGATGCCGCGTTAAAAAATTCATGTCGCGATCAACAAAGCATTTATGTAAATAATGAAGATACAAAATTAGGAGATGTGGCCCGTGGCGAGTATGCGATGTTTGCTATATTGCTATAAATCAGAGGGCGGGAGAGAGCATTGCGCAATTCATACATATTCCTACGCTGAGTGTTGCCATTGTTGGGCTTTTCCTACCAAGTGTGGTAGGATTTTTTCCTCTTGGAACCAGTAATATCCGCTGGTAAATAATTTTGCGACGCAGTGTGAAAGTCAGGTAGAAAAAACTTTTTGGTGGTGATTGGTAAGGTCAAAATTGTGCCTTGACACATGCCAGTAATGCGGATTTACGAGCCGCTAGGTCGTTGGTTCGAGTCCCACGGCCAGTAGAATATTCATTTAATTTTTTTTATTAATCATTCAATTATAACTTCTATATTTTATAAAGTTGTTTTTAATTAGTTGTTTTTGACTTTTCTAGTAAAATTTAACTCTAAAAATTTAATCTAACTAATAATAAAAAATATCAAATAAAATAAAACAAACGAAAATTAAATAAAGTAAAATTAAAAATATAAAACAAAAAAAAATAAAAAAAAATTAAAGTAACAATAAAAACCAATTTTTTTTTGGCAATGGCTAAATCCAAGGATCGAACCTGGGGCCTGCAGGCTTGTAGTACCCAGCTCTCACAACTCGGATTCCGCGGACGAAGTGGTTGGCTGATTTGTTTGCTCAGGGAGCGTGGAACACAAAGAAAAAACAAAATTACTTAGCGTGGACGGCGTCAGTAAAGCTGTCACCGTATTAATTCAAACAAGTCCTTATTCAATTTTAATTGGATTCCTATCTGAATTAGTACGGTGACTGCATTGCCCATGAAAAGGTATATGCACATGTTAGTTTTGTACCTTATCTGTATTCTACGCTCTCTGAGTTTTCGTCAGTGTTGTCTCGAATATTCGATTGATCCGAGTTAAGTTTGGGAATTAACTCTAGGACTTAATCTTAACTGCAGTTAATTCCCGAGATAATTCCGAATTAACGAGTTGATCCGGATCAACGCTGCCGTCTGTTTAAGTTTTAACACGTGTTCTAGGAATTTCTTTTCGCTTTTTCTTTGGAGATATGATCTCTCAAAATTTGCATTGTTTCGTGATTCTGACTAATCATGTACTCCTTCAAATCGTTATACCTCGGGCTCTGCCTATCGTAGAGACTTCATCTTAACGTCGTTTTAAAGCTAAAGAAACGGACTTAATACTTCTATATATAAGATGGTCAAGATTGTCCTAAAGCTAATTTAGCTATTAACAGTTGAACTTTTTAAGTTGATTTGCATAGTGAAGACCAGTAAATTAGGGATTTATAATTATAACATCGTAATCTTTGTTTAATTCTCTATAAAAAACGTGGTTGAACAAAATGGGGGTTTTTCAAGAACTATTTTTAAAATATTTTTCTTTATTACGAGATGGTTTATTTTGGGAGAATCAAAAATTTTTTGTAATTTGTTTTCCAAAACTTATGTTGAGATATATTTAGTAAGGTGTTAAACATCGATTTTTTGCAAGAATTTAAATTTTATTGCAGATTCCGATAGAATACCTATCCAGGTATAATATTTGTAACCGCACTCTTAGACTTAATGATTTAATTGAACCTAGTTAAGTACAAATTGATTAAGTAGTTACCGAGATACATCTTGTAGTCATAAAGTGGGCGGTGCTACGACTAATTCCTAAAAGTCTATAGTAGTCTTATTTATTGTTCGGAGATTGTTGTAATTATTAACTTGAAGTAAATTAGCCTCCTCAGTTATTGAAATATCGGAGTTTTCGTATTTTTGAAATTTACCGTTATACGGGAAGCGGGTGTAATTTTAGTCCGATTTGCATAATTTTCAACAAATTCCTTTTCCATAACAAGGTTATTAAGTGCACCGAGTTTGGTGGAAATTGATAAATCGGTTTCCCAGATACACATTTGTGGTCATAAGTTGGCGGCGCCACGCTCATTATCCAAAAATTTATTATATTCAAAGTTTTCAAGTGGTTATTGCAATCATCGATTTTAAGTAAATTAGCTCCAGTAGTTACTGATTTGTCGCAGTTTTCGTATTTCTGTAAATTACCTTTATATGGCAGGTGGGCGTGGTTATTGCCCGATTTCAAAGATTTTCAACATATTTCTTAGATAGACCCTACCAAAGTCTCGTACCGAGTTTGGTAAGGATTGGTGAAGCGGCTACTGAGTTACAGCATTTCATCGTAAGTGGGCGGGGTCACGCCCATTTTCCAAAAATTTCGTAACAATATTATTTTTTACCACAATTCTACTCCACATACTAATTTTCAACAATTTGCATCTAATATTTACTGTAACATCGCAGTTTTTGCATTTTTCGATTATACCGTTATATGGGAAGTGGGCGTGGTTACAGTTCGATTTCGCCCATTTTCAATTCCAACCTACCTTGGATAAAGGGCAATCTATATACCAAATTTCGTTGAGATATCTCAATTTCAGCTATCGTGCACACGGGCAGACAGACATGGCTTAATCGACTTCTCTTTTCATTCTGATCATTTATGTATACATTTATCCATATCTATCTCGATTCGTTTTGGTTGTTACCGCAGAACTCAACAGGCAAACACCGATGGCCTACACTGAGGGAAATAATGCATAGTAAAAATGAATACTTTATATTTGATTATCGTTTAAAAATGTTCGAATTTAAAAATAATATTTTCATACAAAATTTATTGCGCACGTATTTGACTGTTCACATCTGAATATATATATGAGTGTACATACGCACACCATGCATGCAGAGCGCCGCTCTTAGAGCGGTGACAACGCAGACATTCATACATACATAGCACATGTTTATCCCCTGTAGTCAAATGTACTAGTTGTAAACTACCTCACAACTAGTATGAACCGCATCCCCAACTAGTCAGCCAACTATCTTTTTTCCATGCAATCAAATGGTATTTTTAACACGGGGATGTCCTACGAGATGGCAATTGTCAGATTTCGGCCAGAAATATACCAGTTTCAAACTAGTTCAAAATAGACACAAAACTACTAGTCCAATTATGGACCAAAATCAATACTTTGGGAGTCAAAAAATAAAATGAATTCATGAATATACAATAAAAAAGTTTTGATTAAGTACACTTTAATATATTACACATTTTTATTTAGCAGCCTTAGATTTGCCAATAATTAGTGTTAAATTTTTTTGTATTAAATAAAATCAAAAATAAATACATAAATGTTTCAAGCTATCGAACATAAATTTAAATACATTTTGCATTAAGTGCTATTAAAAGTAAAAGAATTCAGGTACAATAAATACTATATTTTTATCCTTTTTAATTATATTGTGGTGTTGATGGATATTCAACAATTGAGAGCAAATTTATATGCCTGAGTGCGCAAAGATGCATGCCGCAATTTGTTGATATCCAGAGATAGTCAGGGTTCGAATTCCACTGCAGGCACGGATGCTTTTTCAGAACGAACGCGGTCATTTTAATATGCGCGTAATTGAATTGAATATTTTCCAATATACAGTACTTTCTTTGACGTTTATAGTATGCTTTTAAGCTTTCTAACATTTTGTATAGGCGCATGTAGAGTAAAAGCTCTCTCTGCTCATCGCTGGTTTAAAAGCATTTAAATCTTTAAAAAACTTGCTGAATAATTCCCTAAAACGTAATCCTAAATAATCCAATAGAGAACAGATTTTTATTTTGATTTAATCTCAAAATTTCATCGATGTTACAACCAGCACGCTTTCTGTCAAATGATGTCAATAGATGTCAAGCAATAAGCGCTGACATATATTGCAGCCCTTGAGAAATAGGCGGTCTCCATTGGAAATATATTTTGTGACATGGCTGTCACGACATCAGTGTTTTCCTGTGGAGACAGGGCCTTACAAACAACCGTTATTCTAACAAAGTTAATATACCTTTGTGTACAAGTGCGCTCTGGTATAAATATAAGTGAGTACCTATGTCCCAATTAAAAAAGTGGCTTTTATTATTTGCTTGCAAAAAAACTAACTTATTTGCATAACCTCAAAAATTTTCTTCATTTATTTATTTCCATTTATGATTTTATGTAGGCCTTTAAAATTTTGTTAAGTTTCGGCTAACAAAAGGGAAAAGAAGATGGATAATTAAGACGTAATGAGTTAATTTTGTTTTACTTAAGCCTCCGTTTTCAAGACGCACTGTTTTTTCGGGGTTAGGTATCATGCTATTACAAAAGGCGATATGTTTGAAGTTGGGCTGCTTTCTTTAGTTTTCAACCATGTTGCAATCAAAATTTGGTGCTGTTTATAGCTAGGAAATTTCCATGATGCTCTTAAAGAAAAAACGCGTAATTTTTGGAATTATTAATCAAAAAAAGACGAAAATTATGGGAAACTATTCGGAAATTCCTTTCGAAATCAAAAAGCCAACTGTATTGACTACCAGCCGGATTTTAACCTTCGCTATCGCTAAAATGCTAAAATGCGAAAGCTAACATTTTATCCGAATTTTTGGCTGCTTCCAAAAGTTGCGGTTCTGTCCTCCCTTTCGCTAAAAATAGCTTAGCCTAAATTTTAGTATCAGGCCGCAATTTAAATTTAAATTTAAATTTAAATTTGCTTGCATTTTAATGGTGATAAATAGTGAAAGTGGAAGTACGTGATAGCAAAAAAATAGCAGCCTCAATTTGGATTAGATTTCATTTCCTGTAGCGTTACCATGACTATGTTTCAAAGACACTCGCGCCGATTCGTAAAGACTTCGCAAAAAGGAAAATCCTTGAGAGAATCTACGGATTGCAATATTAAAACATTTTGCTCAAGGTGAATAGAGCCGTGAACATTTTTTTCACAAATTTGTTTCAAAATCATTCGTATTCTTTTCAGGAAGTTGCCAGCGGTTTTTGGTAAATGTGTCACAAAGCAGCATTAGCATTCCAAATATAATTATGAATTTATGAATTATTAATTAGTATGGTAAGAAAATAACTTTTGTCAAAACCAAGCAAATTGGACAATGTGTTAAAAATTTTGGTTTTAATTTTAATTTTTTTGGACTACATATATGACCAAACTAAATTCAGTTTCAAATACAAACCTTCCAAGTTTTAAAAAAAGAGAGCACATATGTTGGGTTTAGAATTTAAACAGGTCGGTTTAAATTTTAACGCCAAACATTTTCATAATTAGGAATAAAAAATAAATACTAAAAAACAAAAAGGTCTGATGTGGATTGAACCCGGACAGCCTCGGTAGCAACCAATTGAATCAAATATCTTTGCACACTCAGCTATAGCCACGCAAGTAAATGTGCTTTCATATGTTGAGTTTGAATCAACACCACATTTCGCTGTGTGCAAACATTTTCTATTTCGGTTTAGATTTTAAACCAAATTTTCTATATATGAAACCTAAAAACTAGAATTAAAACATTTAGGTTCGATTTTTAAAACACGAACTTTTTGGACTAAAATTTAAACCAGAATATATTAAAAATTGCTTAAAACTATTGACTGGTTTAAAAAGTAGACTATGAAAGGCTAAAAAAGGCAGTAGTCCCAGCGCGGTTTAAAAATTAAACCCAAATTTTTGACGGTGTACTTATTAAACACTGTACTCATCATTTGAACATAAAAAAAAATTTGAGGAAAAATTAGTTTTTCGAAACCCAAGCCACGTTTTCACATTTTATTTGCTGACCACACTTTTCTTTAACGTTTGCCATCCTTTTACATTAAAATAATACAATATTTTAGCTGCTATTAATTTGGCATCGAAAAAGTAATCATTTGACCAAATGTGCAACGGTTGAGTGCGATAACACCATAACACCATACACAAGAAGGCCATAATGGCTTTATTTACTTTTGCGATTGGAAATCAAACCATAATTTCGATATGGTTTTAGTCCCAACTGGTAGTGGAAATGAAACCATGACGGTATTATTAAGCTTTTTAAAATTTTTGCTTAGAAAAAGTAAAACAAATTTTTGCGAGGGAGGGGGCGGTGTAGTGGGGAAGCAAACGTGCACCCGCCATGTTATGTGCTCGCAAAATTATAAATTACATATGTAAGTACATCGCATTTAGAAATTTTATCAAATATCTGATTACAGCAGTGTTGCCTCTTTGTGAATAATTCCTCAAAACGTGAGGAATTTCGGCTGCGCTTGAGTATATTTGAGGATTTTTATTTTGAGGAATTTTCTCTCAATATATTTGCAGATAACAAATGCAACCATGTTTAACACAATAGAGTTGTTAAATCGGTCTGCAAATTTTTGAACAAAAAGCTTTCCGAAGTTTTATAAAGAGCGAAGCGGCTTGTCAAACATTCTTCAAACCTACTTTTCCCATTTCGCCATAAACCATGCAAACATGACTCGTTCAAGCAAAGAATTTTAGTTTTCTTCCGGTTTATAATGTAAAAGGGTTTGGTTTTCTTCGATTTTTCTCTCTTCTGTCCTCATTCGATAAAAATTTCGCTACTAATGGGCGATTTTATCATACACAACGTAAACATATCAAACGTCAACATGGCGGCGAGAAAATCCAAAAATTTAGATTTCTGTTCACATTCCCCTCAAACGGCTTGTTAAACCTTCAAACATCCCCATACACAACATAAATAGCTTTAAGCAAAGGGATATTTCGCTTGGTTTGTCAAGCCGCTTGTGTGGTGTTTTACGCTCTTAAGCACATCTGAATTTGCTGCTAAATATTCAAAATGTTATCGATAATATTTTTCATTTCATCGTTATATTTTCAACTTGGTGACAGGTAACAATACCAACGGAAATAAGGTCAATTGACTTTATTTACCACCCTGGTGCGAAATAAAGTCAAATGACATTATTGCCTTTCCAAAAGCGAAATAAAGTCAACAAAAATTTGGAAATAAAGTCATTGACGCTATTTCCTCATTCAAACGGAAATAGCGTCAACAATATTTAAGGTATGTCGATTCATAGAAAAAAATGTTGTTCTTACAATAAACATTGCGCCGTAAGTCTTGTTTTTTAGTAGATGAAAAAGGTTATTGCCAAATCCTCAGTGTTGTGATATTAATCCACACACAATCATGAACTACCACCAATTGATTTTATTAAAAAAATTTAAATTACGAATATGTAAAAACACGATGCGAAAAACTAAACGCCTGCTCACAGCTGGAATACGAGAAATATTTGAAGAAAGAGTGTAGAAATGATCCATAACTTGCAAAACATGTTTCGTTTCCACAAAAATAAATCGAACACTATTTAATTGAAGAAACAGTCCATGTCCAAAAACCTCGGAGGAACAGTGAAAGAATTCTGTGTTTTAAATTAGCATATTTTGAACGAATTCGGAATTTCTAAGGTGGAAAAGAAACCAACCTTTCTATAAGGAAACAATTATAGAAAAAGAATTTTCTTACACTGTATTCATGTCCCCACCAGCAATTTGTGACGACATCATTTAAAAGCAGCTAAGGAGAACGACGAAACTATTTATTAGATGGCACATTCAACGAGCCAATGTGCCAAAATGCGGGTATAAACAATTATTGATTATTTAATATCCGAACCGAGATCATATAAGTTACAGTATATTTTGCTTAGCTGCCCATCCTTCTTTGCACGAAAAACTTGTGCGCTTAACCGAAAAAAGCACTTAAGCGAATTTTCTTTACTACTTCAATGAGGAAGGTATCCGAATTCCTATGAAACCAAATAATGGAGGAGCACTTCCCACATAGAAATTACTGCAAATTTTTTACGAATGGTATCTAATTATCTATATAACTACATAAAATGATAGGCGTTTTCGTTGTTCTGCGAGATGAGCAAAATTAATAAAACCTTTTAAAATTAGGGTACGTGTAGAGCCAGTGCAGTTAAACGTAATAATTTCTTTGATAATTGATAATAGTTGCACAATTTTTAGGACAGGTATCGCTAATATGCAGGTATTTTGAATGCATCTATCGGAACAGTTTCCTTATAAGTGGTGAAAATAATGCCGCTGATGCGCATTTTGGGGTAGGTATCTTAAATGTGCACTTAATCGTAAAGGCAGCGAAGCAAAATATACTGTAATTGATTGATTGGTTTTCACACACTTTTGAAACACAAATTATATGCTTTTTTACTGCAGACAAGTTGTTGCCAAAACACAGCAGATATCTTCCAATCAGGGCTGCCAACTATCCTTAGTTACATTGAGGTTAGTATATATTGAGGATAAAAAAGGGCCAAAATGTGCCAAATAGAAAAATAAAAGTGCCAAAAAAGGTGTCATTCCTTTTAATCATTCACATTTAGCAATCAAATAAGGCCACATTTTCAAAACAAAAGTGCAATGATAAAATAAGATAAACCAGTTGAATAGCCTTTATAAATTTGAAAATTTTAGTTGAGAAAAAGAAGTGCACGCAAAGGATTTCACAAAAATGAATTGAAATGTTATTTTTTTACAAAAGTGCCATTTGGGCACTTTGTGCCAAATTGAAAAATTAAGTGCCATTTGAAGTAAAATAGGGACAAATGGCACGGTTTGAGCCAAGTTGGCATTCCTGCTTCCAATAACTTACAAACATAAAAATGTGAAATGTGTGGGGGCCGCGCCGTTCGCGCTGGCGCGGCGTGCGTGGAGTGGCGCGCTGATGCGGGCCACCGCGAAGCTAAGCAAATTTAATGTTTGAAAGAGAAATTATGTCAATGAATTTTATTTCGTTTTTAAAAGGGTAATAATGTCAATTGACTTTATTTCGCACCAGGGTGGGAAATAAAGTCAATTGACCTTATTTCCGTTGATCTTATTACCTGTCACCTTTCAACTTATTTTGAATTTGCAAAATCTCGCTATCGAATGGAGGGAACACGCATTGTTCAATCATAACGATATTCATATTGATTTTTCATTAGATCCAGAAAATTATAGGAAAACAGTTTTGAATTACAATAAGGGTATTCATCAAACCTTATAAATACATTGTAAACCGTATAAACTTATAATTGTGTAAACCTTATAAATGAACTGTCAAAATTTGTATGGAAACTCGTTCACACATTTCTGATAAATTTAGCCAGCGATTTCACTGAATAAACTAGGTAAACTGAAGCCAATGCAACTCTGTCGCAACTCTAGCTATGTTTTCTTGGGCAATAATCGGGATCCGCATACAAATTTTGCACGCAAATTCAACAACAACGATATGATCGTGATAGAGATCTGGTTCAATTATTATCCCGTCTGTTTGTTTTGTTTCACTGATAATTTGGCCGCAAAGTTTGGTAGCCGAGACAAATGAATTCATACACAAACAGACATTCTGCCATTGTTTCTTTTAACTTGCTTCAAATAAATAGCCTTTATGTTATATGTATATTGATTTAAATAGATATTATCTCGTAAATAAAATTTTTTCCAATTTAGTTAGGTAGTTTCTATAATTTCTTTATCCCCGTGCTAGTAGTATAACGTTAGTGATACTGAGCTCTATAACCAAAGAAAACACGACTATTGTCGCATGTGTAAACGAAAAGAGAGTGTGGGTCGTTCATGTAACAGAGTGCGTAAATCTATAAGATTATCTGCTTGATAAAGTTATCGGTTTAGATGAATACCACTAATATTCTTCAGGTTCATATAAGTATCCCAATTAAAAAAGATTATATCTGCATTACTAATATAGCCCTTTTCTTATGCTTCAGTAGAACGTATATTTAGTAGTTTAGAAATGTGTAGGACTGACTTGAGGACCAGATTGAGCACTGATATAGTTGCAGCAATAGTATATACAAACCAAGGCATAAAAAATAACGGTGATACTTTGTTTTAATCGCAAGAACAAATGTACTAATTGAATTGGAGAATGTAATTAATTTTTATACTAAGTACCTGTAAATAGTATGCAGCACACAATACTCATATCTGTAATAAGAAAATTTTGAGTAATTTGTTGGGATTTTGAGGATTTTTCTTTGTTTTTGAGGAATTTGGTAATTTTTTTTTTGGCAACACTGGATTACAGAAACCAGGACAGGTAAACTAAGTAAAATATTGTAAAAAATAAGTTCCTTATGCCATACGGCCTGAGACTGGATGGAAGGGAGGAGACTAACCGTTAAGATTAATAATAATAATGATATCTGATGCCCATTCATGGGCATTTATGTATATCGTAAAATCAAAATTAAATTTCGTTTGTCAAACATTCTCCTTCCGCATACGCCTTCTAATGTAGACCACTTGAGTGGTGGTATTACCTTTTCTGGAGCGCAGTGTTTGTCGACATAAAGAAAGCGGAAAATCGAAAACGGAGCTAGCTGAGCTCACTGAACAGTCATGCGCTGTTTTATACCGTTTTTGCATACTTGGCGGCGAGACTTACATAATAATCTTTGCTTATGTTTTCTACGTATCAGGCACTGTTTAACTACATTTGACTGTTTTTTTATACCCGAGCGCACTTGTGCACAAGGGTATTATAACTTTGTTCACATAACGGTTGTTTGTAACAGGCAAAACGAATCGAGATAGATATAGACAAATGTATACATAAATGATCAGAATGAAAAGAGAAATCGATTAAGCGGTGACTGTCTGTCCGTCCGTCCGTCCGTCCGTCTGTCCGTCTGTGCACACGATAACTCGAGTAAAAATTGAGATATCGTAACGAAACTTGGTGCGTGGACTTCTTTTGGACATAGGACGGATGGTATTGAAAATGGGCGAAATCGGACAATAACCACGCCTACCTCCCATATAACGGTAATTTTCAGAAATACGAAAAGTGCGATATTTTAGTAACTACTGAAGATCACTCAAAATTGATATTTACAATGAGTTTTAGACGAAAAATAAGAATATTAAAAAATTTTGGCAAATGGGCGTAGCCACGCCTACTTATGGTTACATGTGTATATCTTGGTAACCGCTGCACCAATTTCTCCCAAACTTGGCACAGTTTTTGGTCCTGCTACAACATACCAAATGGCCGAAAATTTTTAAAATCGGACAATAACCACGCCCACATCCCATATAACGGTAATTTAGAAAAATACGAAATCCTCGATAAATCAGTAAATATTAAAGCTAATTTATTCAAAATTGATGGTTGCAACAATTTTTTACCAAGCAATACGCTTATGATACAATTTTGGAAAATGGGCGTGGCACCGCCCACTTATGATCACATATATGTATCTCGCTAACCGTTCTAGCAATTTGAACCAAACTCGGTATGGTTATTGTGCTTGCCACATAAAAACAAACCGCTGAAAATTGTTGAAATCGGACTAAAATTGAGGCCGCTTTTCATATAACGGTAAATTTCAGAAATGCTTGAAATTTCAATATTTCGAAATTTAAGGACGCTAATTTACTTAAAATGTATACACCCCGGCTTATCATGTAGCGGTAGCTTTCGGAAAGGAGGAAAACATATATTTAATACTTGCGCCGGGTATTTAATGTTCGGCTCCGCCCGAACTTAGACTTTCTTACTTGTTTTTGTTTTGTTTGTTTCTAATTCTTACCTCGCAACACATCGGCCGGTATAAGGCGCTTGTAAATTTTGATTTCACTATCACTGCTACTTTCACTGGCTTTCTTATCATCCTGAGCGGCGACGCATACGATCCAGGCCAAAACAATCACCAGAAATGCTTTCATTTTGTTACTCAACTATGCAGTTATGTAGGTATGAACGTGTGTAGAGTAATCTGCTTTGCAACTATTTGATTACGTTTGAATTTTTAGGGTTTTTTAACTAATAGAGATGATGGTAAGTGGCCTCGCTAATTATAGTTTTTTAGTATCTAATTTTTATTGTTATATTATATTTTTTTTTGTTGGATTGATACGTCTGCAATTGAAATATTTAGGTTATGGATTAGTATGTTGAACTGACTATTGGATTGGATTGATATTGGCGAATACAGTAGTAACGATCGCAGCTCATGGAGTGATCGTATCCGAAAGACTACCAAACCGTTTGCTTAAATGAACCGTTTTTGGCGAAGGTGTGTACTGAATTAAGTATAAAAATGGTCCAAAGACTGGTATTTATAGCCAGAGCTGCTGTTAGAGCCTGAAGCTGCAAGCACGGCTCACTACTCAGCACAGCAAAGCTTCGGCGCTCTAAAAAAAAATGTCTGCATGTTGTCGGTATTTTTTTGCCAAAAATGATCGCAACACACAATGAATGGCACAACAAATACTCGATGCCGCCGCATTCGGCAAGGCAGCCCAATAGCCACAAATATAAATATTTATGTAAATATATATGTAAGCTCTCGTATTTGAAAGCATACTACACACCTACGCAACATATGCATGTACATTTATATCTACATTAGTTTCCATCACACTTAAGCCCCGTCCACATAGAAACTTTGCGTTGCGTTGGCGTTGGCGTCGGCGTCGCTTCAACAGCTGACTATGAATACATGAATTCAAATGCAGCCGCCCACATAGCCAAAATTCGACAGTGCTCACGCCAACACAAAGCAAAAAGATGGCCAACTCTAAACTTTTCGCGTGCGTCGCTCGCCTGCTGTTGCAAATAAATACAATTCTGTGAAATATTTTTCCTTTTTAATCAAGTGCGGGCAATAAATATCAGTTTTAATGCAACTATTGATATGAAATATTAATTTATCTGTCGTTAGTATGTTAATTTAGTGGCCCAAGCATTCGCTGCCAAGCGTTCATTGTAGCAAGCATACTTTTAACCTGCGTTCTGTCAAACCAACGCCAACGCCAAAGCCAACGCGAAAGTTCTATGTGGACCGGCCTTTACACAATCACATTTTACCCATGTGTTGAAAGCACAAAAGCTCATCAATACACCAAAAAAATCTGGAAACGTAACGTAAAACTTTTTTACTAAGGTATCGTGCATAATAATATGACGGCCGCTGTGGTGTAGTGGTAAGCAGTGCGCACTTTCACTCATCAACACCTGGGTTCAAGCCCTGGTCAAAGCAGCATCCCAAAAAAATATAGAAAAAAGGTTTTTTCTTAACAGCGATCGTCCCTCAGCAGGCAATGGCAAACCTCCGAGTGTATTTCTGCCATGAAAAACAGCTTCTCATTAAAATACAATCGCCGTTCGGAATCGGCGTAAAACTGTAGGTCCCTCCGCTTTGTGTGACAACATCAAGGCGCACGTCACAAGTCGGAGGAGAAGCTCGGCCAAACACTAACATATGTGTAAGCGCCAATATATTATATTATTATTATTATTATCGTGCATAATATTGAGAGTTTGCATAGAATGGTAGCAACGTTTGTTTTGCTTAGACTATGGATGCGACTCCATATAAGCTGTTGACAAAAATAGTAAACATGAACCGATTTCCCTGTAACATATGCTCTAAATTATTTTCTGGAATAAAGAATCATAAAATATGGTATACGTGGGCTAATTGCCATGCCCTCCTCCCTTGTGGGCGGAAATGTTAAAGTTCATCCGTTTTCGATAAAATTTAGTTTCTACACTCTCCTTTGTTGGAAAAACTATGATCTAAAATTTTCCAAAAGATTGTCTTACTACAACGTCCACAACTCACAAATACTTTGTCGGAAATATTTTACTGGAATAGACTCCTGGTTAAAATAATGCACTTCCGGTCTGTTTAACCTACTTCCGGTTGAAACCGGAAGTCAGTAATACGATCAAAAGATAGAGGATCCCCGACTTGGTAATTCATATGTTTTCTTTTTTCAATAAAAACATGTTCACTCATTAAAGAAGTCCACGATGAGTTGAAGTTCGAATGTAATTTAAAGGTTGAAAAAGTATCCTCCGATAAAAAGTTTCAAACAAAAGTTACGTATTTTAATACTCAGAACCCGAATTTAATAATTAAAAAAAAAATTGACTTTCGGTCAGTTTAACCAACTTCCGGCCGAAAACAGAAAACACAAAAGGAGGTCATAATTTTACGTTATTCGATAAAAAAAACATTGTCTACATCTATATATGGGTCATATCCAAATGGTAGGAATTTGACTTTTTATTAATATTAATAAATTTATCCTCTGAAATCATTTACTGACATGAAAATTTGTGCAGAATTCGAAACCACTTTCAGGAATTTTGGAAAACGAAATATAGTTGTTGATTTTTTTGATATATGTTTTATTTTTCATAGCAAACTTTTCGATTATTACCTCCTGTATCATCTCGCGAGTTTTCCTTTATTCTCCCCTTGTGCTTCTGAGCCAGGTTTTTATTCTACAAATTGTTTTATCACTCCGATCACTCCGCAGTCGCTATAGTGCATGGAAAAGCAGTCAAACTAGAAATACACTCATTTATCGCTGGTAGAAATTCACTTGCTTCTTTAAATAGATCTACCCCTCCAAAATCCTTCAAATCTTCTTTGGACAAGTTCTTTTTCTCCCATAAATTGTACAAAAGAATGAGTTTTCTGCCCATATTTAGATCATAGATCTGTTGAAAATTCTTCGCGTTCTTTTGTTACATTTCTTCTTCTTCTTCTTCTTTGGCGCTGTAACCGCCTAAGCGACTTTGGCCGAGTTCAGCTAAGCATGCCAGTCGATTCTCTTCTGTGCCAACTGACGCCAATTGGCAACACCAAGTGAAGCCAAGTCCTTATCCACCTGATCTTTCCATCGCAGTGGGGGCCTCCCTCTTCCTCTGCTACCTCCAGCGGGTTCCGAGTTGAATACTTTCAGAGCTGGAGCGTCGGTGTTCATTCGAACGACATGGCTAAGCCAGCGGAGCCGCTGTATTTTAATTCGCTGCACTATGTCCATGTCGTTGTAAAGATCATACAGCCCATCGTTCCATCGTCTGCGGTACTCGCCGTCGCCAACACGTAAAGGCCCGTAAATCTTCCGCAAAATCTTTCTCTAAAACACTCACCGGTTGTTGTCATTGTCCATGCTTCTGCGCCATATACCAGCACGGGCATGATGAGTGACTTATAGAGCGTGGTTTTCGTACGTCGGGAGAGGACTTTATTCCTGAATTGCCTACTCAGTCCAAAGGAGCACTTGTTGGCAAGAGTGATTCTGCGTTTGATTTCAATGCTGACATTATTATCGGTGTTAATGCTGGTTCCCAAATAAACGAAATTTTCTACTTTCTCGAAATTGTAACTGCCAACAGTGACGTGGGTGCCAAGGCGCGAATGTGCTGACTGTTTGTTTGATGACAGGAGATACTTCGTCTTGTCCTCATTTACCAGCAGACCCATTCGATTTGCTTCCTTATCCAACTTGGAAGAGGCAGAACAGACTTCGCAGTTTTTGTTACCGATGATGTTTATGTCATCGCCATAAGAAAGCAATTGCACGCTCTTGTAGTAAATTGTTCCTGAGCGGTTCAGTTCTGCAGCTCTTATTATCTTCTCCAACATCAGATTAAAGAAGTCACATGAAAGGGAGTCGCCCTGTCTGAAACCCCGTTTGGTGGCGAACGGCTCGGAGAGGCCTTTCCCAATTCAAACGGAGCTAGTGGTATTGCTCAACGTCATTTTACATAGCCGTATGAGTTTTGAGGGGATGCCAAATTCAGAGATACCGGCGTATAGGCAACTCTTCTTAGTGCTGCCAAAAGCGGCTTTGAAGTAAAAAAATAGGTGCTGAGTGGCGATCCTTTTCTGGCGGGTCTTTTCCAAGATTTGGCGTATTGTGAATACCTGGTCTATGGTGGATTTGCTGGGTTTAAAGCCACACTGATAAGGCCCAATCAGTACATTGACAGTGGGCTTCAGTCTTACGCCCGATAAGACCTTGTAACCTATGCTTAGAAGTCTGATCCCGCGGTAGTTGGCGCGAATGGCGGGGTAAACTTTCTTGTGGATTGGGTAGAGCACATGAAATTCCAGTCGTAGGGCATTCGTTCATCTGACCATATTCTGCACAAGAGTTGATGCATGCACCTTATCAACTCCTCGAAGCCGTACTTGAATAGCTCAGGTGGCAGGCTGTCAGCTCCAGCAGCTTTGTTGTTTTTCAGCCGCGTTATTGCTATACGTATCTTGTCATAGTCAGGCGTTGGAACGTCGACTCCGTCATCGTCGACTGCGGGCTCGGGTTCTTCTTCTCCACAACTTTCCGTGCTGCTACCATTTAGTAGGGCGGAAAAGTGTTCCCTCCATAATTTATGTACGCTCTGGACATCAATTACTAGGTCGCCATTATTGTTCTTACAGGAGTACGCCCCGGTCTTGAAACCTTCCCTAAGTCGCCTATCTACTGGCAAAATTTTCGGGAATTCTTCCTGTCGGCCAGCATTTCAAGCTCTTCGCAATCACGTATTTCGACCTCTCCCTTCTTATTGCGGCAAATACGTCTCGCTTCCCTCTTCAGATCCCTATAGCGGGCCCGCATAGCGCGCTTTGCGCCTGATTGCAGCGTGGCCCTGTAGGCGGCATCGTCTTTCTCTGCAGCTTCCTGACACTCCTCATCGTACCAGTTGTTCTTTCGGGCTCGCTAAAATTCGACTACTTCTTCGGCGGCGGTACTTAATGAGCGGGAATTGCGGTTCCACTGCTCGAATATGTCGGTTTGTTGAAGAGTGGTCTCAGAGAGCAGTTGTGAGAGTCGAGCAGCGAAAGCGCTGGCTGTCTGTTGTGATTGCAGCTTTTCGACGTTAAGCTTTCCTTGCAAATTTGGGCGCACATTTTTTGCTGCACAGAGGCGGGTGCGTATCTTGGCTGCATCAAGATAGTGGTCCGAGTCGATGTTTGGGACTCGGAGTGTGCGTACGTCTAAAACACTGGAAGCGTGCCTTCCGTCTATCACAACATGATCGATTTGGTTTCTCGTTTTTCGATCCGGAGACAGCCACGTAGCTTGATGGATCTTTTTATGCTTTAACCTAGTACTGCATACTACCATGTTTCGGGCCCCGGCGAAGTCGATCAGCCTCAATCCGTTGTCGGACGTTTCGTCGTGGAGGCTGAATTTTCCGACGGTGGTTCCAAAGATCCCTTCTTTGCCCACCCTGGCATTGAAGTCGCCAAGCACGATTTTGATATCATGACGGGGGCAGCGCTCGTACGTGCGCTCCAAGCGCTCATAGAAGAGATCCATGGATGCCTCATCCGTCGGGGCATGGGCGCAGATGAGCGAGATGTTGAAGAATCTCGCTTTGATGCGGATTGTGGCTAGACGCTCGTCCACCGGGGTGAACGACGGTACTCGGCGACGGAGTCTCTCTCCCACCACAAATCCAACTCCAAATTTGCGCTCCTTTACATGGCAGCTGTAGTAGACGTTGCAAGGCCCCAGACATTGCTTACCTTTCCCCGTCCAATGCATTTCTTGGATGGCGGTGATGTCAGCTTTTGTCCTTACGAGGATATCAACCAGCCGGGCAGAGGCACCTTCCCCATTAAGGGTCCGGACATTCTAGGCGCATGCCCTCAAATCGTAGTCCTTTAAACGTTTGCCGTGGTCGTCATCATAAGGGGGGTCTCATCCGAGGCTTTGCCTTGCTTCTTCACTGGAAGTAGTTTTTACGTGGCGGGTCCCAAACCCAGCGCACAACCCATTGCTGGGACGGGGGTGGTTTCGCAACCAAATACTCGTTCATATAGCGAGCCGCTTACTCCAAGCAGACACCCGCTTGCAGCCGCACCTACTGCTGAACAGGCGCTGCAGACTTCAGTGAGCCCTTAAACCGAATAAGTCGGAGTAGCCCCACCGAAGCTCCCTCTCTTACTTCCGTGATCCAAGGCTCCACTCGGATTGGTTACCGCATCTCGCGCATGGGTTGCTCATGTTACCCAGAGTGCGCGAACGAGGACGCAAGAGTCGGGATTGAGTATAGCCATGCAACTGTAACTGCATACCCAGCGCAACGACTATACCCCAATGCACTCCACTTTTAACTGGGACTATTAATCGAATACAATGGGTGCAATCTAGACAGCGAAAAAGCTGGAGGACTTTCATTGGAAAAGTGTAGTTGTAAAGAGGCCGTTAGTGAATCCAGATACAGTATTGTTATAGACCAATGGTGGGCAACCGCGGCTCTTTGAGCCAAATGCGGCCTTTTGCTTAGAAAAGTGCGGCTCTTTTTACTTTCTCTTTGCTTAGAACATTTTCTTCTTACTTTTTAAAATACACATTTCTTTGCTGGATATTATTTTCCATTGTGTTATTTTTTATTTTATTCTTTTTATATACACGTACGCAAATTAAGATCGGAGCATGACCCGCATTTGGACAATTAACCGGACTATTTGACGGACGAAGTCCAGAGGTTCATCAAACAACCTCTGGACCCGTCAACCTACCGACAGGCCCTGAGCAGCATTCACAGGGAATCAGTCTCAAGTTATGTAGACTCCCGCCCTGTGAATGCCGTTCTAGGCACACAACCACCGGACGTGGACGGGACAGAACTTTGTCTGCCTCGGGAGACCCGCACTACAATAGCCCAACTTCGCTCTGACTATTGCATCAGGCTCCACTCCTACTTGAGCAGAATCAACGAGGATGTGCCCAACCAATGCCCGGCATGTGGAGAGTCGCCACATGACTCCCGGCACCTCTTCATATGCCCTGAGAACCCCACTCAGCTAACGCCCCTGTCCCTATGGACAGCCCCTGTGGAAGTCGCACACTTCCTGGGTCTCCCCACAACGACGACAACGTTGATGGCTTAACCGCCCCGAACGGGGCTTAGTAGCCGCTACAACAGCAACAACAACGACCTTATTTGTACGCACAAATCTAGTTTTAATTTTAATTTTGTAGGCAATAAAATATTTTTGATAAATTTTAATTGACATACTCTAAACAAGTGATTTTATAGGAAATTTTTTTGTTCGCACCCAATAACTTAATTTTTCGCAGTCCATTTTGGTACTTTTTACCTAACATCGGACGAGAAAAACAAACATGTTTAAATTTATCTTCACTGACGGACCTCAACGGTCGACGCTGGTTCGGTTTTCGATTTATGTGTGACAGCGCTCATATAATCACAAGTGTTTCTTCATATCGCCCGCATATAGCCGATATAGGCTGAGCACAATTCAGCAGACTAGGGTTCGAAATTTCAGACTTTGGTATCGATACTGAGTACTCATTCTGGCATCGAGCTCATGGTACCGATACTCTAAAAGTATCAGGGAAAAAGTATCGATACTACTCAGTATCGAACTCATTAAATTACGTTTTTGGGATACTAAAATTATTTTATTCTTCAATCGTATCTATATATTAATACGCTAACATGAATTTTGTCTCCGTTCGTTTGGTGATTCTACTGAACCGATTTCTAAACCAAGAACACCATTGGAAAGGCATTTTTCTGTAGATGAGCATAGTTTTTATGGTTTCGCAATTGGTTGAAAATTACGGCCAAACCGTCTTTTAAACAGTTTCGAATTGTGTGTAGATGTTGCTGCAACATGTTCAATTTGACATGTTTCGCCTGTTGTTTCACTACACATTTGAAATTAAGCTTTGAAATAAAGATAAATATGAAGATGAAGAAATAAATAAATGAAGATGAAGTCAAACAAAAAGAAGGCAAAAGTGAAGATAAAGACGAAAATGGAGACAATGACAGATACATAAGAAGTAGGGTAACTGAAAGGGTAAGAACATTTCTTGAATTTATGGAGTGAAACTTCTTTAGCGGCAGTTGGTTGGTTGGGAGAGGATTGTCAAATTCAAGGGGAATAATGCACACGGAAATGGTTCTTAGCGGTTTGAGAATAAAAGCAAAAACAAAGATGCCTAGAGATAAAGGTAAACACGAAGATCAAGGTAAATTTAAAAATTTAATTTTAAAGGTAAAGGTGACGAGGAGTATGCTAAAATAAAGATAAATCTGAAGAAAAGGATGAGGATGAAGACGGATATTGTTATCGATATAAAACTCGATATTTTTATTGGTATAATAATCGATATTGCTATCGATAAGATAATCGATGTTGTTATCGATACTGTTATTGATTCAATAACCGCTATTGTTATCGATATAATAATCAATATAATAATTGATTTTGTTATCGATACAATAATGGATAGTGTTATCGGTATAATAATCGATTAAAATAATTGATTTTGTTATCGATTTAGTAATTTATATTGTTATCGATATGTAAAATAATCGATACTGATGATTGTTATATTTATCGATGAATTAATCGATTTTGCAATGGTTGTATTTTTCTATATGTTTATAGATATTGTTAGCGGTATTTTTATCGACACAGTTATCAACAGGGATAATAATCGGAACATGGAAAGTGATCGCATTACATGACATCCCATCACATTATATCACATGATATGAAGAGACATCACATGATATTACATCACATAATATGCTATCACATCACACGATATCACGTGACATGACATCATATGATATGACACAACATTATATGGCCTGGCATCACATGATGACATCGTATGACATGACATGGCATTACATGACGTGGCATCACATGATATGACATCATATGGTATGACATCATATGACATGACATCAGAGGATATGACAACACATGACATGACATCCTATCACATCACATAAAATCACGTCACATCTTATCACGTCATCGCACCTCATTTCATCTACGTGAATAGAAAAAGAAAAGGATATAAGAAAGATGAAAACAAAGATCAAGACCAAGGTAAATTTACCGATTTCAAAACTGTTTTTGGAAAACCGTTGGAAAGGTTTCGAAATTGGTTGAAAATCGTCGTTTAAAAATTTCTATATTTGTGTGTAGTTGTTTTTGCAAGCTGTTCAATTTAAGCTCTTTCCCATTTTGTTTTACTTCGTATTTGAAATTAAACTTTGAAATAAAGATAAACATGAAGATGAAGAAACAAGTGATAACGATGAAGACAAAAGAAAAGGCAAAAGTGAAGATAAAGACGAAAATGGAGATAAGGGCGAAAATGGAGACAAAGAGAAATACAAAAGAATAAGGGTAACAGAGTTGAAATTTTAAGACAAGAATCGAAAAAAAATCAGCCATAAAGGTTACTGAAATTTATCGAACCATCGAAGTTTATAATTATCGAAATTTATTCATGCTTATTAAGTTATCGCAACGTATCGAATTATTCAAACTGATCAATGTTTATTGAGTTGTTGAAATTTATAGACAGAAACTTATTTGTCCAAATTTACGGATAGTTATCGAGCTATAAAAACGTGTGGGATTAACGAAATTTGTCAAGTTAAAGAAATGTATCAAGTTACCGATATTTATTGAAGTATCATTATTTATAGACTTAACGAAATTTATCGAGGTGTCGTAATGCATGGAGTTCTTTCAACTTACATGGTTGTCGATAATTATTGATCTACTGAAATTGGTTGGTTCAACGACGCGAAGTTTATGGAATTTTGAAAATATATCGGTTTATCGAAATTTCAAGGTTATATAAGCTTATCGATTTATCACTGCTTAACGAGTTTTATCGTGCTAACAGAGAGTAACGAGTTACCAAAATGTTTAGATAGTTTTCGAAAAATGTAGAGCTGTCAAAAGTAAAAGTTTCTAAAGGTATCCAAAGAATTTACATTTTTGAGTTATCGAAATTTATCGAGCCCTCGAATTTCACAGTTATCGAAATTGGTCGAGTTAACGAATTTTGTTGAATTATCGGATTGTAGTGTTCTTGAAATTCATCGAACTATCTATATGTATCAAATCATTGAAATTTATCGGCATTGAATGTATCGGGTCAATTCCAAGTCCTGCCGGAGTCCTCCAAACACCTTCTCAGATAAAAAATTTTATTTACTTTTTAGTTCCAAAGAAGAAGATTTTCCGGTTAGTTAATTTGTACCGTATAAGTTTTGCTACGTGCTAATTTAGAAAGCCTCTCCAAGGCTTCTAAAACTAGGAAAACTGTCGAATTTCGACAGTAACTGGCAATCTAGTATCTAGTTATTTCCTGAAATTAAAACAATCAAATTTAAAATATTTGATTTTTATTTCATTGCAGAACTTACTTTCACGTAAGAAGTAATTTTAACGTTAAATGTACATACATACATATATAATATATACATATATACTTTCACGAATTTCAAATTTTATTAAGATTTTTTGTAAACTTTTTGGGTATGCATTTTTGTAGCTTATTCAATTTTAGTATAATAATGTGCAAACTTGAATTAAAAGTCAACGGTAAGAGGCTACATGTAAGGTTGAATAGGTTACAAAACTGGATACCCAAAAGGCTTCTAAAAATTCTGCATTTTCGTGAACTTTGCGTAAAGTTTTATGGCCTTATTCATAAAAAATGAAAAAGGTTTATAAACTGAAAAATTTATGAAAATGCCATTTTATTAAGCTCTTTAAACCTACCCTATTTTTTATGATTAAGGCCATTAAACTTTAACTAATTTGGTTTATGTTATGCAGCAGACTATACGATATTTCAGTTTATTTTAAGTTATGGACAAAATTGAATGATAGTAATCTATATAAGCAAAGAAAATTGGGTTGCCAATGGAAGAAAACATTTAAAGTGTGTTTTTTAAAAAGTTTTTGATACTACGAGTCTTTGCAAAGTATCGAGTAAAATCACCAAAAAAGGTATCGAGTATTAAAGCACTCATTTTTATACCCTCAGTATCGATGTATTTCGTAAAGTCAAAATGCCGTTCACAATTAGTTGCATTCGCGTACCTGATAATTATTGAATGTTATAAAAACTATCAGCTTTTTGTGTTCGTGTACACAAAAAATTTGCAAAGTAGAGGAAATTGAGAGAGCAAAATGACATTTCATTTTGAGGGAAAGCTGCTAGTTTCTCCAAAAAAAATTCAGCCAACAGAAATTTGCCAAAAAGAAAACAGCTGACCAAAAACAGCTGGTTGGAATTTACGCAAATCCCTAAATTGAATTTTATGGTTTGGAAGTTAAAAAAGTAAAACGCGACTAATCAAATTTGTAAAAAGTATGTAATTATTCGTCTGAACTGTGTCAGGATATGACTTCGAAATTTGTTTTCATACGTTTTCAATTGTATATTTTTGAATGTAAACAAAATTTCTATCAGCTGTTCGTCTAACTTGCAAGTTTCTGCAAATTTTCTGTTCGCGTACTATTCTCTTGTGAGAGAACCAGTGTTGCCAGAAAAAAATTACAAAGTTCCTCAAAAACAAACAAAAATCCTCAAAATCCGAACAAATTACTCAAAATTTTCTTATTACAGATAAGAGTATTGTGTACTGCATACTATTTACAGGTACTTAGTATACAAATTAATTAAATTCTCCAATTCAATTCTAGGCAAATAATCCCGGGATTTTCGAGACTTAAAAAATACCGGGATCCCGGGAAATATTCGAAACATCCCTATTATCTATGGCCATTTGAAAGAACAACGTAACACCGTATTTCACAGCTACATGCATACGTTTGCCGACAAAATATTTTATTCCGTCTGAGCAATAAATTTTATTTAAAATAATTTACATAATTATAAATAATCAAAAATAGTAAAAAAAATTAATTTTATTGTTAAACTAATCCCATTTGCTTTATGAATATTTTTGATTTTTTTTCCAATTGGCTAAAAATATGATTATTTTTAATGGTAATCGGTAATTGCTAATTTAAAAGTGGAAATAATGGTAATTAATCATTTCTCAGATTTAAAAAATAATAATTAATTTAATCGGTAATTATTACAATTTATAATTATTACTTAACAGCTCTGCCCCCAAGTTCTATGTGACTTACTTCAGGGCACCTTACGAGTCGTGGATACCTGGTCCAAAGAAGTAGGACTTAGTGTCAATCCGGCAAAAACGGTCATGGTTCTGTTTTCAAAGTTAACGAAAGCTCTCCGGCTACAACCTCCTTCCTTGAACGGTATCGCACTGACTTTCTCGGATGAGGTTAGATATCTTAGCGTTATTCTTGACAGAAAGTTAACTTGGCGGCGCAATATAGAAGAGCGCTGCAAGGAAGCTATAACTGCTATGTATGCCTGTAAATCGGCGATTGGGAAAAAATAGGCATGGAAGCCTCACATTGTAAACTGGATGCACACAGCGGTTATGCGTCCCATTCTATTTTACGGCATAACGGTTTGGTCGCCGTGCATAGATAAATCTACAATAAGAAACAAATTAACAGCGGTCCAAAGAGTGGCTTGCATGATGATCACGGCAGCATTACCATCGACGCTGACTAACAGGCTAACCTAATATTCGCGGCTTGCGTTTTGGTACGCACGCCGTAGCATTCTTTTTATTGTATCACCCGAAATTGACTTGCGTGCGTTTCCATTTGATTTCATTGAGCGAAATGTCAAATCAAAATGTCACGCAGAACAAAAATTGGAAATTGAGTTAGCTTCATACGCACGCCGTTCAATTTCGGTTGGTCCCATACAAGTTGTATTTACATGAGAAATTTTTGACAGTTAAGTGGCGGCGTGCGTTATCCTGTTAAGCCCTTGCTTCACTTGCTACCTGTGGACCTATAGGCAAGCTATAATGCTATTAGATTAAGTGCACTAATCAAATTGAGTGACACGAGGTTTGGGCACTTTACACTCAGGTGAAAAAAATTTAGAATTAAATAAAAACGTGCTAAATTTAAAAAAATACGCAAAAATACGCATATGAAAGAGCACCAACCCAACTCGTTTTTTTTAAATTTGAGTATGAACGTTATAAAATTTTTTGTTGTGAAGTGCACAGATGCTTTTAAGAAGGAAAACCAGGCAGCAACCAATTGTATCAAGCGTGTTTGCACACTCAGCTACAGCCATACATGTGAATGTGCTTTCAAATGTTGAGTTTGAATCAACATCACGGCGCGCGTTGATTGCATTAGCCCTGTTCGCGTACGCGCTATCCAGTAAATCCAGCACTAATTTTACTGGTTTTTTACTGGATGTCGTTTTCGTACGCAAAGACTTGCAAGAAACTAGCAAAAGAGGGGAAATTGAGAGAGCAAAAGTGACAGCTGAAGGCATGATGCTTATTGTATATCACATTAAGAAAATAATTGTTTGTGGTGCTTTTAGAGTTGCAATTGACAAAATAAACCAATTTAAATATATAATAAGATGGAAAACACTAGTTTTCTAAGAAAATTGCATCGGAAAATAACAAATTAATCAGCTGTTTTTAAAACTAGCAACTTCTTGCTGGTTTTGCGTTTTCGTACTTTCTTGCATATTTCACTCATTGGGAGAAAATATTGGCTTACTCTCCGAAATTTGGTTACTGGCAAGTTACTGGATATTTTTTGCTGGAGAATACGAAAACACAACAATTATGTCATACAATGTATGTTTTTTTTTTTTTGTAGAGATGGCACAAAGCATAGAAAGCCGATAAGTTTGCTTTCGGCTCACCGCACTAAAAACCCACCCCTGCTCCGTTTCCCTCTTTCCGTGGAACAACTTCGCGAAGGGGGAGCGGCCTATTGCCTTTCTATGAAGATCTGTGGAGTTGTTCCACTCGACGCAATTTTCTTAGGATAGCGCTTGCCATGTGACAAACAACGGACCAATTTTCTGTTGACTCAAGCATGATATCCACACGGTTGTCAACCTTAAGTGGCCTCCCCACCTTTATGCTCAAGTCGTCCCTTTGGGTTGCGAACTGCGGACAGACGAAAAAGCAATGTTCAACGTCTTCGATTACCTGCCCTGTACAGAAAGTGCAGTACGGGCCGTCTTCGTGCGTAAATCTGTGCAAGTATGCTTTAAAGCAGCCGTGTCCGGTTAGTATTTGGGTCAGGAAGAAGTCCACCTCTCCATGCATGGGCGTCGCCAGGATCGAATTTGGGGAGGCGGCGGGCCCGACATATAAAAAAATCCCAAAATTTTCATCTTTACACATTCATGTTTCTGGCATGCGGGGGACGATATGTAGAAAACCGGTTAATCGTTTCTGCAATTATTTCACATTGATTCTCTAAAACAAATTTTCGAAGTATTCTTAAAATGCATAAACCTAAATGGAGTGCAATGGGGTACAGTCGTTGCGCTGGGTATGCAGTTACAGTTGCATGGCTATACTCAATCCCGACTCTTGCGTCCTCGTTCGCGCACTCTGGGCAACGTGAGCAACCCATGTGGGAGATGCGGTAACCAATCCGAGTGGAGCCTTGGGTCACGGCAGAAAGAGAGGGAGCTTCGGTGGGGCTACTCCGACTTATTCGGTTTAAGGGATCACTGAAGTCTGCAGCGCCTGTTCACCAGTAGGTACGGCTGCAAGTGGGTGTCTGCTTGGAGCAAGCGGCTCGCTATATGAACGTGTATTTGGTTGCGAAACCACCCCCGTCCCAGCAATGGGTTGTGCACTGGGTTTGGGACCCGCCACGTAAAAACCACTTCCAGTGAAGAATCAAGGCAAGGCGCTGCCCCCGTCATGATATCAAAATCGTGCTTGGCGACTTCAATGCCAGGATGGGCAAGGAAGGGATCGTTGGAACCACCGTCGGAAAATTCAGCCTCCACGACGAAACGTCCGACAACGGATTGAGGCTGATCGACTTCGCCGGGGCCCGAAACATGGTAGTATGCAGTACAAGGTTCAAGCATAAAAATATCCATCAAGCTACGTGGCTGTCTCCGGATCGAAAAACGATAAACCAAATCGATCATGTTGTGATAGACGGAAGTCACGCTTCCAGTGTTTTAGACGTACGCACACTCCGAGGCCCAAACATCGACTCGGACCACTATCTTGTTGCAGCCAAGATACGCACCCGCCCCTGTGCAGCAAAAAATGCCAAATATGCAAGGAAAGCTTACCGTCGACAAGCTGCAATCGCAACAGACAGCCAGCGCTTTCGCTACTCGACTCTCACACCTGCTCTCAGAGGGCACTCTTCAACAAACCGACATATGTAAGCAGTGGAACCATATTTCCCGCTCATTAAGTACCGCTGCCGAAGAAGTAGTTGGATTTCAGCGAGCCCGAAAGAACTACTGGTACGATGAGAAGTGTCAGGAAGCTGCAGAGAAAAAAGATGCCGCCTACAGGGCCACGCTGCGATCGGGCTCAACGCGCGCTATGTGGGACCGTTATAGGGATCTGTAGAGGGAAGCGAGGCGTATTTGCCGCAATAAGAAGAGAGATGCCTAAATAAGTGAGTGCTAAATGCTTGAAATGCTGGCCGACAGGAAGAATTCCCGAAAATTTTGCCAGTAGATAGGCGACTTACGAAAGGTTTAAAGCCGGGGCGTACTCCTGTAAGAACAATAATGGCGACCTAGGAACTGATGTCCAGATCCTACTTAAATTATGGAGGGAACACTTTTCTGCTCTACTAAATGGTAGCAGCACGGAAAGTTGTGGAGAAGGAGAACCCGAGCCCGCAGTCGATGATGACGGAGTCGGTGTTCCACCGCCTGACTATGATGAGGTACGTATAGCAATAACGCAGATGAAAAATAACAAAGCTGCTGGAGCAGGCAGCCTGCAAACTGAACTATTCAAGTACGGCGGCGTGGAGTTGATAAGGTGCATGCATCAACTCTTGTGCAGAATATGGTCAGATGAATGCATGCCCGACGACTGGAATTTAAGTGTGCTGTGCCCAATCCACAAGAAAGGTTACCCCGCCATTCGCGCCAGCTACCGCGGGATCAGCCTTCTAAGTATAGGTTACAAGGTCTTATCGAGCGTATTGTGTGAAAGACTGAAGCCCACCGTCAATGAATTTACTTATCAGTGTGGATTTAAACCTGAAAAATCCACCATAGACCAGGTATTTACAATACGCCAAATCTTGGAAAAGACCCGCGAGAAAAGGATCGACACTCACCACCTATTTGTCGACTTTAAAGCCGCTTTTGACAGCACTAAAAGGAGTTGCCTATACGTCGCTGTCTGAATATGGCATCTCCTCAAAACTCATACGGCTGTGTAAAATGACATTGAGCAATACCACCAGCTCCGTCAGAATTGGCAGAGACCTCACCGAGCCGTTCGCCACCAAACGGGGTTTCAGACAGGGCGACTCCCTTTCATGTGACTTCTTTAATCTGATGTTGGAGAAGATAATAAGAGCTGCAGAACTGAACCGCTCAGGAACAATTTACTACAAGAGCGTGCAATTGCTGGCTTATGCCGATGACATCGACAACTTCAGTAACAAAAACCGTGAAGTCTGTTCTGCCTTTTCCAAGTTGGATAGGGAAGCAAAGCGAATGGGTCTGGTGGTAAACGAGGACAAGACGAAGTATCTCTTGTCATCAAACAAACAGTCAGCACATTCGCGCCTTGGCACCCACGTCACTGTTGACAGTTACAATTTCAAGAAAGTAGAGAATTTCGTTTATTTGTTAACCAGCATTAACACCGATAATAATGTCAGCATCGAAATCCAATGCAGAATCACTCTTGCCCACAAGTGCTACTTTGGACTGAGTAGGCAATTCAGGAGTAAAGTCCTCTCCCGACGTACGAAAACCACGGTCTATAAGTCACTCATCATGCCCGTGCTGGCATATGGCGCAGAAGCATGGACAATGACAACATCCGATGAGGCGGCTCTTGGAGTGTTTGAGAGAAAGATTTTGCGGAAGATTTACGGGCATTTACGCGTTGGCGACGGCGAGTACCGCAGACGATGGAACGATGAGCTGTATGAGCTTTACAACGATATGGACATACTGCAGCGAATTAAAATACAGCGGCTCCGCTGGCTTGGTCATATCGTTCGAATGGACACCGACGCTCCAGCTCTGAAAGTATTCAACTCGGAACCCGCTGGTGGTAGCAGAGGAAGAGGGAGGCCCCACTGCGATGGAAAGATCAGGTGGAGAAGGACTTGGCTTCACTTGGCGTTTACAATTGGCGTCAGTTGGCTCAGAGGTGAAACGACTGGCGTGCTTTGCTGAACTCGGCCAAAATCGCTTAGGCGGCTACAGCGCCAAAAAGAAATACGGGTGAGTACTTAGCTCAAAATTTTTTTAAAGAACTTCGTGAAAGACAACAATTAATCTTGTATTGCTAGACACCTGATAACCCAGGACAATTTTTAAGTTCTTAAAAGACATTACTCCACTCTAAGCTTCGTGCAGTGGGCCATGAGAAAACCGTCATCTTTAAGGTATAGTCCAAACTTTCACAATATCTGGTATTAGTCTTAATCTGAAACGCAATAATCATTGAAAATTTGCGCCGTTTGTGGTGAAAAGCATTTAATATCACACTTTTAAACTAAAGCTTTCTTAACCCTAGAAGCCTAATCTATTTGGGAGTAACGTAAGGCCTTAACATACGCCTTAGAGGCTTATGTACTTAAAAGATAACCTTTGAGTTAAAATATACTTAGTCCTTAGTAACGAATATTGAAGTTGCGAGTTTGGCTAATAATAAATCATAGTTTTATTAATAAAAACTATAACCACATGTATTTAAAACAACAAAATAAAAAGTAAATTTTGTGTTAAAATTAAAAAAGACCCATTCCGTATACGCCTCGCAGACGTAGATTATACTTTTGGGGTTAACCCTTTCAGTACAAAAATTCAACCACTGGTTCTAAAAAATTTTAAATATGTATACCGGCTAATTTTGGATCGTTCATTTTAAAAATCACTTTTTAATGGTCAGTGATATCCTAGGTGTTTAAAAAAGAAAGGGATCTGAGCTATTTTTATTTTTTGCTTTCGTGAAATATATTTCAAAACTATGAATAATACCTAATAATTTTTCCGAATCTCAATTCCGCGTAAATATGGTTAATATTTTGCAATAGATTATATTACTCACTATCGACTTTTCTGCCGCTTTTTACTTTTTTGACAAACACGGTCAACTGCAACTGCAGCTTGCACTTTAGTTTGATATATAGCTCAATTCTGTGGCTGCTACAGATCGGCTTAACTAGGTCGTATGACTGAGCGATTATATATAGATACTAAAGGCCTGAACTACAAAACATAGCGACATGTAACCCATCATGCAAGTGCCAGTTTATATCATGTCACTTATACGTGTTTGAAAGTGATATATGAAGACATTGCCGAATAAATTCTAATCAAATCATTCATCAAATTTATGCATGTCGACAGAAGGAACACATGCGACATATTCAGCATTACTACAGTATATTTTGCTTTGCTGCCTCTATGCTTAAGTGCTCATTTAAGATACCTACCCCAAAATGCGCATCAAAAGCATTATTTTTAACATTTATAAGGAAACTGCTCCGATAGATGCATTCAACATACCTGCACATTGGCGATACCTGCCTTAAAAATTGTGCGACTAGTATCAATTATCAATGAAAGTATTACGTTTACCTGCACTGGCCCTACAATTACCTAATTTTACAAGCTTTTATTTATTTTGCACATCTCGCAGAACAACGAAAATGGCTATCAATTTATGTAGTTATATAACGGGTGATTTTTTAAGAGCTTGATAACTTGATAACGCATAAAATTTGCAAAATCTCATCGGTTCTTTATTTGAAACGTTAGATTGGTCCATGACATTTACTTTTTGAAGATAATTTCATTTAAATGTTGACCGCGGCTGCGTCTTAGGTGGTCCATTCGGAAAGTCCAATTTTGGGCAACTTTTTCGAGCATTTCGGCCGGAATAGCCCGAATTTCTTCGGAAATGTTGTCTTCCAAAGCTGGAATAGTTGCTGGCTTATTTCTGTAGACTTTAGACTTGACGTAGCCCCACAAAAAATAGTCTAAAGGCGTCAAATCGCATGATCTTGGTGGCCAACTTACCGGTCCATTTCTTGAGATGAATTGTTCTCCGAAGTTTTCCCTCAAAATGGCCATAGAATCGCGAGCTGTGTGGCATGTAGCGCCATCTTGTTGAAACCACATGTCAACCAAGTTCAGTTCTTCCATTTTTGGCAACAAAAAGTTTGTTAGCATCGAACGATAGCGATCGCCATTCACCGTAACGTTGCGTCCAACAGCATCTTTGAAAAAATACGGTCCAATGATTCCACCAGCGTACAAACCACACCAAACAGTGCATTTTTCGGGATGCATGGGCAGTTCTTGAACGGCTTCTGGTTGCTCTTCACTCCAAATGCGGCAATTTTGCTTATTTACGAAGCCATTCAACCAGAAATGAGCCTCATCGCTGAACAAAATTTGTCGATAAAAAAGGGGATTTTCTGCCAACTTTTCTAGGGCCCATTCACTGAAAATTCGACGTTGTGGCAGATCGTTCGGCTTCAGTTCTTGCACGAGCTGTATTTTATACGGTTTTACACCAAGATCTTTGCGTAAAATCTTCCATGTGGTCGAATAACACAAACCCAATTGCTGCGAACGGCGACGAATCGACATTTCACGGTCTTCAGCAACACTCTCAGAAACAGACGCAATATTCTCTTCTGTACGCACTGTACGCATTCGTGTGGTTGGTTTAATGTCCAATAAAGTAAACTGAGTGCGAAACTTGGTCACAATCGCATTAATTGTTTGCTCACTTGGTCGATTATGTAGACCATAAATCGGACGTAAAGCGCGAAACACATTTCGAACCGAACACTGATTTTGGTAATAAAATTCAATGATTTGCAAGCGTTGCTCGTTAGTAAGTCTATTCATGATGAAATTTCAAAGCATACTGAGCATCTTTCTCTTTGACACCATGTCTGAAATCCCACGTGATCTGTCAAATACTAATGCATGAAAATCCTAACCTCAAAAAAATCACCCGTTAGATAATTTAACATTCGGTAAAAATTTCGCTTGCAGTAATTTCAACATGGTAAGTGCTCTGCCAATATTTGGTTTCATAGGGGTTCGGATACCTTCCTCATTGATGTAGTAAAGAAAATTCGCTTAAGTGCCTTTTTCGGTTACGTGCACAAGTTTTCCGTGCAAAGAAGGATGTGCAGCTAAGCAAAATATACTGTATTTACATTTTATATACGGGAAGAGATTTTACGAATTTTGCAAGCTCCTGCTATCGTAAAATTTTTTAAACAGTTATCTAATTAAAAATCTATATACATTTTCATACAAGGCAGGATTAAACAGTATTAAAAATATGCTGCAGGAACACAACAGCAAACATCAGCTGAGCTAAGAAGCAAGACATGCTATAACACACTGAACCAAAAATCCATCTCTGGATCAAAGAAAAACTTTCCTTACTTTAAGGTAGAAAATTCTTCCGAATGAGTGTAAAATTCTCCCGAATGCGTAATTTTTCTTTGGAATGTGTAAAAACGTACACGATAATATGGAACCGTGGATGTAGTCAATCATATTGAAGAATTGTTGGACATGAAAAGAGGATAAAACTTCTTCTTCTTTTTTTGGCGCTGTAACCGCCTAAGCGATTTTGGCCGGAGGATAAAACTCCTTTCCCATTTTTCTTCATTTTGATTGTTGTTTTTCTTCAATTAGGAGAAGTTTTTTTTGGGTGCAGTATGTTTGAGTTGGAATCACATGGCATAGCAATGCATGAAATTTTTGAAAATGACATTTTAATAGATATGCTGGAAAGAAGTTGAGAAAATGTTTAAATTTATATTTTGTTACCTACTTAACCGATTTGAAATCTGAAAACCATACCTTTCATGAGCATGAAATGGTATTATAACTTTGGTCCTATATTTGTAAGTACCAGAATAAGATGAGATAGACTCATGAAAATGTGTACTTATATATGTGAGCAGAACATCGAGCTGAGCCGACTTAGGCATATGGCAACCGAACTTCAGTTGGGTGGCCACTGGCTGAAATGGTTTTACAGATGGCAACTGCAAGGTGGGTGCTCGAGCCATCGCTTCCCGCTGATCGTCTCTTCCGCCAGCTGTTTAACTAACATGGCCGCTCCTACAGTTGATCTACCCTCTGAAACCGAACTGCATATTTGATAGTCCTCCACCTGAGTCGATCGCTGCTAGTAGTCTGTAATTTACTATACGCTCTAGCAATTTTCCGTCGTGTCCAGCATACATATTGGGCGATATGCTGAAGGACTTCCCGGTGATTTTCCAGCCTTGGGTAGGAGGACTAAGCGCTGCTGCTTCCATATATCAGGGAACACGCCTTCCGCGAAGCACTCATTAAACGTGTGAACAAATACTTCTGGACTCGCCTTTGAGATAATTTTAAGCACTATGTTAGGAATGGAATCGGGCCTGGAGATTTTCGGTCCATAAAGCAATTTGCGGCGTCGATAACTTCCTCTACTGTAACTTCAGGAAAATCAGATTTGCTGCTAGGGAAGTTTTCTCTCGTGTTGGGCAATAGCTCGTTAACGATTTGCTCTACCTTTTCCGGACATGTTATCTGTGGCCGAATTGAAGTTTCCAGCTTCTTTGTAACCACATGTTTCAGTTGTGGCTCGGTCTTCACAGTTTTTAGTATTTCTGCATAAGAGTTTCCTTTGCAACTTATTATTAGCGCATCAGGTCTAGGAATCTTTGCTCGCGGTTTCCTTTTTCGTTGCACTTTTTTCCATTGCATGGCCTTCTCGTTGCCTCTTCGCGTTTAGGGGTTTCCACGCCTATTTGGTTGGTGGTTGGCTTGTTCTTACTTGGCTTTGTTAGTCTTTTTGCTGCATCTTCTGGCCTGGTATGGCTATTTTGCCCCCGGGTTTTTGACGGCGTGGTTTGGGAGTACGCGTCTGCTGTGCCCTTTGAGTATGTGGGTCGGGCTCTATCATATAAGATCGGTAGTTCCGCTTTAATATCTTCCATCATATTCACGAGCTCTCGAATCGTTGCCCCCAACGTAGACCATGCAGGAGTATGGGTTGTTTCTGTCTCGCTGTTAGCACGAAACGTCCCTCATGGTCTGAAAAAACGACATTTACTACCCAAAAACGTCTTTTTCAAATGAATGTACAAAAAATTGTTCTTATTATGCTTTTATTGTATACAAAGGAATATGTCGAGCCCTAACCGCCAAAATAACGTAAGCGACATTTTTTTCAAAATTTTGTGTTTGATGCAGAAATATTCCTTGAGCATCTAGATGCATAAGGTATATTAAAATGTCATTTCATCAGAGCACATTTCAAATTCATTGTAAACTAGTTTGGGATCGTTAATATTAAAATCATTTTATACATACACTTGTGATCAGCTGATTAAGTCATCAATTTTGATCGATTTTGGCTGTTTCTCTTTCGCTTATTTAATGCTTATTATTTTTCCATAAAAGCCAAGGTCATTAACAAACAAAATATAAATCTACAAAAATTGTGCAAAAATTATAAACAATCTGCAAAATCTGCAGCTAAATTTTTAACTTTTTATTCAGATTTTTTAGAAATTTTTTTGCCGTTTGATAGCCCATTAAATTTCAGGGCAATAATGTGCAAGTTTAAAGGGGCTAAATAATCGCGTTGATTTTTAATAATTATTTTTCTCTTGTAGACATTTGGTTAGGGCCTCGGTTGTCGAAAATGCTAAATTACGTTCTGCTAAGAAGGAGCATAGCAATAGGTCCATTCAATATCAAAAAATTGTAACGAATTGTTACTAGCACTTGCAAATTTTTACTGGAAATGCATTCAATAACCCAAAATATTTGCAAGAGGGAGCGAATTCGAGAGCGTAACAACCCGAGAGAGCTGCAAATTCTTGCAAGTAAAAATTTTACTAGCAGGAATTTGCAAGAGTCAAAAAATAAGATTATGTTTCAAATTCAAGTGTAAACAAATTGTTTAAGAGGACGATTCGATGAAACATAATTAGTGAAATGAAAATATGGATGAAAAATTTAAATCTATTGCATATTTTTTTATTTTTAAGACGATGGGAACTATTCCAAATTAAAAAAAAAAATTGCCAGCCAAAGCTTAACCTTCAGAAAGTGACAAAATGGCTTAAGTTGCAAGTTTTTCCTAGTTTTGCGTTCAATAACTTTTTCTGAAATTATTCTCTTACTCTCAATTTCACTCTCTAGTTTTCTTTTACGCTCTCGCTGTAAGTACTTACTGGAAAAGTTAGTGAATGGACCTAATATTTCAGTCTTTTCTGCGTTCATTACATTTTCAATGAAGTCTTAAAAAAGTCGCCTACTTTTTTCTAACGTTTTATGCTGCACAGCTTTTTTGATGCTTTTGCGAGCGTGGCTGCTGAAATAGAACGGCTTTTCCTTATTCGGCTTTTAATGTGCAATTGCAAACATTACAGCAAGCCTCGTAACCTCAAGTGTTTACACAACCAGCCTTTGAACACGGGATCTTAGGCCAAGAATCCAAAATATCTTTTGAAGCAGCTGCAGCAAAACACAAAGATTGTAAAGATTTATTAAGAAAATAATTAAAAATCAGTTCTACGTATAAAATTTAGTAAGAAATAAAAATTACTGGGAAGTTAAAAAAGGTCATTTTTTACACACAAGACGTCCAAACGTCAACGGGATACAAAAAACGTCTAAATGACGTTAAAAACGTCAACGCTGCTCGTAGCTTAGACACCGTAACTTCTTTATTGCTGCGCCCCGAAGGGGACGACCTCAGGACACTTATTTGCGGATACTCCGTTCTATTTATTTAGGCTTACTTTATTTGCCTTTATTTCACTTATTTTATTTTGTTTTATTTTAGTTTTACTTATTGAAATAATTAATTAAGTACTTAATTTATTTTATTTAATTTAATTTTATTTTCATTATTTAGTTTAATTTAATTTTTATTTTGTTGCTCCTGATCACACTGATCAGCTGTCGACTGGTCGAATTTGAACTGTTCCCACTTTTGGGCGACAAGATCGATCAGCTGTATTTGACACTTCCGAACCAAATAACACTAAATTATGCTATCTCGTTCGCGTTCACTTCCAGCGAAAATTCTCGCAAATTAAAATAATTTTGTGTATTTCGATTGATAATATTGCTTGAAATCCAAGCTGTGGTCACCCGCGTGCACTAGCTTTACCGCGGGAAGGATTCACCAATCTCTTCTTGGTAAAATTTTGAGTATTCACTGTTTGTTTTATTTAGTTTTCCACCGTTTCAGTAGGAGCCTCTTCAGCACGACCACTTGAGCACTTATATACATACGTGTATGTGTGTATGTGTTGTCACCGCTGTGCATGATTTGTATACACCCTGCAAAAAATGGAACTAGTCCGGGCTGACTCCGGGAGCAATCGCAAAGGAGCATGCGACTAAGCATAGGTTACAAGGTCTTATCGGGCGTAAGACTGAAGCCCACTGTCAATGTACTGATTGGGCCTTATCAGTGTGGCTTTAGACCTGGCAAATCCACCATAGACCAGGTATTCACAATACGCCAAATCTTGGAAAAGACCCGCGAAAGAAAAGGATCGACACTCACCACCTATTTGTCGACTTTAAAGGCGCTTTTGACAGCACTAAAAGGAGTTGCCTATACGCCGCTATGTCTGATTTTGGCATCCCCTCAAAACTCATACGACTGTGTAAAATGACGTTGAGCAATACCACCAGCTCCGTCAGAATTGGAAAAGACCTCTCCGAGCCGTTCGCCACAAAACGGGGTTTCAGACAGGGCGACTCCCTTTCATGTGACTTCTTTAATCTGATGTTGGAGAAGATAGTAAGAGCTGCAGAACTGAACCGCTCAGGAACAATTTACTACAAGAGCGTGCAATTGCTGGCTTATGCCGATGACATCGACATCATCGGTAACAAAAACCGCGAAGTCTGTTCTGCCTTTTCCAAGTTGGATAGGGAAGCAAAGCGCATGGGTCTGGTGGTAAACGAGGACAAGACGAAGTATCTCCTGTCATCAAACAAACAGTCAGCACATTCGCGCCTTGGCACCCACGTCACTGTTGACAGTTACAATTTCGAGAAAGTAGAGAATTTCGTTTACTTGGGAACCAGCATTAACACCGATAATAATGTCAGCATTGAAATCCAACGTAGAATCACTCTTGCCAACAAGTGCCACGATTGAGAGAATACAAAGGTTGCGCCGATCTCGGACCGCTATTCCTCTCTTAACGAATTTGACATAATCGTTGTTTGCATGACGTCACACTGGTGCAACTTGTTTACGTTTTCCTTGCAACATTTTTTCTTCTTCTTCCATTCTTGCTCACGTTTTGGCATTTCTCTCTCGTAATTGCACCAGTGTGACGTCACACAAAAGTTATTCTCAAAAATCCTCTCTGATCGGCGCAATCTTGTATTCTATCATTCTTGAACAAGTGCTACTTTGGACTGAGTAGGCAATTCAGGAGTAAAGTCCTCTCTGGGCGTACGAAAACCACGCTCTATAAGTCACTCATCATGCCCGTGCTGGTATATGGCGCAGAAGCATGGACAATGACAACATCCGATGAGGCGGCTCTTGGGGTGTTTGAGAGAAAGATTTTGCGGAAGATTTACGGTCATTTACGCGTTGGCGACGGCGAGTACCGCAGACGATGGAACGATGAGCTGTATGAGCTTTACAACGATATGGACATAGTGCAGCGAATTAAAATACAGCGGCTCCGCTGGCTTGGTCATGTCGCTCGAATGGACACCGACGCTCCAGCTCTGAAAGTATTCAACTCGGAACCCGCTGGTGGTAGCAGAGGAAGAGGGAGGCCCCCACTGCGATGGAAAGATCAGGTGGAGAAGGACTTGGCTTCACTTGGCGTTTCCAAATGGCGTCAGTTGGCATAGAGGAAAAACGACTGGCGTGCTTTGCTGAACTCGGCCAAAATCGCTTAGGCGGTTACAGCGCCAAAAAAGAAGAAGAAGAAGAATATGAATAAAAGGATCTATAAAAAATAAACGTAATCTTTTACTAAAAAGTTCATTGCACCTACGTGA
>NW_023458563.1:28710334-28711456 GCF_013731165.1 Rhagoletis pomonella
AAAATTACATATTTCAAACGTGTGCTACAAGAACCCAAATCATTGTACAAATTCAAAGTTTCTAAAGGAAACACAAGAATCTCCAAAATTTGACTAACTCTGGCTGATATCAATAGTTTCTTCCATCGACGCAGAATTACTAACACGATAGCATGGTTCCAAAAAAATATTCAAACCTTTTTTTTTTTTCAAATTTAATTACACCCGATTTAGATGAACCTCTTTTGAGTTTTCTATTTGATTTTACACGCTTAAATTTTGTTGAGTTCCAGGTTTTAGTTCTTTAACTGGGAAACAACGAAAATGTCAAAAGCAAACCATGAAACTTGAAACCAGTTGACGGTACAGACGCATATGTTCTCTTCCCTTTTCTTCTCAACCCCTCTCTTCCACCAGCAATCAGAATTGAATTCAATACTTGAACCCTGTAAAACCCGATAATAGGTAAAAACTAGTGATGTGTATGCAAATCAATGTTGCCTAATTCCCATTTTCAACAAGTAAGAAAGTCTAAGTTCGGGCGGAGCCGAACACTAAACACCCGGCGCAAGTATTAAATATATGTTTTTCACCCTTCCGAAAGCTACCGCTACATGGTAAGCCGGGGTGTATAAATTTTGAGTAAATAAGCTTCCTTAAATTTCGAAATATTGAAGTTTAAAGAATAAGCATATTGACTTTAAAGCGAAAATGTACCGTTATATGAAAGCGGCCGTAATTTTAGACCGATTTCAATAATTTTCAATATTTTGCTTCTATGTGGCAAGCACAATAACCATACCGAGTTTGGTAGAAATTGATAGAACGGTTACCGAGATACATATATGTGATCATAAGTGGGCGGTGCCACGCCCATTTTTTTAATTTTATCATAAACGTATTTCTTGGTTAAGAATTGTTGCAAGCATCAATTTTGAATAAATTAGCTTTAATATTTACTGATTTATCGAAGATATCGTATTTCTCTAAATTACCGTTATATGGGATGTGGGCGTGGTTATTGTCCGATTTCTAAAATTTTCGGTCATTTGGTATGCTGTATCAAGGCCAACAACTGTGCTAAGTTTATAAGAAATTGATGCAGCGGTTACCAAGGTATACACATGTAACCATAAGTAGGCG
>NW_023458563.1:28711466-28735029 GCF_013731165.1 Rhagoletis pomonella
GCTTAATCGATTTCTCTTTTCATTCTGATAATTTATGTATTTAATTGTCTATATCTATCTCGATTCGTTTTTCCTGTTACACCGTTATGTGAACAAAGTTATAATACCCTTGTGCACAAGCGCGCTCGGGTATAAAAAAAAATAAAAAAAATGCATACTAAGTAGTACATATAATATAAACAATATGTATATTTCTTCAAACAAAGACAATCGATAGTGGCAACGACCTTTCGATAGTGCAAAAAAATATAACCATTCGATAGTATCGATAGTACCATCGATAGTTTTACAGCTCTACTAATTTGTTTACTAAATCTGGTGGTGCGTCATCTAGTTCGCCATGAAAGTAGGCTGAGGCAATCACGACCTCTGTCTTTCGCCCGTTCAGTTCCGCTTCCACCAGTAATGTGACAGTGTCGCCATCTGTAAAGTCATAGAAAGGCGGAAATTTCTTTTAATATACATGTACATTAGACTGTATGTTCTTTGATATGATATCTACCGACGAGGTTGATGTCTAGACCAGTTTTTATTTATAGAAACTTTTATAGAAACTACTACCGGCGAGGAGGCATCTGCCTCTAGTGTTGCTAATTGTATGTTCCTTGATATGATACCTACCGACGAGGTTGATTTCTTGACTAGGTTTTATAGAACCTTTTATTATGACAAAGGTGCCTGGACAAACAAGACGGCAAGTTGATAAAAGCGTGGTAATAATAATAATAAAAAATCTGTTCGATGCATTAGAAACGTTTTGATTCGATGCATTAGAAACGTTTCGATTTTTGTCCACAGAAATCTGGTCACGGTAGTTATATTATAGTATTTGTAAAAATGTAACGTTTTTCAAATTAAATGAAAACATTTTCAAACAAAGCGAAACCTTTTTCAAATTAAATGAAATCTTTTTCAAGTCAAGCGAAACCATTTTAAAATTAAATGAAACATTTTTCAGACAAAGCGAAACCTTTTTCAAATTAAATGAAACCTTTTTCAGATTAAATGAAACTTTATTCAAATTAAATTAAACTTCCTTTTAAGAATATTTAATTTAATTTGAAAAGGGGTTTCGCTTTATCTGAAAAAGGTTTTATTTAATTTAAAAATGGTTTCGCTTAACCTGAAAAATTTTCATTTAATTTGAAAAAGGTTTCACTTAATTTGAAAATGGTTTCATTTAAACTGAAAATGCTGTATCAGATGTATTTAGTACATCAGTCAGAATTAAGAAAATCAATATTGATTTTGAATTGTGATTTTTAGTATGTGTTATAGATTGTAAATGTGTGGGGGCTATTCAATCGTTATGAGCAAACAAGTTTTGTGTTATTGAATTATATGATACATTGTATGTTTATTTTTACTTCGGCTAAATAAAAACAAACTGTATTGTTTTTAAAATTTAAGTAACTACAATTTAATTTTTTTTCTACGTTACAGGGTTGAGTGCGCTTGATGTCGGCGAAAGCAAGAGCAGTGGTTCCGCGATGTGTCTTCTCTGCATGGTTGCGACATCCAATTCGTTAGAAGCGCTGCCGACAATACTGAAACGAGCATCTGTTGATCCCCTCGCGTCTATGTCCACAAATCCCTTAACATCCTTGAACAAGTGGCACGTGGGGCAGCGACGCTTCAGGGCTGGCCGCCGATGAGAGTCCATGCAACGCAAGGCATAGCGAAATTCGTCGAGCATCTCGCCGCAAAGTGAACGCTGGGGCGGTGTTTCGGTGCAACAGTAGGCGGTAACATGCTCGCAAGACTGCTCCTGTTGCTGCTGGATGAATTCTAGTTCAACGATGTGATCCTCCTGCAGTTTGTCGCGGTCAGATGTATCGGCGAGGACGAAACTACCTGTAGCACTTGTCGCCTTGTCGGTAACCGTAGTGTGGTGGTATTTATCCTCACAGTAGACGCTACGCCTATTTCGGGTGCGATAGTGGTACCAAAACTCGAACACAGCCACGCAAGCTGCTACGCCTATACCCACGAGTAGGACAACGAACACGCCACCTGCGATTAAATATCGAAAGTATAGTTGTTAATAAATTGTTAAACGATCAGTTAAGTAAACAAATGTCCATTCATGCAAGTCCCTTTATACTATATTCAATGTGAGTTTTGCAAATTTTTTACAATAAAAATTGCGACTTTCAATTCATGATTCTGCAGCATTAGTATGTACACAAGCTTTTGAAATAATTTCTTCTTTAAAAATACGACCATATATATCAGGGGTGGGCAAGACCGAGGCCGAAAAGAGCCACATGTAAATTCTAAATGCTACAAAGAGCCACAAGAAAAAACAACAAAAACAAAATGTTAATTTTTAAATAGAATTATTATTAGAAATGAAAAACATAATTTTGTTAATATTCTAATGTACGTAAGATAAATATTAAAGAAAATTCAAAAAATCCCTTTGGCCAAATTTTCAAAATCTGTTTTTACGTCAGTTAAAGCCGCTCGTAACAGTTCTGTTAAATGTTGGTTAGTCAATAGGTGCGTTCGTTTAAAATTTCCAGTAAAAAATGTCCAAGAGCAAAATTCCGGCGAAATGTCACCTGTTCTCCCACAAGAGAAAAATATCCAAAATAATACGCAAAGTATAAAGTTTAAAACGTAAGAAAACAAATCCCGAAGTCTTATGCTGACATAGTTGACTGACTAAACAAATAATTACTTCTTACAAGTTTAATTAGTCGGACTTTACTATTTTAACTTCCAAACCATAAAATTCAATTTAGGGATTTGCGTAAATTCCAACCAGCTGTTTTTGATCAGCTGTTTTCTTGTTGGCAAATTGCTGTTGGTGAAAATTTTTCCTGCAGAAACTAGCAGCTTTCCCTCAAAATGAAATGTCATTTTGCTCTCTCCATTTCCCGTACTTTGCAAGTTTTTTGCGTCCGCGAACACAAAAAGCTGATAGTTTTTATAACTTTCAAAAATTATGAAGTACGCGAATGCAACTTATTGAGAACGGTATTTTGACTTTACGAACTTCAATGTAGAGTACAAAAACTCAGAGTTATACGTTGCACCAAAGATTGAAAATATACGGCACACAGCTGTTTTCAACAGCGGATATTTTAAATCTCGTACTTGTTGCCGGAATTCAAGCAATGGAAAAGTTTTATGTTTAGTGTTATTCCAAAAACCGCAACTCTTCTTCGCTTTTCTTAAAAAGGAGTATTTCGGATATTGTAAATTCATCCTCTATTATGTTACATGAAAAAGGGTTTATGAAGTATCCAAACGAACATTTCAATAATTTCAAATCGGCAAATCTTTTTTCAAAATCTGCTTTTAAATCATGTGCAATATTTTTTTCTAGCCATGGAAATTGATGAAATATCCTTTTTTTGAGATTATGAATGAAAAACATAGCAAAGCTTTAAAACTTAAAATAATTTGCGACAAATCAAGAACATTCTTATTCCCTCCTTGTAGAGGCGATTTCAAGTTTTGCAAATGTTCCATCATATCGGTAAAGAACATTTAGTCAGAAAGCCAATTTTCAATCTCCACTAGCGGGTAATGTTCCGATCTCAATTTACGTATGTGTACATTAGGCTGGGTCGATTTTGTATGGGGGAAAATAAAAGTCATTTGACCGCATTCTAATAGTAATATTATGATGTCTCAGGTCTCATCCAATTGTTATTGGCCACGAAAGATTAATTTAAAACTTATCTTAAGCCCGCGCAATTGAATCAAAGTGTATGAATTTTGTAAATGAAACTTTGGCTTGTAATATCTATGGAATGCGTTATTATTATAAACAAGACGATATATCAAATTAAGGGCTATTAAATTTAGCACCTCACGTCCATTTATAATTTTTCAATAAGTCTACACGTTTTTAAGATATTAAGATAAAACTTACAAAAACTATAATTTTCCCTTATGAATTTTCAATTCTTCATTACTTCAGCAACCAAGTGAAAAATACAAAAAAGTGAGACGAGATTTATTTCAAGCCTTTTAATGTTTTCGGATGTTTATATAATATTAAAATGGCCATGGACTTGGTCACGCCGATTTGGTCAGTTTTCAAGATCGTGGTGAATGAATGTATTGTCAAAGATTAGGAATCGTTCGACAAGTTAATAGTAGTTTCAAACATATAAGTATTTACATACATTACAATTAGGGTGAGAAACGCCCATTTTGAGTCCTTTTTTCCAGTCTTAAAAACTGGTGCTGAATGGTTTCATTAGTCGCCGCAGAAGCACATTTTTCGCGGTTTCTAAATTTGCCGTTATATGAAAGTAGGGGACGTGCAATAAGTGTTTAGATATACATAAATATTTTAGTTAATTGCATTATGTGAAAAAGTGTCTGTAGGTAAATGCAGTAGCCTTTAACATATCCTAGGAAATCCTTTTGAGGACTCCCCAATTGGACGATATTGCTTTGCATTCAGCTTGAACGAAAAAAGTCACTCGCTGGCACAGTTTTCTGTAATCCGGTTCTTTTATTTAAAGGTTATTTATACAATTGAAGAGAAATTTTTTAGAAAAAAACTGGAAATCCACTTAAGTTTTTCGATATAACTTTGGTAAATGTTACTCGATCGGTGCGTAATAAATAACAAATTGAAGGCGAGACTTAATGTTACTGATTTTTGATAATAATATGACTAAAATAGTTCAGATTATAAACCAATTATTTTAAAATAAAAAAAAATTTTGAACAAAATTTTTTATCATTTTCTTATATTTGCAATTTTTATATTGTATGCATAAACATAAGTAAACCAATTAGTGTGTCTAGAAGTTGTGCCTGTTCAGTGTTTCCATACTAATTTGCATAAACAAAATTTTTCCGCGATGATGGAAAATAATGGCTATTCTATTAGAGCTACCGATATTGTTCCTAAATTTGCAAAAATTCGCAAACTATAGCTAATATTAAAAAAGGATTAGAATATTTGGAACTAGCGATCTAAATGCACGCCAGCAATATTAATGTTGTTCTTTACATCTTTTGACTATAGGCCAGTGCAATTATCAAGAGAACAATTAAAATTTTCCTGAAAATAGATGAGTTTGAGATTAACGATAAGATAAAGGGCTGCGCGAAATGATACTTGCCTTTATCTTTTGCGTTAAAGGATTCATTATGTAATAATATGCACCAAAACTTTTGGCTAAACCCAGAATTTTTAACAAGAATTGGTCTTATTCGACTAGTGTGCTGTGGGTCACTTGGCGGTCGATGCGCGGGCTCTTACAATTAAAATGGAAGACTAATATTTCGCAGGCTTGTTGTTGACTTCATGATACAATATATTTTCACTATTACCAAGGGATTTGAGAAAAATTAGATTTTCGACCCGCCCTAGTGTACATATATATAAAGCATAAAATAAAATAAAAACTCAATGGAAAAGAATGTGCAGCAAAGAAATATGTATTTTAAAAAGTAATAAGTAAGAAAGTCTAAGCTCGGGCGGAGCCGAACATTAAATACCCGGCGCAAGTACTAGTTGCGTTCCCCAACTTTTCTGGGTTAAAACCTGTAAAACTGCCAATAGGTAAAAGAAGCCAGAGAACCGAATACAGGAACGCTTTATGGTAAATTCCTGCAAATTCTTGCACCTTCTTGCGAGTTAGGGAACGCAACTATTAAATATTTATATATATGGTTTTCACCTTTCCGCAAGCTACCGCTAAATGCTAAGCCGGGGTGTATCAATTTTTAGTAAGTTAGCGTCCTTAAATTTCGAAATATTGAAGTTTCAAGCATTTCTGAAAAATACTGTTTTTTGAAAAGCGGCCGTAATTTTAGTCCGATTTCAACAATTTTCAACGCTTTGCTTTTAAGGGCAAGCACAATAACCATACCGGTTTTGGTACAAATTGGTAGAACGGCTACCGAGATATATATATGTGATCATCAGTGGGCGGTGCCACGCCCATTTTCCAAAATTTTACCATATACGTATTTCTTCGTAAAGAATTTTTCCAAACATCAATTTTGAATAAATTAGCTTTAATATTTACTGATGCATGCGTGGTTATTGTCCGATTTTAAAAATTTTCGACCATTTGATATGCTGTACCAAGGCCAACGACGGTGCCAAGCTTGGAAGAAATTGGTTCAGCGGTTACCAAGATATACACATGTAACCATAAGTGGGCGTGGCTACGCAAAGAAAATCGCGTTTTTTGCAATATTTGAGAAGGTCTAGCAATGAAACAAAAGGTGATAGAACCTTCCACTTAGGCTTAAATTAAGGCTTGGACTTCTGACTTCAATCCCTAAAATACCATTCCTGCACCTTGGCCCTGAGTTTACCTATAGTCATTTATTTAACAGCTAACACTGATTTTTACACCATTTTTGACGATAAAAAGTAAATGAGTATAGGTGACCATTAGGGCAAGGTGCAGGAATAGTACTTTCAGGGATGGTAGTCTGTAGTTCTAGCTTTAATTTAAGCCTACGTGGAAGGTTCTATCACCTTTCGCTTGATTGTGGTAGGAACTCAAACTTCCCGAAATCAGTTATTCCTGTTCAACAAATGAATATAAGGGCTGGTTTCTCCAACTCAACTTAATTAAGCCAATTTTTTTGACCCAGTCAAGTATAAGCTGTGTAAAACGAAACTTTTGACTTAAGTCCAAAAGTGGCTAAACTATGTTAAGTTGAGTTGGAGAAACCAGCCCTAAGTGACCATCAATCAAAGGTGCGGGAACTTGCTTTAATCAAAGCCTAAGTGGAAGGTTCTACCCCCTTTGTTTCTTTGCTAGAGCTTCTCAAATATTGCAAAAAACTCGATTTTTTGACAATTTGACCTCGTTTTTTCTTAAAATCTAGAGCTGATGGTAACTTTTTGCTTACGGATTCGTAATCAGCATAAAAAAATCTGTCAAAAATAGCGTTTACATTACTGCATCAAATTTTTTTTCCATTTTTGTTGGCCTGTGTAATAAGTATTGTTAAATAGCCAATACCCGCATGTTTGCGGCGCCTTCAACCAAACATCTTTCGAACTGTAAAACAATGACTCGATTCGATTGAAAATTTTTTGGAATTGATCGGTTCTGGTCCACCTATCAGAAAAAATATAATATATGTTAACCCAGCCAATAAGCTGCCTACGTGCTAAATTGCAAGCAAATCGGACCACTGTTTCTCGGAGACTGTTTCAAATAGTTCGGTCTCTGACCCACTTAACGGAAAAAATGAATCCTATATGCTAAAGCATCGTTCACTCAAAATCGGTACGCATGAAATGGGTTATATCTTTTTAATAGGTTTTCAGAAAATAATATTTAATACGTTAGAATAAAGAGAAAAAATCAGTTATAGATACATGTTAGCGAGAGTTTTATATTTTGCTTGGATAAATAAATAAGATACAATTTCTTTGATAATGATAAAAATTTTCTGAACACCCGTTCTAGAGACTTGTGTAGTCAACTTGCTCTACTAAACTATCTTAAGTTTATGTTTTTCCACGGCTCGCACATCTCTACTAACTTTGTTTTAAATAAATACCATGTATTTTTCGATTTGACTTAAATAGGTCATATTCGTAAATTGATGACTTCCAGAACTTTAATTACATCATTGGCTTCAAACCGATTTAAAGTTACCTGTGAATAATTAGTTTTCATAAAAACCCACCAACACTTTACAAAAGGTCCAAAGTAAATGATACAATGAAATAACACTTTGTGCAAGCGCTCCTTCCAGCATATTTCTAGGGTCATATGACCCATTGTGGAGTCTGATCGAGTTTTAATGAGACTGCGATTCTCATGTCATTTCATAGCCTTTTGACAACTGTGTCAACTTCTATAGATTTAGTTGTAAGAGGATATCACCATGTTTCTTTTTAGCTTAAAACTTTTAACATGGGAGTTGACCAAAGTCCAGTTTTAAACATGTTTTATTAGTCATTATTATAAAATACCACATTTCGTGTGAACATTTGGGTAATGTAAACGGGTGCGGTTTTTGTTATAAAATGTATTTAATCTAACAGAATTTTATATATTATAACTCGATAAGGTTTAAGTCTTGCCATAGCTTGCATTCGCTAAACTGTGGATAACCGTTTTCCAATTCTCTCGTACGATCATCTTCTGATAAGCCGTTTTTTCCTAATTCAGGTAAAGAGCCTTATCCTTAAGCTGGTGCAAAATGATGTCTTTTAATGATTAGCTCACCCCGTTAGTTTAAACAGAAGGAATCTATTCATTGATTTTTGGAGGATAATTATAAGTTTTTGGTATATTTAATTTTAATTTGATTTTTGATCTCGAAATTGTCGGATTTTCAACGAATTTGTTCAACATTATTTTTTGAGCAGCAACTTCCAACGCGAATAAAACTGTCAAATAAAAAGCCAGTACTATGAAATTTAAACCTCATAATGGTAGATCTATTGTCTTACGATATGCATTGCAACTTTTTAATACATTCCAACAATTGCTGTACAGAAATTGCTGGAACGCGTACCGATTTTGAGTGAACGATGCTTTAATCTAGGCAAAAGGCCACCAAAGAACCAACTGCATTTTTTTAAACAAAGCCCTGCGCCAACTATCGGAAAAATTAAAACTTTGTGCACTCCTTCTTCTAAACACGTTTCCAAAAAAGCAGCACACATTCGAATCAGTTATGAAACATAGGAGAAAACATAAAAGTAACATAAAATAATGTCAGAAGAAAGTAATTATGTACCTTTGTACTATTTAGCATGTCATTTGACGATAACAAGAGCAAATTCAATTTAAATCTATTAAATACATTCTAGCGTGTCTCAGTTATTTACCAACAAAAGCGGCTATAACTTTTTTTTCTATTCAAAACAGTAAGTGTGGCACCTTTCTGAAATCTTTATTAAATGAGCAATTTTTTTATGTAATGTAAAGTTAAATTTTTTTTCACCCGAGATAGTCAAAGTTGGGGAAGAAAATATCAAAAAGTTAAAAATCCAGAAATAGTCCTAATTTTATGATGGTTCCTTAATATATTTTAACTACATTTCATTTGAGTATGGAGAGGCAACTATCTGGAAGTATTTTACATAAAAAATTTACTAAGTATTGCCCGGTTTGTAGTTGCAGTTAAAGAAAACACATGAAAAGGCACGATTTTTTTTAATTCGAAAAAATGTAAATATTTCAAAAACGATGACACTTTTACCTGAAAATTTTTTGTTTATCAGGGAGCTCAATTTTCTTTCTTAAAAACCTTCTCCTGGCAATTACGAACAACTGAAAAATTTGCCAAATCGGCACAACCGTTCTAAATTGATGAATTACTATACATTTTTAACACCATTTTTATATATATAGATAATACAAAGTCTACTGAGAAAATCGTCAAAATCTATGCTGTATAAGCTTTATCTCCTATACCACTGATTGTTCAGATACCAGTTTTTGCGATATATCTCCTTTATGTGGGAAACTAAACCCAATAAACTGTGTCACCGGTTTACACACCGCAGTGAAAATCACCTAGATTGGTGCTATACAGGGTGTCCCAGAAGTAACGTGCCAAACTTTAGGGGAAGGTAGGTGGGGGGTGATCTCACTGATAAACAAAAAATTTTCAGGTAAAAGTGTCACCGTTTTTGAAATATTTACATTTTTTCGAATTTAAAAAAAATCATGCCTTTTCATGTGTTTTCTTTAACTGCTACTACAAACCGAGCAATACTTAGTAAATTTTTTATGTAAAATACTTCCAGATAGTTGCCTCTCCATACTCAAATGCAATGTAGTTAAAATATATTAAGGAACCATCATGAAAATAGGACTATTTCTGGATTTTTAACTTTTTGATATTTTCTTCCCCAACTTTGACTATCTCGGGTAAAAAAAAAATGTACTGAGCTATAATTTTACATTACATAAAAAAATTGCTCATTTAATAAAGATTTCAGGGAGCTTATTGTCCGACTTTGCCCATTTTCAATAACATCCGTCCTACGCCCGGAAGAAGTGCACGTACCAAGTTTCTTTAAGATATCTGAATTTTTACTCGAGTTATCGTGTGCACAGACGGACGGACATACGGACGGACGGAGAAGACAGTCGCTGCTTAATCGATTTCTCTTTTCATTATGATCATTTATGTATACATTTGTCCACGATTGTGATAATACAATATTCTATCATTCTTGACATTTGTCTATATCTATCTCGATTCGTTTTGCCTGTTTCAAACAACCGTTGTATGAACAAAGTTATAATACCCTTGTGCACAAGTCCGCTCGGGTATAAAAAGAGGCAAAATGTTCTAAGCAATGAGAAAGTAATAAAATTTTAGTTTAAAAAACTAAAACCTCGCTATTATAATTTCCATTCGTACTGACATCAGGTATGTAACTTGAGAACGGAAATCGCTTCATCTTTTAGGCGCATCAATATTACATAGTTACATCCCGAGCTAATAAAAGGGAGGTAAAAAGAGCCGCACTTTGCTAAGTGCAAAGAGCCGTATTTGGCTCAAAGAGCCGCGTTTGCCCACCGTTGATATATATCAGTGCCCGCCAAAAAGAGAAAAGTCTTAAAATGAGAATGTATTAGTTATGAAACAAAAAATGAGAATGTGTTGGTGGTAATGCACGGAAAAAAATTCTGTGTTGTATTACTTTTTATAAAAACTTTGGTATGTTTTTTTGCCGTTTTTTCATTGTGCGCTATTTTTTAGATCTAAACAACATAGAAACATATAATGAAAGTTAGCGGCCCTAAGAAGGGAAAAAGTTGGTAAAATTTTGTATGTATTGTACAAAATTATTATTATTTTTTTATAATTTAAGTGTGGATTTCTGAGCAGAAAAGATAACATGCTTCGAGCACTCTGAATATTAAAAGAAAATTTCGTTGATTTCAAGTAGAAATAAAATAAAAATATATATATCTAATATATATTTATTTTAAAATTAGGTAAAGCTTGACATTTAAGAACAATTTAAAATAACGATTAAACCAAAAGATAAACAACAAAACATATTGTATGTTTTAATTGAGGACTAGTCTGGTATTAAAAAAAAAATACATAATTCACAAAGTTCTTTTAATATGAAGAAAAAGCACGACTTGGTACCATATACATACCTATTTCTAGGGGTGTATGTACGAAAAATTGTGTTATAAAATTTTTTAATGAATATTCATTCATTCTGCTCAGTGTACCTACTTTATTCAACAATAATGCGTCATGAACCTGCTTCGCCTATTGTTTGCATGCAACTAAATAAAATTTGTTGCTCTTCTACTCTTTCTGTTGACCAGTGTTGCCAGAACTTTTCAGGGCGACCGGCTAGATTGGACAAAAGAAACGGCTAAAATGTTTCAACCAGAATTAAATTTTTTTTAAATACATAAACTACAATTAGAAAGACTAGTAAATCCATTGAATTTTTTTTGGTTAATAAAGATTATTTATACGTAGTTAAGCTGTACACCACTTTATTTTTGTTTAACAAAGGAAACTGTCGTTATACGTAGCTAAGCTTTACATCAGAAGTCATGTTTGTATTACTTAAATATAAAAACAGAGATAAATTACAATCTTATGGCGTTTTCTTTTCTATTAAACATTTTTGCCTTATAAATATTGGACAATTTTCAGTAGGTTGCTTTTTGTCCCGCAAAATGGCTATATTAGCTGAAAGTATGGCACTTTTGCTTAGTCGGAGGGCAATATTTTGAGAAATGAACAGGTAAAGCTGTGAAAGCAGAAGGTAGTTTAATTTATTGACATTCGTTGTTCTTGCCGACCACTTCACTTTTAACAAGTTTATGACATTTAACTAAAATCATGCCACCAGATTTACTAGCAGAAAAATTTTTGTTTCTTAAAAAAGTAGAAACAAAATTTGAAGTTAGTGAAGTTGGATGAAAATATTAAAAGTGTTGCGCGTTTCCAAACTGCCAGAATTCGGTACACCTGAGCAAACGTTCGAATATAAAGTTTTTTGCTTTTCCGAGGTAGGGTACGTAGGTTGATAACAAATTGCTGACGCGGAATAGGAAAGAGGTCGAGTTAAAATAATGCCTGCAACTTGTAACAGTACCAATTTTTGGATTCTCGGAATTTTCTGATAAAGATGTGGTGCTGCTAAAAATATATATACCAAAATATAAGCACGAAACTATGTATTTGTCACAAGAATTATCCACATAAGATGAAAACTACTGCAGTTTTATTTTATAAAATTTAAAAAGTATGTTTGCACCATGTATTTTCTTCCCAGAGAGTTTTGCTCCACATCGAAATTCGTGCTCCTTTATTTTCTAAAGGTGGCGAATAAAACTTCACACTTAAATTTAAGACATTCATAACAAAAATTATATCGCTAGCTTAGAGTGAAAAGTTGCTAAATCCACTTTTTATGAAAACTCATATTTTGATATAGGAGGCTAAAGAAATTGAATACGCATCGTTTCGAAAATTATAAAGGTACTAGCGGTACCCCGGTGTGCTTCTCTACACCAAATATTGAAAAATGAATGAAAAATCCTGGAATTTTTCTATATGAAAATTTATCATTAGTTTTATTTCAAAATTTTTGATTCTTTATTTTAAATCTTAATCCAACACATTTGGATATACAACATTTTTTGTTTTTCCATCTTCGGTATGAATAAATAAACTATTTGGAATGCCAACTCTTGAACAGGCCACGTATAGCTACCAATTCCAATAATCTACCACAAATATTTCAAGAGATATACCAAATGAAAATTTTTGTTAGTATGGGTGGTGCCACGCCCCCTTTTCCGAATTCGGTGAAGCCGTTCCCAAGTTATAAGCTCACACCAAAAACGTGTACTCATTTTTATACATAAGATACATATGCCCCGCCCCCTTTTCCAAATTTGGGCAAACTCAACATAAAATATGTGCATGATGGCCCGATTATGCCATATAAATTTGATTGAATTCGGTGAAGCCGTTCTCAAGTTATAAGCTAACTCACTAATTTTTATATATAAAATAGAGGCGCCACGCCCCCTTTTCCGAATTCAAGCAAACTTCACATAAACCATCTGCATAGAGCCCGAATATGCCGCATAAATTTGGCTGAATGCGGTGAAGCCGTTCTCAAGTTCTATAGTCACAACAAAAACGTTCACTTATTTCTATATTTTAGTTAGTATGGGTGGTGCCACGCCCCCTTTTCCGAATTCTGGCAAACTTCGCATAAACCATCTGCATAAATTTGGTTGAATTCGGTGAAGCCGTTCTCAAGTTTTGAGGTCACACCAAAAACGTGCACTTATTTTTATATATAAGATTTGTTTTATTTTTTCCTCTTCATAAGCAATAAAAGGAAAATTTGCTAAGTCCAAACGAAGTACCACAAATCCGATCTTCTTTAATAAATATCATCTTTTAATAAATATCGAATCCTTCTGATTCTTATGGAGTTTTGCTTTGCTTTAAACGCGCAAAATGTTTCATTCAAAGTCTTGCGAAATAGTTAAAGAAAATGGCTATAGGAAGATTTTTTCCTCTCCTGTAAAATTTTTAAAATGGGACTTAGCAACTTTTCTTTCTAAGCTAGCGATATGAAGAAAATTCCCGCTGCGTTCTCCCAAATATAAACTGGGACGCAAAATTGAAGCAAGTTTTGCCTATTTTTCTTTAGTTTATTTACTATGTATTATTTTTTATGAATATGTAGCTCATTACTTAAAAAACAACACATACTACAAACAGATTTCACACTTAGTGTAAAAATTATGAAAATTCTGCAAAATTTCAGCAAAACTTGTAACTTTTTAATCAGCTAAAATGACGCGTCCCAGTTTATGTGTATTTGGGTCACTCGCTTAAAACAAAAAACATTGAAATCGGCTCACTTTCTGATTGTTTTTCAATTTTATATAACACAGTCCGACATGAAAATTTTCTCAGAGGTAAGACTAGCCATTTCTAATAGATTTTGGAGCACTAAATTTGTAAAAATAAAAACTTGTATATTTGAATTTTAATAAAATAAGGCGAAAACAAAATCGGCTAAAAACGGATAATTTTTTTGCAAAACGGCTAACAAATCGACTGCCGGCTAAATCGAATTTTTTCCGGCTGTTTGCTGTCGCAACCGGCTAAATCTAGCCGGAAAACGGCTAAAATGGCAACGCTGCTGTTGACGTTCAGATTGTGTACGTGTAAGAAGCCGATTGTGTGAAAGGCCGAATATAGTTCGTTTCCCAGGAAAGTGTTTGGCGGGCACTGATATATATGGACATGTGGGCAACGGGTAAGCTGCATTGAAATCTCGTTGAGCAAAATGGTCAGTTTGGAAAAAAGGTCAAGAAGCTGCAAAAATTGTTTGGTAATTTTTTTTGCGCCGTTTTTTGTTAAACTAATTACTATTTTCTGAGTCACTTGAATAAGAATAGTGGTTTTAACAAAAAGAAATTATTAAATTGACCCAAAAAAGCATAATAATACTAACAATAGATTTGCGCTTACACAATAGGTTAGTGTTTGGACGAGCTTCTCCTCCGATTTAAGGCGTACGCCTTGATGTTCTCATACGAAGCGGAGGAACCTACAGTTTTACGCCAACTCGGTACGACGAGTGTATTTTTATGAGAGGCTGTTTTTTCATGGCAGAAATATACTCGGAGGTTATCCATTGCCGGCCGAGAGGCGAGCGCTATTAGAAAAACTTTGTTGGTTAGAAGCTTGGCCCTGCGAAATGGTAAAAAAAGCATAGCATTAATCTTAATTCCACTATTTGACACTATGTATTACAATATTTAGTATTGAGTACTGTCTGCCATAAACCTTTTAAATAATTCAAAGACGTCTCGTTTCTTTTAAATTCTCTAAATCGCTAAATTAGCAAAACATATAATTCCGAACATTTTCGTTTTAAGTTTAGGTCTGATAAAGTAATTGAACGCTGCAAGAAACAAATACTTTTCTTCATTATCCTTGTTTTTACAGAGTCTGGCATATTCAAGAAAAAGGTCCGGCAATATGTGATAAAGTTTTTCCCGGAGAAAACCACCACTTTCTAGTCGTCCCTCTAAAACATGTAAGGCCTATAAAATTTCAGTTGATTCTTAACGTTGTGCATTTATTAAAGTTCTTTTTCGAAATTTTCTGAGCTTTGGTACTTAGAGCGATTCAAAATCCACCTTCTGGTGTCACGAACATTAGTCTTTTTCATTAATTTTGGCTTACTATTACGATAATAAGAAGCTGACCTCGAAATGGACCTTCTGTAATTTTAATCTAGCTTTTGCGTTTTCATTTCAGTTCGCGTTTTTTCATGCGAAGCTCCAAAAGCTAAACTCTTAGCAAAAAGTGTAGGCGCCAAAATATTATTATTTTTATGAAATATTTTAATTTCTTTTATTCCCAGAAGGTCGCCATATAATATAAAAATCAAAAACAACAGTTATTTGTAAATACATACATATATCATAAACATCAAAAATAACTGCTATTTGCAGATTGTTTAGATAAAAATCAAAAATAATTCCTATTTTGGATTTATAAAATAAAAATCAGAAATAACTATTATTTAAGGAGTAATTAAATAAAAGTCAAAAAGTATTTTTTAAAGAGCGACTATTATAATAAAAGTTGTAAAGTTACGGTCCCTGCGAACATTTAGCTCAGTACCAACCGTATATGTACTACAAGTCGCTGAGATGAAAATTTCCTGAAAGTTCTTTTTGACTCTAGCACATCTCTTTGATTACTTCATATACATACTGGGTCATATGAAATGTTTCCGCGGATTTTTGGGTAAATTTTCTTTATTGCATATCAATTTTAATCTGCACTTTATTGGTCATTATATGACCTTTTGCCATTGTGCGGGTAGCTTCATAAATCTATCGGTGTAGAACTTGTTCAAATGACTTTCGCGGCTCTTGGGCGGCCAATTTTTTTTTCCATCAAGAGAGTTTTGCCGAGACCGAAACAAATGAACAATCCCCTTCAAGCACTAAACGTAACCTTATTTGCCGTCAATCTAGGCTTTGAAGGCGTTTATGGAGGGTCATCGGTCTTTGACCATGACCGCTCTCTTTGCTTATTCTCATATTCACTCAACTTTTAATCGCCCCCAATTATTCGCTTCAAAAATTTTTCGATGTCGTTGCGTTTCAGCAGCGTTTCAATGTTGATAAATTGAATTTCTTCGCGTAATTCATGTGGCACCCAAACATCAAACTTCTTTGAGTAGGCTGCTCTTTATAGATGATTCGACTTTTCATGTGACTGCATCTTGCAGCGAGGTACATCTTTGTCATCAATATTTCCGCAACGGAATCGAGCAAACCAGTCCTGGGTTCGATGATCCCTCACAGCATTCTCACCGTATACTTCAACAATTTTTCCGCACATTTTTGCATCATTTTCACCTTTTTATAGTAAAAGGGCATATCATAGCATATTTCTTCAGGTATTTCACTCATTTTCAAAAACGAGTTATCACTAAAACTGTAGCCCGTAATATCAACTTTCAATCGCATGCCAGTTTGACGCAATTGGATTAGTATGTCCAGAGCTATGGGCATCAAAACCACCTAGTGACAAAAATCCGCAGACACTTTTCATATGACCCAAAACATCATTTGCGTAGCTTGCGCATCAGCTGAAATCGCATTCCTCTTTCTGTAAACATTGGATTAGATTTCTCGTTAAGCCACTAATTGGCTTAAGCACTGTTAATGGAATGGTAAATTGAGCAATTATAATGTAACTGAGCAAGTCAGTTGACCCATACGATTAAATTTTGTCGTCTGCTTGTCCAACTCTTCTAGCGTTGAACAAATAAATTCTAGGAATTCGAAAAATAAGCTAAGAGTTGTCTGATGTTTGACCAGATTCGTTTCACAGAATTTTGGTAGACGCGTCCTTTATATATTTTTCTTATATATATACTATAGTCTAATCTATATACTATAGTCTAATGGGAGTCGTAGAAGCGTTGTTTTTGTCTACTGAAAATATTAGCGAAAAAACAAAAAACACACTTTAAAAACATACACTTTAAAACATATTTCTTTATCCAGCTTTTTATAAAACAACAGGAAAAGTCTGCTAATTTATCCGATTCCTTTTAATAGGTGCAGCAAGTTTAGAGAAAATAATCAAATTGCCGTAAGTAACTTCGAAAGCATTTTAAATATATGTATGTATTTTCAGAAATCAAAAAGCGAGTATGGGTCAAATAGCTATAGCTCTCATCTAAAGAAAATATGAAATTTGAAGACATTTTAGACACTGGACTGTATGGGCAAATAAAGGCTGGTTTTCATTATGTCATATTTTGACAACAAAATTTGTCGACATATTTTGACACAACTTTCTTTCCTTTATAACTACCTTTATCGATGATATTATGGGCCAAAAACTTACCAATAGCGGCTTTAGCAGCGCATGTATACACCTGAAAGCCTATTCTGATCTAAATCAATCAAGAGACCATTTTCAGATCCATTTGACCATTTGTTTTCACTCATTTGACCGTAAATGCCATTGAATCAATAGAAAAAAAACTACGAATTTTAGGATAGCTTAGTAAAGTGAGGAGAAGCTCGGCCAAACACTAACATATGTGTAAGCGCCAATCTATTATTATTATTATTATTAAGTAAAGTGTTAATTTTTCGTAGTGGCTGCTCTAAATGCAATGTAAAATGTTTAAGGTAATGCATAATATTACTTTTTTAATTTCTTCCTATTGACCACTTTTCTATATAATTGTTTATTCTTCAAAATGAAAGCGAAGCTTTTACCGTGCCTATATGTAAACATATTAGCACGGTAAAGGAAAACAAAAACTAACAATGAATCAAAAGATGATTGTACATAAAATCTAGTGACTGTACCTAATGTACCTTTAAGTCATCAAACGTCGGAAAAAGGTACAATTGTACCTACTTTTTCATCCCTGATCCCTAGGATAATAGTGTAAAGTTTGCACTTACATATTTTCGATTCTTCACAATTTATCAAAGACATCACAATATGGATATCAAATGAAAGGTATTGCTGAGAACTTTGGTCAGAAAATATTTTCGATCAAGGCTGCCACGCTTCTATGTAATTAAAATATGTATTTTGTTAATTTCAATCAGCATTTTTTGTAAGTATACACAGTACATATACGCCCAAGACTTATACTATTAATTCCAGCGTATTTCGGAGTGGGCTTGCCACCTAAATTTTAGAGTAAGAAATTTACTAACTAGATATCGAAATCCAATTTTTTTTTTTCAATTCCAAAATATTTTTTTAAAGCTATCCAAATCTTGAAAACTTTAAAAAGTGTATGCACTCCGTGCAAAGCGCGGTCAACCTGGTACTAAAACATAATGAAAACCTTCGCCAGTTTGTTTCGCACCCCACTTAAGGATGCTTATTTAATCGGTAATCTCTGTACAAGCTGTAAATCACGAATGATTGCTATGTAATACTGATAGGGGAAAATTATTTAATAAATAAGTAATTTTTAGCAAGAAAAAATCAACTTTAATTCTCATATAAAAAATTTATATATATTTCATGATCCAATGATCGGAACTAAACCAGATTAGTATGGGACCACCTCTGAGATACTACCTTTCCGATGCAAAAAGAATTATCGAAATCGGTTGACGTGGTCCAAAGTGCGGTAACATACAAAAAAAAATATTCCGACGAACTGATAACCTCTTCCTTTTTTGGAAGTCGATTAAAAACAAGTGAAGAAGTATAAGTTCGGGCGAAACCGAACTTTATATACCCGGCGCAGGTATCAATTATCGTCATTTCAACTTTCTCTAAACTACATTTGCATGATAAGCGGGGAGGTTTTTCCCGATTTCAAACTTTTTCGAGAACCCCCCCCCCCTAGACTTTGAAGTTTACCTTATATGTAGGTATACAATCTTCGATTATTACCGCAGCGACCACAAAAATGCAGTTGCTAATATATCAACTCAGTTGCCAGCTTGCAGTTGCCATCTGTAAAACCATTTCAGCCAGTAGCCAACCAACTGAAGTTCGGTTGCCATAAGCCTAAGTCGGCTCAGCTCGATGTTCTGGTCACATACATAAGTACACATTTTCATGAGTCTATCTCTTCATATTCTGGTACTTACAAATATTGGGCCAAAGTTATAATACCATTTCATGCTCATGAAAGGTATAGTTTTCAGACTTCAAATCGGTGAAGTAGGTAACAAAATATAAATTTAAACATTTTCTTAACTATTACTACTATTAACGATTAAAATGTCATTAGGGCTATTCGCGATTCGGTGCATAAGAGCTGACAAATTTATGCAATTGCAGAAATATGCCATGGATTGTGAGCGACCTTTATTAAACTGTCATGGTAAAGCTTTTGCAAAACAATTTTTGTGCATCAGCTTTGGTTTTCTTTATGAATGCAATGCATAGCATTTTTATGCTATGGATTTTCGGTATTGCAAATTTGCCAAGCCATGACAAATGCAAATGCGTGTATTTTGTTTGTGTATTGCAAATAATTTGCAATACAAATTTGCAATGCAATGATGCTAGGCCATTTGCACCGGATCGCGAATAGCCCTATTTTCAAAAATGGCATGCATTGCTATGCCATGTCATTCCATCTCAAACATACTAGGTTTGTATAGTAACCAATAGGAAAAGTGTATGATAACCCAACAAATTTGCAAGAGAGCACTGAATCGAGAGCGTAACAACACGGGAGAGCTGCAAATTCATGCTAGTTAAATTTCTACTAGCAGAAATTAGCTATCAGAAGAAGAAGAAGAATAAGTGTCAAATGCCGCCATTTGTTGAATTGGTTTAGCACAAACAAAAGCAAAATGAGTAGAAATCAAAATATTAATGATGTACTGGACTGTATAAGTGCGTGTGTGTAAAGCAAAGCGTTTAAAAATGATTTATAAATAGTAAAATGATTACAGGAGAATATCAAAACAGTGCAACAGCTGTTCACTTGCAAGTTTTTGCTAGTTTTGTGTTCATTAACTTTTTCTGCTAGTTTTCTGTTCTTCTCAATTTTACGCTCTATTTTGCTTTTACGCTCTCGCTGCAAGGTTTTACTGGAGAAGTTACTATACAAACCTAGTGTTATAGCATGTCATTGCTCCCTAGCTTAGCTGTTGTTTGCTGTTGTCTTTCTGCAGCATCTCTATATGTAATATATAAATACGCCACAAGAAAATTTTGCAATCCCTTTTTTGAAGGCACCGTTCGCTCGATTTCAATGAAACATACACCGATTTAAAGGATATAACTTCCTCTAATCCAGAAATATTAACCGCGTTACATAGGGGGCGTGGCATCTGACATATAGACTAAAATGTGAAAACCACTATATCTCTAAACCCAATCATGCTGGGGAACTGAGTCTTAGCCCGGATGCATAGATTGTAAATACCCTACTTACGGCGAAAAGTGGTAGATTTTGGAAAAGAGGGCGTGGCACCTTCCATACAAACAGAAATCTCATTTCGCTTATCTCTGAAGCTGCTAATGCTAACGAAGCTACTAAAATTTGATGCAGCAACATATGTTATCGATACCGTACTTATGGCAAAAAGTGGTAGATATTGGAAAAGGGACGAAGCACCTCCTATACTGAACTTTTCATATCGCTTATCTCTGTAACCACTTATGATAAGGTAATGGAATTTTTTACACCTGCATATATATATCATTCAATTGGGACCCATTTTCTACCAGATTTCTAAATCGCATTGAATGATTGTTATTTTGTGTAACGATTTTTGAAAAGATCAGTGTGTTTGTCTTCAGTTGCGTGGCGAAGGGATTGAGGGTAGAGATGGATATGGCACTAAATATTAAGTCCCGATCACGCCCATCCTGAAATTTAAATTTTAACTTCCAAACCCGCTCATCCCGACGTTTTTCATAATTGTACCGCGGGCCCGGGGCCCCGAAATCTATCTCTAAAAAAATTCACATGTCTTTAAAATTAATTATAAATAAAAAAATTGTATGAAATATCTGGCATCTTCCAATTACTTTGTTTTGCGTTGCCATTCGTTTTCGTCTCAATAAAACATAAAAAGTGCATATTTCATATATAAATTTTTTAAGGAAGATTTTCTGAATTTGCGGACGTTCCCGATAAAACGGGAGTATCGGGGAAAAAAGTTTAGTCCCATTCCGTCCCTAAAATTTTTACGGATCCAATACCATCTCTAATCGAGAGCTATCCTTAAAATTTATGGTCAGATTTGCTTCATCTTTCGACCACATAATAACAACATAAAATTTAGTGCAACTCGGTAGCGCAATCGTGTGATGCACAATTATTGGGCTTTAGGCCCAATCGTGACAAAAACCCATTAAACCGCCGTTAGAGAATGACTTATTACATTTTGTTTTACACCTTCGAGATACTTAACCTCCACGATGAAAAGAAAGAGGAGTTTATGCAGCTGTTGGCAATTTCTTTTTAACCTTCCTCACCTTGTTTAACATAAGGAGTGAGGAACCGTTAGGCATCTCATCTATACATACATATGCATATTTTTTATAAATGAAAATTGAGGTTCCTTTCTCGGAAGCTACTAAGAAATTTGGTTTTAAGTTTTCCTATTAATACGCTATAAATTTTGGTGGCGGACTTCAAAATTATCATTCGCATAAAGAAGCCAATATTGGTGACAGACAAAATTCAATAGTATATGAAAATAAATATAGAATTTCGACAACTGGGCGATACTAGTAATTTTAATACTGTTTAATCCTGCCTTGTATGAAAATATATATAGTAGGGGTGGGCAAGACCGAAGATTTTGTGACCGGAAAATTTTATTACCAAAAAATGTTACCACTTCTTGTCACCGCGATTCTAGGTACGTTGGTAATGCAGTGAAAATATTCAGCAACTCAGCTATGAAGATTTGTGGAAATTCCTGTAATGCATATTTCACGGGGCAATATTTTGTTATCAGCTTATGAGATAGTAACCAAATTTACCGGTTACAAGAGAGCACAGAATGCGAAAAAGGTTTAAAAATTGACAGACACTTTAATTACCGGTTATAAAATTTGTTACCAGCGCAGAATAGACCTGTAATAAGTATAAAATTGAAAACGTAAGAAAACAAATCCTGAATTCTCATCCTGACACAGTTCACTGACTAAACGAATAACTACTTATTTCTTAGAAGTTTAATTAGTCGTATTTTCCTATTTCAACTTCCAAACCATCAAATTCAATTTAGGGATTTGCGTAAATTCCAACCAGCTCTTCTTGATCAGCTGTTTTCTTGTTGGCAAATTGCTGGGGGCTAAAATATGTATTTATATGTATAATATGTATGTATGTAAAATATGCATGTATATTGTACTATGTATGAAATATGTATTTTAAAAAGTAAAAAGAGCAAAAATGTTCTAAGCAAAGGAGAAAGTAAAAAGAGCCGCACTTTGTTAAGCAAAGAGCCGCATTTGGCTCAAAGAGCCACGTTTGCCTACCGTTGGTATATAGATTTTTAATTAGATAATTGTTTAATAAATTTTACTATAGTAGGAGCTTGCAAAATTCGGAATAACTCTTCCCGTATATACAATGTAAAAAATAATGCTGAATATGTCGCATGTGTTCCTTTTGTTGACATGCATAAATTTGATGCATGATTTGATTTGAGTTTATTCGGCAATGTCTTCATATATCACTTTCAAACATGTATAGGCGACATGATATAAACTGGCACTTGCATGATGTGTTACATGTCGCTAAGCTTTGTAGTTGTATATTTAATTGCTCAGTCATACGACTTAGTTAGGCCGATCTGTAGCAGCCACAGAATTGAGCTGTCTATCAAACTAAAGTGCAAGATGCAGTTGCAGTTGACCGTGTTTGTCAAAAAAGTAAAAAGCGGCAGAAAAGTCGATAGTGAGTAATATAATCTATTGAAAAATATTAACCATATTTTCGTGAAATTGAGATTCGGAAAAGTTATTAGGTATTATTCATAGTTTTGAAATATATTTCACGAAAGCAAACAATAAAAATAGCTGACATCCCTTTCTTTTTTAAACACCTAGGATATCACTGACCATTAAAAAGGATCCTGAATGACCGCAAACCTCAAAGCATTACACATTTTTGTGTGTGATTTTTAAAATGAACGATCCAAAATTAGCCGGTATACATATTAAAATTTTTTTTAGAACCAGTGCACATAGGGGTATTTGGCCGATTTAGGCGGCCAAAATTATTTTTATGAAAATTTTATTTCAAAATGTTTAGAAAAGACGTGTTACGATGTCTAAAATTGTAATGGCCTTATTCATAAAAAATAAAGTAGTCTTATAAAAGGTTTATAAATTGAAAAACGTTTGAAAACGTCAATGTATAAAGCTTTTAAACCTACTTTATTTTTTATGAATAAGGCCATAAGTGTTTAAAATCAAGTAAATATAGGTGGAGGACGTATAATTATTCCTCCATAGCAACGATAATAAAGTTGGTTAAGTTTGACACCGATAGACTCTATGTTGCCGTGGTCCGATTGTAGAAACACGCATACCTACATACATGTTCGTCTCGGCGATGTTTATATATAGGTTAGTA
>NW_023458563.1:28735429-28797887 GCF_013731165.1 Rhagoletis pomonella
TACATGCAAGGAGTTGCCACCTGGTAAAAACTTAAATATAGTTAAGTTAACTGAATTACTACAATATGGGTATCTCTTGAAATGGTTTTGAAAGGCTTCATTTCTAAACAACATGGGGCAGGGTTACCACCTGTTTAAAAATGAAATTCAACTTTAACTAAGGGAATAACAGACACATTATAATTTTTTTTATAATGTTGCTCAACAATTTGTTTTTATTGTTCAAATGCGTATGGACTTCCTTGAGAACAAAAAAATTATGGAAATAACCAATTTTACCTTGTAATGCAATGGACGATAAATGTGTAATTGAATTCTAAAACAAAATTTGTGTAAAAAACTATTTTGAATGATGATGAGTGCCAAGATTCTTCATCGGACCCTTCTTCCTCTTCTGAAGACTCTCCAGACTTCGTGTCATCCTTAGTTGGTTCAGCTGGAAGCAACATATCGATTTCTTCCTTTGAAAAGGGTTTGGTTGCTGTTTTTGGCTTTGGCCTGAAACTACTAATGAGTGGATCAGAGCTTCAACACGACCAGATCGCGGCTGTTGCATACCTTTGGGAATTGAAAATGTTCCTTGTAGCCATGTTACGTTACTTTAAAAAAAAAACTTCTTCTTTTCCACGGGCTTTTATCCACCTTTGAATAAACTGTGCTTTTAGTTGTGAAAATTTGTGCTTTATATCTCTTATTTGTTCATCGGAGAAGATGTCAGATGATAATATATCATTTTGAAGAAACTTTATTTTGTTCTCAAAATTCATAGAATTTCGTGGATGCATCTTATCAAATAAATACTTTCGAGTTACTACTCTATATCAGGAACCAGTTGATGACTCTAAAGCAAAGGAAATACTTAAAAATGACAAAATATGTATGGAAACGAATATTTTTTTTTATATCTGTCTTAATTATTGGTCATAAAAAGCTCATCTGTAGCTACAGGAAGCTAATTTTTGTCCAGTATACTATCAAAGCTCCATTCTATAGAACGCAACTAGTAATGTAACGTGGAAATGCGTGGAAGTATAACTAAAAGCTTACCGTTTACAAAGTAATGAAAAAATAATCACTAAAAAATATAATATTTCCGATTACTGATATTATTACTTAGATTAAATTTTGCTAAATCGAAACTATTTAAAATAAATGTAGATTTACCTGTGTCTTCAGACTTCATAACAATTTTTGATTGTATAATGACCACAATAATAATAATAACTTTTGAACGCAACTGTTTCACCATGAATGTCGTAAAATAAAACGTGCCTTATCACAAACTGACAAGTTGCGACTGAGATACTCCGTCAAAGCGGCGTCATAAGTTCGGGGTAGGGGTTGCCTATTGTTCCGCAACTATTCAACTGTGGCAGGTAGTATTTTTTTTGTTCCTACGATAAGTTTAAAAAATAGACTTATGACCGCCTAGATCGATCAAATACCCCTATGTGCAGTGGTTGAATTTTTGTACTGAAAGGGTTAACCCTAAAAATATAATCTACGTCTACGAGGCGTATACGGAATGGGTCGTTTTTAATTTTAGCACAAAATTTACTTTTTATTTTGTTTTTTTAAATCAAACTCACAACTTCAATATTCTTAAAAAAAAAAATAAGACAGGACTAAGTATATTTTAGCTCACAGGTTATCTTTTAAGTACATAAGCCTCTACGGCGTATGTTAAGGCTTTACGTTACTCCCAAATAGATAAGGCTTCTAGGGTTAAGAAATCTTTTGTTTGAAAGTGTGATATTAAATGCTTTTCACCATAAACGGCGCCAATTTTCAATGATTATTGCGTTTCAGATTAAGACTAAAACCAGATATTGTGAAAGGTTGGACTATACCTTAAAGATTACCCTTTTCTCATGGCCCACTGCACGAAGCTTAGAGTAGGGTAATGTCTTTTAAGAACTTAAAAATTATCCTGGGTTATCAGGTGTCTAGAAATACAAGATTAATTGTTGTCTTTCACGAAGTTCTTTGAATAAATTTTGAGCTAAGTACTCACCCGTATTTCGGGGGTTACTATTAGTTTTAAGAATACATCGACAATTTTTTTTAGACAATCACTGTGAAATAATTGCAGAAATGATTAACCGGTTTGCTGAGAAACCAAGACGTCCGCTTTTTAAATAATTTTTGTAAAACAAATCGGCAAGTACATATCGTCCCCCGTATGCCAGAAACATGAATGTGTAAAGAACACATCCTGGCGACGCCCATGTAGAAATCTATAAAGTGGTTACCGAGATACACCTTGTAGTCATAAAGTGGGCGGTGCCACGCCCAATTCCTAAAAGTCTACAGTAGTTTTATTTATTGTTAAGAGATTGTTGTAACTATTACCTTGGAGTAAATAAGCGTCCTCAGTTATTGAAATATCGGAGTTTGCGAATGTCTGTAATTTACCTTTATACGGGAAGGGCGTATAATTTTAGTACGATTTGAATAATTTTCAACAAATTTCTTCCTTGTACTAAGGTAATTAAGTGCACCGAGTTGTGTAGAAATTGATGAATCGGTTACCGAGAAACACATTTGTGATCGTAAGGGGGCGGCGCAACGCCCATTATCCAAAAATGTATAATAATATAATTTTGTGCTAAGTGGCTATTCTAGTTATCGATTTCGAGTCAATTAACTTCAATAGTTACTGATTTATCGCAGTTTTCGTGTTTCTGTTAATTACCGTTATATGGGAGGTGGGCGTGGTTATTGCCCGATTTCAAAGATTTTCAACAGATTTATTAGCTAGGTCCTAGGAAAGACTCGTACCGAGGTTGGGAAGGATTGGTGAAGCGGCTACTGAGGTACAGCATTTCATCATGAGTGGGCGAGGTCCCGTCCTTTTTCCAAAATTTTCCAAAATTTTCCTAATAATACTACCTTTTCCAAACTTCGACTTCAAATACTAATTTTCAACAATTTGGATCCAATAGTTACTGAAATATCGCAGTTTTTGCATTTTTCGCAAATACCGCTTTATGGGAAGTGGGCGTGGTTACAGGCCAATTTCGCCCATTTTCAATACCAACCTACATTGGGTAAAGGAAAACCTACACACCGAATTTCGTTGAGATATCTAAATTTTTTCTCGAGTTATCGTGTACGCGGCGCACGGACAGACGGAAAGACAGACATGGCTTACTTCACTTCTCTATACATTCTGATCATTTATGTATACATTTGAATATATCTATCTCGATTCGTTTTGGCTGTTACAAAAAACCGTGCACATAAAGTTAATATACCCTTGTGCCCAAGTTCGCTCGGGTATACAAAATTACTAATATAAACAGTTTCACTGAAAAAGAACAATAAACCCCTGCTGTTATGACAATCGCTTCTTCCCGAATGGCTTTTAATGCGGCACGCATTTTGGCAGGAAAAGATGGCGAAGTACTTGATCAGGATTTAGTTTAATTTTGCGGAGCCGGTTAAACTCCGGTACAGCACCTTTCAAGAAGGGGAATTTGTACAGTTAAATAATATAATTAACTGGATTGGAGTGCAATGGGGTATAGTCGTTGCTCTGGGTATGCAGTTACAGCTGCATGGCTATACTCAATCCCGACTCTTGCGTCATCGTTCGCGCACTCTGGGCAACGTGAGCAACCCATGTGCGAGATGCGGTAACCAATCCGAGTGGAGCCTTGGGTCACGGCAGAAAGAGAGGGAGCTTCGGTGGGGCCACTCCGACTTATTCGGTTTAAGGGCTCACTGAAGTCTGCAGCGTCTGTTCACCAGTAGGTGCGGCTGCAAGCGGGTGTCTGCTTGGAGCAAGCGGCTCGCTATATAAACGTGTATTTGGTTGCGAAACCACCCCCGGGTTGTGCGCTGGGTTTGGGACCCGCCACGTGAAAACCACTTCCAGTGAAGAAGCAAGGCAAAGCCTCAGATGAGACCCCCGCCCCCCCCCTTATGATGACGACCACGGCAAACGTTTAAAGCACTACGATTTGAGGGAATGCACCTGGAATGTCCGGACCCTTAATGGGGAAGGTGCCTCTGCCCGGCTGGTTGATGACGTCGTAAGGCCAAAAGCTGACATCACCGCCATCCAAGAAATGCGTTGGACGGCAATGTCTGGGACCTTGCGACGTCTACTACAGCTGCCATGTTAAGGAGCGCAAATTCGGAGTTGGATTTGTGGTGGGAGAGAGACTCCGTCGCCGAGTACTGTCGTTCACACCGGTGGACGAGCCTCTAGCCACAATCCGCATCAAAGCGAGATTCTTCAACATCTCGCTCATCTGCGCCCATGCCCCGACGGAAGAGAAGGATGAGGAATCCAAGGATCTCTTCTGTGAGGGCTTGGAGCGCACATACGAGCGCTGCCCCCGTCATGATATCAAAATCGTGCTTGGCGACTTCAATGCCAGGGTGGGCAAGGAAGGAATCTTTGGAACCACCGTCGGAAAATTCAGCCTCCACGATGAAACGTCCGACAACGGATTGAGGCTGATCGACTTCGCCGGGGTCCGAAACATGGTAGTATGCAGTAATAGGTTCAAGCATACAAAGATCCATCAAGCTACGTGGCTGTTTTCGGATCGAAAATCGAGAAACCAAATCGATCATGTTGTGATAGACGGAAGGCACGCTCCGAGGCCCAAACGTCGACTCGGATCATTTAGGGTACTCACAGTTCTATATTATCTACTATGTTAATCTTTTTTGGTATCTTTAAAACATTTTACCATGTGGTAACTTTCTTTGTTGTTGGTTCCTATACTAATTAGAGATAACACTTTTGGGTAAAATTGCTCGACTTTGTCTCATGTTTTTTTTTTTTGTGTTAAACTGACATCTCTGATCAGCTAATTAATCGCGCTAAAAAGAGGAAAGTGCAGCAGAAAAACATAAGGTGGGCGCAATTCGAGCGATTTTTAAATATATATCTGACTATATTCGTTTTATTGACAATTTGAAACACATGTGTGAAGGGTTGCTCACAGTTCGAGTGTGTTATCTTGTTAAAGTTGCCACCTTTTAACTTTAAAAGTAAACTGTGAATACGCTAATTATCTTGTTGCAGCCAAGATACGCACCCGCCTCTGTGCAGCAAAATATGTGCGCCCAAATATGCAAGGAAAGCTTAACGTCGGAAAGCTGAAATCACAACAGATAGCCAGCGCTCAGAGAGCACTCTTCAACTCATTAAGTACCTCTTTCCCGCTCATTAAGTACCGCTGACGATGAAGTAGTCGGATTTCAGCGAGCCCGAAAGAACATCTGGTATGATGAGGATTGTCAGGAAGCTGCAGAGAAAAAAGATGCCGCCTACAGGGCATCTGCGGTCGGGCGCAACGCGCGCTATGTGGGACCGCTATAGGGATCTGAAGAGAGAAGCGAGACGTATTTGCCGCAATAAGAAGAGAGAGGCCGAAATACGTGAGTGCGAAGAGCTTGAAATGCTGGCCGACAGGAACAATGCCCGACAATTTTACCACAGAGTTAGGCGACTTACGGAAGGTTTCAAGACCAGGGCGTACTCCTGTAAGAACAATAATGGCGACCTAGTAACTGATGTCCAGAGCGTACATAAATTATGGAAGGAACACTTTTCTGCCCTACTAAATGGCAGCACCACGGAAAGTTGTGGAGAAGACGAACCCGAGCCCGCAGTCGATGATGACGCAGTCGACGTTCCTCCGCCTGACTATGACGAGGTACGTATAGCAATAACGCGGCTGAAAAACAACAAAGCTGCTGGAGCTGACAGCCTGCCAGCTGAGATATTCAAGTACGGCGGCGAGGAGTTGATAAGGTGCATGCATCAACTTTTGTGCAGAATATGGTCAGATGAAAGCATGCCCGACGACTGGAATTTAAGTGTGCTGTGCCCAATCGACAAGAAAGGTGTCCCCGCCATTCGCGCCAACTACCGCGGGATCAGCCTTCTAAGCATAGGATACAAGGTCTTATCGAGCGTATTGTGTGCAATACTGAAGCCCACCGTCAATGAACTGTTTGCGCCTTATCAGTGTGGCTTTAGACCTGGCAAATCCACCATAGCCCAGGTATTCACAATACGCCAAATCTTGGAAACAACCCGCGAGAAAAGGATCGACACTCACCACCTATTTGTCGACTTTAAAGCCGCCTTTGACAGCACTAAAAGGAGTGTCATATACGCCGCTATGTCTGAATTTGGTATCCCCTCAAAACTCATACGGGGGACTCCTTTTCATGTGACTTCTTTAATCTGATGAACCGCTCAGGAACAATTTACTACAAGAGCGTGCAATTGCTGGCTTATGCCGATGACATCGACACCAGGGGCGAACGCAGGTAGGGGTTTTGGGGGTTCAAACCCCTCCCGAAATGCCTGCTGAAAATTTTAAGAAATTTCTCTCCTTGATTTACTTAATTACGTAAACAAAAGCAATACTGTTTTTATTTCCGTAAAAGTTTGTACGAATTTTCAACTATTCGCAAAAATCTGCAAATAAAGAACAAACCGAGGTGAATGAGCACAACCTTGGAAGCATAACCGGACTAAATATTGATGTTGATAGATAACTCATACGCCATGACATTTTAACGATATACGTTTTCGACCCCGCGCCCGCACTCCCAGACACCATGTCTGTATGTATGTTGACTTATACTTGCAACAATGCAATTTCAACATAGGCTGGAATAACTTTAAGACCATAAGAATTGGCAGGCAAACTTGAATTCACCTATATATATAAATGCGAGTGTCTGTTTGCTTATTACCTTATAACTCCTGAATCGCGGCACGGAATCGCACGAAACTTTGCACACTTATTTGCTTTTTCCGCGGGAAGGTTATAGGCATAGAGAAAAATGGGCAGTGCTGGAAAATAGGGCGTGGCACCTCCTATACTTACTAAAATTTTCATATTGTATATCTCTTGAAATATTCGTGGTAGAGCATTGGAACTTGCTGTCGAGATAAATAAAGTTAATTCCATACTCATGGGAAAAAATTGGCGGTATTGGAAAAGGTGGCGTGGCACCTCCCATGGGCGTGAATTATTTAATCAGCTCTAACTTCGGAACCGTAAGTCACATGAACTTGAAATTTGGTATGCAAACATATCTATAGTAGATGCTTATCTTAAGGTATATATAAATGAGTTTGTAAAAGGAGGCGTGGCAGATAACATAGGCGTGGAATTTTTAGTCAGTCATAACTTCGGAACATAAGTCACATGAACTTGAAATGTGGTATGCAGGTATCTACGTTAGGTGCTTATAGTAAGGTATATATATAAATAAGACTGTGGAAGGGGGCGGAAAATCCCAAAGGCGTAGAATATTTTACCAGTTATAACTTCGGAACCATAAGTCACATAAACATAACATTTGGTATGCAGACATATCTATGGTAGGTGCTTATTGTAAGGTATATATAAATGAGTTTGTAAAAGGGGCGTAGCACTTATCATAGGCTTGGAATTTTTTGCCATAGCTTTGTAACCACAAGTCACATGACCCCTATAATTCCTTCTGGCGTGGGGTGAAACCCGCGGGTAAAAGCTAGTTTTCTATATACTTTAGTTAAAATTCTGTTCAAATTTCAAGTCATATGAAGTACGTTGTTCAGCAGCCAGCCCTCCTGATATCAATTTATATGCATACTAGCTTTTACCCGAGGGTTTTACCGCACGTCTTTATAAAAGTATGAAAAAATTTTTATGTAACGATGTTATATTTCATTTCTTCTCGAATTTTAATATAGCCGTGATAGCATAATAACGTAGAATAGTTGTTTAGCTGGGGTGCTATGAAATCAAAAGCAATAATATGTTTATAATAAAATTGTTTTAATAAATTATATAGATAATAGTTGAAATACCAAAGTTGTATTGTAATAACTAAATTTTAACTATCTAATTTCTTACTCTAATATTATTCCGCAGCACGTTTTTAGTACTTCAATGCATCTATTAACATAGATGCATTTTCCAATGCAATTATCATACGTTTTATTTTCGATAAAGAGTTGGTTTTATTTTAAGGCATCCTTTTTTATTGTCATTGCAAAAGCTAAGTGAACTGGAAACTGAAATTTTTTAAATTCTAAACGCATACCAGAAGGAATTAAAGGGGTCATGTGATTTGTGATTCCGAAGTTATGGCTGATAAGAACTTCCAGCCCATGTTATGTGCTACGCCCCCTTTTACAAACTCGTTTATATATACCTTACTATAAGCACCTACCATAGATATATTTGCATACCAAATTTCAAGTTCATGTGCCACGCTCTCGTTTATATATACGTTACAATAAGCGCCTCCCGTAGACATGTCTTCGTACCAAATTGCAAATTCTTTCGACTTATGGTTCCGAAGTTTTAGCTGATTAAACATAGTTTCAAATAAGACCATACCTATAACCTTCCCGGGGTAAAAGCAAATAAGTCTGCCAAGTTTTGTGCGATTCCGTGTCGTGGCTCAAAAGTTATAAGGTAATAAACAAATAGACATTCACATTTATATATATAGATAACAAGCTAAGCTCACAAAAAATTTCAATCGATCTGAAGAATGATGGGTTTTTTGGGCATGAGCTCTCCGTCTAGATGCTCTGCTAACACCACTTTATATACATACATACTTTACATAATCCTTAAAAGTACTACATATATACTATATGCACATTTTGGTTTGCGTTTTAAGGTTTTCGAAGCTTTCGAAAGGGGAGAAGTAATTGAAATTAATTTACATATCTATCTGGGAGAAAAAGTGTATTTTCGATGTCGCTGAATCACCAGAGCAAAAAGTGCTACGTACCGAATGCATTCTGTAAAAATAACGACCTATTTTAAACTGATAAACTTCTGCCCCTCCGGCTGCCGAATTTTCACAAACAGCCGAAAATTCATCTCACGAGTGTCAAGTACGGAAAAAATGAATACGCTCCGGCGCTGGGAAACTTGGTGCAGCTGATTCCAGAGTAAGAATTCATTTCCACCACGCCTTAACTGCAGTTAATGCCTATGGGAAAAGGAAATTAAAACAGCTCTTGGTGAAAGTGGGCTATAAGTTACCCGAGTCCCACAGTTCTCAGGACGTAATGATGAGGTAGAGAAAATCTTATTGGAATTTTACTAGCATGTATGAATACTAACGTTCAGGCGTAGTCTGATTAAGGCCCAAAATTGGTCGCTTCCCTAAGTTTAAAAAATCAACAGCCTCATTGATTTCAATATGCCGGTAATTTCACAACCCTCTGCGTCACGAAAATCAAGTTTTAAGTCCCCTGCGACGGAATTTATATATCCACGTCCTTGCAGGTTCCGCTTAATGATGCGTCAAATTTTGGTCACCGTAAACTAAGCGATAACGAGAATTATGAGCTCCTTGAATCTCCGTGGGCACCGGATGCTGCTTTTACATTTCCGCCTTCGAATAAACATAATTTGACATTTCAATTATCATGAGTTAAACTGTGTCAAACATATTTTTCTACATTTAAATTCAAATGCCATGCTAATATTTAAATTAATATTAGCGGTATTCATCTAAACCGATAGCTTTATCAAGCAGATATTCTTATAAATTTAAGAGCTCTGTTACATGAATGCCCCATACTCTCTTTTTGTACACACTTGCGACCGAGTTACATTGTCTTCAGGTTATCAAGATTATTCAGTGAGTTTCCATACAAATTTTGACAGTTGATTTCCAAAGTTTACACAATTATAATTTTATACGGTTTATAAGGTTTGATGTATACCCTTATTATGTTTCTTTACAGGCATTTTTTCAATGTACCTACGGAGCATAGTCCAACACCATTCCTAGACGCTCCTGATGTTTGCAATCAATCACTGTACCTAAAGGTATACCGATTCTTGCAGATAGGGCCAACTCTTCCTGTGACACTTATTTCCAGTGAACGCTCCTTCTTAAGCTTGAATCATATTTACGAAGTAAAACTGGGGAACAAAGATTATATGGTTAAGCTTTACTTAGCATCCACAGAAATATAGAAGTTGGGAATAAAGAAATACTGATTACAATATTTTCTTTTAAGTCGAAGCAGTAGAGAAATGATATTTCACATTTTTCATGCATACATATGTAATAACTCCAATTTATTGAAAAAAATATAGACATTTTGTACTACCGAAACGCATATTTGGTGCAACTGATTAAATGAAAAAAAAAAATCATAATTTTAAAACCCCTCCCGAAAAAAATTTCTGCGTTCGCCCCTGATCGACATCATCGGTAACAAAAACCGCGAAGTCTGTTCTGAGTCAAACCACGCCAACTGTGTCAATAAATTTGTGGGAATCTGTAGATAATTATAGAACAAAAATACACTTTGGACGGTTTTTCGAAATTGCACTTCTTTTTTGTTTTTTTTTTGGTATTATAAGAATATTGCAATTTTTGAGAGAAAAATTCGTAACTCGCGACCCATTTGATGAAATTCGATGAAATTTTTTTTGAGAGTTGCTGAAGCTTTTCCCTTTACAATAGAAAGATTTGCAGAAAAAAATTCGCAAAACAATTAATTCTTTGATAACAATAATTTAAACAATTGCAATTATTTAGATCTTCTAGGCCTGCGATTGCAGTGAAATTTTGGCACAATATACTTCAAAATCTTGTTTTTAAGTTCCAAAAAGAAAAAAATGGTCTTTTCAATTTTGATAGTCGCTATCGATTTTTTTCTCACCTTTAAACCTTGAGTATTATTTTTATAAGCTGTAAATAAACATTGATGTTTTAAGTTATACGTTAAATAATGTACGTACTTGTATAATTATTCATTAACTAACATAAAAATGCTATCACTCACACAAGCTTATATGAAAATAGCTATTTACTCAAAGCTTAAAGGTGAGAAAAAAATCGATAGCGACTGTAAAAATTGCAAAGACCATTTTTTTTCTTTTTGGAACTTAACAAGAGTTTAGAGCAGTGTTGCCAGAACTTTTTGGACGAACCGGCTAAAAACGGCTAAAATGTTTCAACTAAATTTCACATGTTTTATTTAAATAAATCACGAGTAAAAACTCTATTTCTTGGAGAGAAGTTACAAATTCGAGCCGGAAAAAATTTTGCCAACAAGAATTTGCAATTAGGAAAAACAAGTTCGTTAAATTTCTTTTGTTTGAAATGCAACCCTGGACACTAACTGGCAGAAAAACTTGCAAATTTACGTTCGTACAGAAATTTGCAAGTTTCTCTACATGAGAGAGAATTTGGGAGCATTTTTTTTACTATCTGATATCTTGAGTGATAATTCTAGCTAGATTTTCGACGAACAAACCTATTGTCTTCCCTTGAAGGCCTTTTCAGACTGACCGATTTTCAATACACTCAAATTGAAACCAGTACACATAAAAGACGCTGTAAAAATTTTCCTTCAATTTTAAGGCAATAAAACAACGACTTTAAGTTAACATCAACCGAGGCCATATGTTGACAAGGGATGCAGAATCACAGTTACACAAAAGAACTGGTCAGATTTTTCAGAAATCCCTTCAATTCTGATGTAAAATATGATGCCTAAAGACTGCAGATCACTCATTTAGATGACCGGTCATATGACCGGCAGATATCTCGCAGGATTCCCAGAGAGTTTTGCTTTACATAGAAATTTGTGCTCTTTTATTTTCATTTTGACTCACTTCAGTGTTGGTTCCTTTAATTCAAGTTGGCATTCGGTTTTTGGAATTTAAATAAGTCCTCAGCAAAAGAGTTTGTTTAAAAAAATACATATGTGTACCTGGTGCATGAAAATATCAATTTTTCCCTTACCTTAAACCTTTGGGAGTGGGCAAAAATGATGTTTTGTAATTTAGGCAGAATTGAATATGCGCTATCTGGGAAGACAATATCTACATGTAATATTTATTCTGTTTGTTGGCACTATATCCAAACACAAAGGCATCTTAAGTGTCTTAATATTGAAACAATTTCTTATTTCCTAAGTTTGCGAATAAAACTTCACACTTAAAATTAAGACATTTATAACAAACATTTTATGAAGAAAATCCCTTCTTCGTTTAAAATAAAAATAAGCGAAATCGGCCCAATTTCATACAACCCTGCCTGACATGAAAATTTTCTCCACGATGAGGCTAGTAGCCATTTCTAACAGATTTTGGGTCGCTCAGTCAAAAATGGAAACATATATACATATTTGAAATTTAAGAAAACAAGGAAAATAGCAAAAACGGCTAATTTTTTCTGCAAAACGGCTAACAAATCGGCTGCCGGCTAAATCGAAATTTCTCCGGCTGTTTGCAATAGCAACCGGCTAAATCTAGCCGGAAAACGGCTAAAATGGCAACACTGGTTTAGAGTATCTTGTGCCAAAATTTCACTGCAATCGCAGGCCTAGAAGATCTAAATAATTGCAATTGTTTAAATTATTGTTATTAAAGAATTAATTGTTTCGCGAATTTTATTCTGCAAATCTCTCTATTGTAAAGGGAAAAGCTTCAGCAACTCTCAAAAAAAATTTCATCGAATTTCATCAAATGGGTCGCGAGTTACGAATTTTTCTCTAAAAAATTGCAATATTCTTATAATACCAAAAAAAAAACAAAAACGAAGTGCCATTTCGAAAAACCGTCCAAAGTGTATTTTTGTTCTATAATTATCTACAGATTCCCACAATTGTCTTCCCTTTCCATAAAATCAATGAAAATTCATTGACACAGTTGGCGTGGTTTGACTCTTCTGCCTTTTCCAAGTTGGATAGGGAAGCAAAGCGAATGGGTCTGGGGGTAAACGAGGACAAGACGAAGTATCTCCTGTCATCAAACAAACAGTCAGCACATTCGCGCCTTGGCACCCACGTCACTGTTGACAGTTACAATTTCGAGAAAGTAGAGAATTTCGTTTACTTGGGAACCAGCTTTAACACCGATAATAATGTCAGCATTGAAATCCAACGCAGAATCACTCTTGCCAACAAGTGCTACTTTGGACTGAGTAGGCAATTCAGGAGTAAAGTCCTCTCTCGACGTACGAAAACCACACTCTATAAGTCGCTCATCATGCCCGTGCTGGTATAAGGCGCAGAAGCATGGACAATGACAACATCCGATGAGTGTTTGAGAGAAAGATTTTGCGGAAGATTTGCGGGCCTTTACGCGTTGGCGACGGCGAATACCGCAGACGATGGAACGATGAGCTGTACGAGCTACGACATGGACATAGTGCAGCGAATTAAAATACAGCGGCTCCGCTGGCTTGGCCATGTCGTTCGAATGGACACCGACGCTCCAGCTCTGAAAGTATTCAACTCGGAACCCGCTGGTGGTAGCAGAGGAAGAGGGAGGCCCCCCCTGCGATGGAAAGATCAGGTGGAGAAGGGCTTGGCTTCACTTGGCGTTTCCAATTGGCGTCAGTTGGCACGGAAGAGAAACGACTAACGTGCTTTGCTGAACTCGGCCAAAATCGCTTAGGCGGTTACAGCGCCAAAAAATAAGAAGAAGAAGAACTAAAGACAACTTTGTTAACACATTTCTGAATATTCCACGTGTATCCGTGCCTGCTGTAATTACTAACCTATATTATCCAGACCGAGTGCATTCGCCTTTGTTTGTTTGCTGTTGCTTTTGCGTACACAGGTTTCGCCGGCATTTTTCCACCACTTGTCGTAGAGCATTTGTATATCACCCTTTTCCTGGAGTTCTAGTATGGACAAAGAAATTTTGTCACGCCATGGTGAGCCTTTTGGCGTTGCGATACCATAACCTATAAAACAAACAAAAAATCTTAGAAAATAATTAAACAAGTTTATTTCATTGTCATATATGTATATACTAAGGCATCCAATCCCGGACCATTATGTGAATCCCGGGATTTCGGGATTTTAAATTGGTAATCCCGGGATCCCGGGATATTTCTGGATATTACTACCATTAATTAGAATATGATAACAAAATAGTTTTGTAGTCCTTCTTTATTGCGAATACTATAAATAAAAATAAATTTGTGTTTTTAAGCAAAGAGATATAAAAAAAGAGATTTAAAAAGCTAATTACAAACAGAATAAACTAAAAACTATGGAATTGAAATTCATTCATATTGCAGTCGCTGTCATTTTACAAAAAGTAAGATATAGGAGATCATCTTTACACTTACATATAGTATTTATACATATACATATATGTGTAGTAAGATTAGTATACCACAACGTATGTATATATAATTATATATATATATCGAGGGCTTATATTAAACACCCTCTATAAGCAAAAACTCAATTTTTCAGGAGAGCAAAAAAACTGTTCTGACGGTGTTAATAATTTTAAGTACCCACGCATGCCTTAAAAAGTCACGCTATATACTAAAGCTAGGATTTTACCTATGATTCATTTCAATTAAGTTTAAAGATCAGATAGAGGTTATTGCAATTCGAATTGTAACTATTTATACAAAAAAAAAATGTGCTGATAGCGGGTTTTGTAGAACAATGAAAATGTCAGTTCCTTAGCTGTAAATGTTATGTTAAACTAAGTTTTTAACACATAAATCATTGGTCTGCAAACTCGTTCCCTTCTATTCCGACGTGCCCAGATAATCACATAATTTTAATGGTATTTTGTCTCGAAAGAGTATCACGTGATTTCGAAATGATACGAGAACCATTAGCACTGTTAAAGAGGGCTTCGATGGCTGATTTACTGACCGTGCAGCTTCTAGCAATTATAAATTCCAAGCAGTTCGCATGAAAAGCACCGACGACAATTGTAAAACCAAGCCCTTTTGTTACCGCAAAAGAACACCCGGTATCATATCTGGAACCGTCTGTGAAAATACGCTCCCAGGTCATTTATGAATATAGAACTGGCTAAATGCCCTTGCGGTAGAGTTTTTACTTTAGTAGGCATCGATGTAGATATGATGTCCAAATCTTTGATGTAGCTTAATATACGAAATAAAGCTGATTGCTTGCTTCATCGGTTTTTTTTGTTGAATTGAGGATTCGACGTGAGAGAATAAAGTCTCACTTCTGCAGTGAACAATCTTTGGGATGAGCATCTTTGTGTTGTACTTTACCCCTTGGTTATCGTTCTTCTTACTGCTGCATGGTAAGGTGTTTCTAGCAATTTAGATACTTTTTGCGCGGTGTACGTAAATTACGAGTCCAAAGTCAATTTTTCCTAATATAAAAGCCCTAATTACATTTACCAATTTAGTTATATGAACTAAAAAATACTTGGATAGTAAAAACTTTATAATATTTAGTCAAGCAAGTAAGCTTAATCTTACATTATGACAGTGCGTCAGTATAATACACGGAGAGGGTTGGATGTATACATTTGTGTTTTGTGCATATGTGAAAAAACTGAAATCTTAGCTCCTGAAGATTTGGACCAATTGTGGCAAGTCCTTAGTCTTACAAAAAATATAATGGTGCTAACTTTCTCAAAGGCTATCTATACATATAATAAAATTGTAACAGGTCGATGTCTGTACATTATAGATATTAAAGAAAAATTAATGTGGGGGGTCTTTATTAGAGCACCATAAGCCAAATCAACCATTTTTAGAATTTTTGTCTGTCTGTCTGTCTGTATGATTGTTCGCGCATCACTCGAAAACGAATGCATGGATTTGAATGCAGTTTTCACCGATGTATTGGTCTAACTTAAAATATAGGAAGAAAAAAATTAGAGAGTTGCCACCTGTTTGAAAATTGAATTGAATTGAAAGAGGCTGAAGAAGGCTTACAACCAAAAATATTTTTTTAGAGTTGCCACCTGTTTGAAAATTTACATTTAATTTAATTTATAAGATAAATTGAATATTGCAATGGGTATCAAACTGAAGGGGTTTAGGAAATTTTATTGCCGAAAATATTTTTGGGGAGGGCTGCCACCTGTTTGAAAAATTTTATTGTATTAAATCGATAAAATAAATGAAATCTATATCTACATCTATACATATAATAAAATTGTAACAGGTCGATGTCTGTACCTTATAGATATTAAAGAAAAATTAATATGGTGGGTTTTTATTAAAGCTACAGAAGTCAAATAAACAATTTTTAGAATTTCAGTGATTGTCTGTCTGTATATTTGTACGCGCATCAGTCGAAAACATGGAATTGAATGCAGTTTTCACCGATGTATCGCTAGAGATCTAACTTCCAGTATAGAAGAAAAAATTATAGAGTTGCCACCTGTGTTTAAAATTTCAATTTAGGTCAATTGATACGGTAAAGTGAATACTGCAATATGGCTGTCAAAAGAAAGAAATTTACAAAGGCTTACAGCTGAAAATATTTTTGTGGAAGGCTGCCACCTATTTGAAAACTTTAATTTAATTTAATTGATAGCATAAATTAAATACTGCAATATTGGAATAAAACTAAAGACGATAGGAAATTTTAATGCTGAAAATATCTTTAGAGGATTTGCCAACTGATTGAAAAATTGTATTCATTAAAATTTGTAAAATAAATGAAATATTGCAATACGAATATTAAACTAAAGAGGATGAGGAGGCTTACTTTTGAAAATATTCTTAAAGCGGGCTGCCACTTATTTGAAAACTTTAATTCAGTTAAATTTATAATATAAACTAAGTGTTGCCATATGGGTATCAAACGAGAGTACTTGAGAATAATAAAATTACAACAGGCCGATATCTGTGCATAATAAATGTTAAAGAAAAATTAATAGGGGGCATATTAGATCAACAGAAACCAAATCTAAATTTTCGGTATGTTTGTCTGTATGTTTGCAAGCGCATCACGCAAAAGCTAATGTATGGAATTAAATGCAGTTTTCACCGATGAACATATTGTTAGAGCTCTAATTGAAAATATAGAATCCTTTTTTTTTTTGTTTTAGTTTATCGTCGATCATTATTCCTAGGTATTTGAACGTATTAACTTTTTCCAGTGCGTCGTTGTTATATTTAGAGTTAGCAACGGACCGTTCTCAAAATTTCGCCTTGATATAACCACAAACTTAATTTTTTTTATTTCTGTGTGGAAGGTTTTTCGCTAAAAAAAATAAAACTTTTCGTTGTTGCTGCAAAAAATTAAGAAATCTGAGACGTCACGTTCTACAATTTCATACAGTTCTCTTTACAATGTATTTCAATAAACTACTAAACGGCTGCACCGACTTGGATCATATTTGGCAACACCTTGAAAATAAATATTCTGACCAAAAATTTACTCGGGATATTCCTAAAATTCTTATACAGACTAAAACGTAAAAAACCAATACAGTTCACTTTGCTTAGCTGCACATCCTTCTTTGCACGAAAAACTTGTGCACGTAACCGAAAAAGGCACTTAAGCGAATTTTCTTTACTACTTCAATGAGGAAGGTATCCGAATCCCTATGAAACCAAATATTGGCGGAGCACTTACCATGTAGAAATTACTGCAAGCGAAATTTTTACCGAATGTTATCAAATTATCTATATAACTACATAAATTGATAGCCATTTTCGTTGTTCTGCGAGATGAGCAAAATAAATAAAAGGTTGTAAAATTAGGTAATTGTAGGGCCAGTGCAGGTAAACGTAATACTTTCATTGATAATTGATACTAGTCGCACAATTTTTAAGGCAGGTATCACCAATGTGCAGGTATGTTGAATGCATCTATCGGAGCAGTTTCCTTGTAAATGTTAAAAATAATGCTTTTGATGCGCATTTTGGGGTAGGTATCTTAAATGTGCACTTATAGGCAGCAAAGCAAAATATACTGTATATCTCTAAAACCAATTACGCTGGGGAACTGAAACTTAGCACTGATGCATATATTGCAAATGCATTGGGAAAGGGGGCGTGGCTCCTTCCTTCCTGGAACTGCTTACGCTAACGTCCTGAAATTCTACACAGCTACATATGTTATCAATACCGTAGGTGTGGCGAAAAGTGGTAATTATTGGAAAGGCTGGATCGATATACATTTACGTAAACGCGCAAATATCATTCGATTGGGAACCATTTTCTCCTAGAATTCTAAATCTCACTGAACTATGGTATTTATGTGAAAATTCTGAAGAATTTTTTTAAATGTTTCACAAAGAATGGAGCTTTGCTTTTACGAGTTTCGCTATAAACTGTCCTATCTACATACCTATTTGCAAAAAATGATAGCCGTTTTCGTTGTTCGGAATAAACTCAAAAACCACTGAATAGAGTTTCGTCAGATTGTCGGAGGTTATCTTACATACATATATGGTCCAATTACATGCTACTAGGAAACTCGCTAGGTGGTGCTGGAGTAGAGTTATTTATAAAAATCGTTTTTATTAACCGATTTCGTTCAAATTTTAAATGTGAGCTATATACCTGGGTTTTGCAGAAAATGAACCCAATGGATGGCGCTGCAGCCGAAATGTATAGAAACCCCGTGTGGTTGGTCTGCTTTAGCCCTATGTTTAAGTTATACGAATTTAGTTTTCAGATGTCTAAATGAAGGATGGGGTTAAATTTTTCTGACGCCCTCATGCACGATCATGCGGTCTTGCATCTACCCAGAAATCAGTTCATAAATTTTACCACGAATTGTAAAAGTGGTGAATTAACAAGGCAAGATCACCGTAGGTATGTATATCAATTGCTTCATTTAAAAGATACTCAAGAGATCGCTCGACTCATTTAGCAATGTTCCAGAAAACTTTTCATCCTGTGGGACACCGAGGATTCTTGGCCCTCCTATAACAGAAAACGCACTTCTGTGCTCTTGAGTTTCCCTATAAGAACTGTTATTGGCATACGCATCGCACCAATGTTGTAGTTGCAAGATCATACAAAAAGATTACGCATGTTTGGCAGAGATCTCACAGGTGGAAATAAGATCATCGGTAAAGCTCATGACACCGAAAGGGATTGGTATTCCATATGGTATCACAGCGTTACTATTATTGGCCTATGTTTGAGGAGGATACTGCGCCTTAGTGGTTTCAACTTAAATAAAAAATTTTGACTTTACAGACTAATTTTGTTTTTCAACGCTCTTTTGCATTGGCCAACGAAAAAGCTCTTATTAGGCGCCGCGAAGTAAGCGGGCATTGGCTAGTATTGAATCAGTGGCGTAGCCACGATTTGGCGAAGGGGGGGATTAAAAAAAAAATGCATCGATATCTTAACGTTGTGATACACAATGGCTAGAGGCGTCGCACTATAGGCAAAACACGAGTTTTTTTTAAATCGTAGATCTTCGTTTAGATAAAGAGACATTTTTTTATCGTGAAGATAAATGATCATATAATATAGGAAAACTATAGAGATGTTACAACAACAATAACTTAGCCCTCAAAATACCGTTCAAAATGTCATTTATTTTTAATTTTGGATTTTGGCTCCCATTCCACTAGAAAACACTATATTTAATACACCATTAGCACTGTTTCTGAAAGATTTCTCTTTATTTTATCTTAAAACTCCATTTTTGGGACATTGGATGCTGTACCCGATTGGCCAGATTGGAAAAAGAAAAGCTACCTTTAAACTCTAATAACTCGTAAACTATCAGCTTTCACAAAAAAATGTTTATAACAAAAATGGTTATACTGGTCGATATCTTTACGAAAGTGCAGCATTTAACCCTTTAATGCAGAGTTTGTCATATATGAAACGCTTTTTAACCTTTTCAAGGCAGAGGCAACATGGTTCTCAATATGTTTTCAACGTACTTTTTATTTGTTTTTATTTTTTATTTATTTTTATTTTTATTTTTATTTTTATTTTTAATATTTTTATTTTTTTTATTTTAGTTTAATTATTTATTTTTTTTTTATTATTATTTTACTATCGAAAAATTTTCTGCGATTAATATCTACGTCAACATGAGAAAAAGCACGTTCAAAAGCATATTGAGAACCTTTTTCCTCTGCCTTGAAAGGGTTAGAAAGCGTTTCATATATGACAGACTCTGCATTAAAGGGTTAAATGCTGCATTCCATTATCTCTTTTCTAAGCGAAGATATACGATTTTGAAAAAAACTCGTGTTTTGCCCATAATTCAAGAATACAAGGTTGTGTAATTTGTGACAGCTAAAATTTGACACTCCTTTATCTAGATTTGTATTTTGGAAGTAGGAGAAAGGGGAAGAATGTGAGCGCATTTTGCGAAAACGTTAGTATAATGGTACTACAAAAAGTACGCAAAGTATACAATTAGGAGTAAAATGTGTATTATTAATTCTATGCGAATTTGCAATATATTTTGTGTTTTAATGGAAATACTGAACAATACGTGCATTTTTGATTTAAGTTATTCGTCATTTCCGGGAACTAATCTTGAAAACCGACCGTTCAGCTATACAAAAGCGAAAAATGCAGATCAGTAGAACTTTTTATGCTCATTTCAACCATGCCAAAATGATTTGGTGCAAGTAAAAAATTAAGAGGTTCTAGAAGGTTAAAGTTCAGTTTTTAGATATTTTAAATATTAATATCTTATGAACTTTATAACCGATTAAAAAGCTAATGACGTCACCATAAAGGTGATTAATTTGTTCTTCAGCTTATGTACATAATTTATAGCTTTTTGTATTTTTAAACCAAAACCACTAAAAAACGAACAAATATTATTTTTTCATGAAATAACCTTTTTTGAAAAAACTGCATAATTAACGGTAAAGAATTTTATATTATTTAGAAAGCACAAGTTATTATCTTTAATTCGATATGACATATTTTATCATGATCTACTTTTGGGTTTCAACAATTTAGTGATAATAAAAAATACAAATAAACCTCTTATATCTTCTTTTTTTACCTGCGCCAAATAAATTTGGTATCGTTTAAATCAGCGTAAAAAGTTCTATCAATCGGCATTGTTGGTTATTTTATAGCTAAACGGTTCTAGAAAATTACGCAAACGAAGGTGACGCCAACAAATATTTAGTATGAAGAATTTTTGGTTTTACTACTAATATCACTAGAAACTATAGAGTAAGCAACATTCTGCACAAGTAAAGGAGCCGATTTTATGTGTGGGAGCGAGAAGACTGTTTTATTACAAAACCTTTCTATTATTGAATCATGTGTTTTGCCTATGTTTCGCCTGTGGGCATTCTTTCATATATGTATGTATGTGCCATTTCTACCGTTATGTGTTTTTGGTCTACTCGGTTATTCCATTTGGAATTCATGCTTTATTTAAATTTAAAAAATTTAATTACTACACCATTTTAATTAATTAGTGTGTAGTCCAGTTTTGTTTTGTAGAAGTTTCGTTAGTATACACTTCAGTTTTTACACATTGAATATATCTGCATATTTATATATTTACGCGTATCTATTTACATTTATTTATGTACAAGTCTACAAAATCTTATTACTTATAAAGCGATTTTTAATCTTCGTTGCTTAACACACATTTTTTCAATTACTTCTTGTGTTGTAATCGGCACATCATTATGTACCGCTAACATCGTTAAACCATTAAGCAAGATAGCATATTCAACAATTGAGTAGTCCACTTGCAAAGTGCGCTATGTAATTTTTTTTTAGATTTTTAGTTTTTAGTGGGTTTCATGTCCACTAACAGCAGAGTGAAAAATTTTTCTATATTCTGAAAAAAAATAGCATGAAATGTTAACTACTCTTGCAAAAGTCGCTATAATACTTATTTATACACTTTCAAATGTCTCCTCTTCGTATGAACTTAGAAAACTGCAAGAAAACGTGGTAGTTTCGGTGCCTAGTGGAAGAGGTCGCAAAAAAGAAGCAAACCAATCTTCCTAGAGGAGAGAACGCGAAAAGTTAAAAAAAAGCTAGCTATGTAAAAGTTACTGTTTCAAAACTCGCAATATTAAATTTTTAAATATAAAATTTGCAAATCTACCATACTTCAATTTTATTTTTTTAATGGTATTAGGCTCTTATTTATCCAAATTTTCAGGTAATAAAAAAGATACAGTTCTGATGTTACTTGTTGTCGTAGACGTTGTTTTTTTTTTATTTATGGTTTACTTTTATAAAATCACATAACGCTGTTTGCAAGTGGACTACTCATATATTCATTAAAAGATAATTTGTCATCCGTCTGAATTAAAAAAAATTTTAAATCAGAAGGATAAAATAGTATGGTGTTATTAATTCAAAAGGAAATAATTGTAGTTCAATGACGAAGGGCAATGATCATGGCAAGAGATGATTTGAATTTTTACCTAAAATGAAGGAATGCAACCGTATTTCAAAAGTTTTATTTTGAATTTTTTCAATCATCGTGGCAAGAGATGGTTTGCGTTTGTACCTAAAATGAGAGAATGCAACCGGCATTCTTCGGAAAACAAATAAATGTGAGTACAAAAGTAAATATATATATATATATTTTTTTTTTCATATAAAATTCTTTATTTACTTAAATTCTTGTGGATAATCCATTGCTTTTAATAGCGATTTTCATACGTCTAGGCATGCTCTAAACTGGGTTTTCTATGACTTCGCTTGGAATATTTCCCCATTATAATTTTACTCGCCTCCAGAGCTCTTCCATGGTACTCGGAGCTCGCTTGCGCTATGCTAATCCTCTCTTGACCACAGGGCTAAATTTTTCGATGGCGTCTGAGATTTGTGTTGGCCACTGCATTACGTGAAAATTTTGCTCAAGCAGCCGGCGGTGTCGAATATATTCAGAATCTTTTGGATCTTCGTCCTGCTGGCAAACAACTTCTTCCTCAGGGTTTGCGCTTTTGCCTACAAAGTTTCACTTAAATTGCTTTCGTGAAATTGGCTGTAAAAGTTATTTTCTTAGCGTTAAAGCTAGGGCTGCCAGACGTCCCGGTTTTCCCGGACATGTCACGGTTTTAGACTATTTGTCCCGGTGTCCCGGTCCAACCTTAAAATGTCCCGGGTTTCGTTTTAGCGTTCCGGTTTTTGATTTGATTGCAAATTTGAATAAAAGTTCAAAAATCACTACACTAAGTGAAACGCGTTGTAATATTCAAAAAAAAAGTTTATGAATTCACTGAGGGAAATAACGCATAGTAAACATGAATATTTTCTATTTGATTATCGTTTAAAAATGTTCGTATTTAAAAATAATACTTTCATAACACGCACGCGTGGTGTTGATTCAAACTCAACATTTAAATGCACATTTACATGTCTGGTGTAGCTGAGTGCGCGACGATGCTTGCCACAATTTGCTAATTTCCAGAGGGTGAGGGCTCAATTCCCATTACGACCAGCATGGAATTTAAATATTTTTTAACTTAATTATGAAAAAGCAATCGGTATTACGAGTTGGGTTGGTGCTCTTTCATATGCGTGTTTTTTTAATTTAGCACGCTTTTTTAATTCTTAACTTCTTTTTCTCAGTGCACCGGTTTAATTTGCGAAATAGTCACATTTCGAGATAGTTGAACTTTGCACAAGCAATAGTTGATGATTAGTATATCGATGGCTGAGTGGAAGATCGACCTATCTCGCCCTACTTCAGAATTTGATTGAAAAACGCCCTAGCACAGTATTTGGTTGAAGAATGCCCTATCTCAGATGCCGATTCAAAAACGCCCTATCTCAGCTTATTTTCAATGTATTTTCCTTTGAGATAGGGCGTTTATGAACCGAATTCTGAGATAGGGCATTATTCAACCAAATTCTGAGGTAGGGGGTTTTTCAATAATACTATTCTGAATTAGGGCTTTTCGAACTGGCTGCCGAAATATGTAGGTCGATCTTCCAATCAGCCATCGATATGTACCTAAATACGTGCAAAATGACGTGCACAGAGTTTTACAATTATATTAAGGAAAAGACAGAAGTTCTGAAACAAGTTCACAGCAACGAAAAATATGACTGATATTTTAATGTTATCTTGTACTTGTATTTTTTTCTTTCATGAAACCTAGAGTACTTATAAGTACAGTGCCGTACAAAATTATTGGCTCGGAGGCTCTTTAATCAGATCACAATTTATAATCAGATCTTTTAGAAAAATTTAAAAAATGTAGCTTTTGAGCCAATTAATAAAGTGTAAGTCTGAAGTTGCCAGCAAATTTCGTTGATTTTTAGCATTTATTTATTTTTTTTTTTCTCACAGTGTCTTCCATATAAAAAGAATTATCAAACATAGTTTGTATGGAAGAAACTCTCAATAAAAACAATACCAAAAATCAACTAAAATTTAATGGGCTGCAAAACTTCATTTTAAACATTTTTAAAAAAAGTCTGATTAGAATGTTGCAAATTTGTATGCAAATTTATTGAATTTTCCGGAGTTTAGCACAAAGTTTAACAATTTTATTTTTATGTTTTTTCATATATTTAGTATAAACTGTATTTTTATAAAGAATAAAAAAGGTTCATGCATTGTAAAAAATGCTCTGTGCTTTAGTTGTGATAAGTTGTCTTGTTTTGTTGGCGTACGTTGTAATGATCTCATGATCTCATGTTTTTATGTTTTTGTTTTTGTCTGTCAAAATAAAATTTCCCCTACATCCGTTCGCACGTCGAAATAAAAGAGAAGGGAGCGAGAGGCCTTCCCTAAAGTGTCCCGGTTTGGCAACAGAGATATCTGGCAGCCCTAGTTAAAGCGCATTACCAGCGTTAACTTGGAGAGTTTACAAAAACCATTGTTGAATATTTTCCCAACATTGACTCTGAGGATGTCTACAGCTGGATAACAAACCCGTTTTCATGTGACCCTAAAGGTGAACCTACTAAGCAGAGTCCGGACTTTGCTCCGATCGGAGTAGATTTACTACGATTTCTTTTTTATATTTAAAATCTACTTCTTACTCCGCTTGACCTAAACTATGCTGCAATTTTTTTACTTTTTTCCATTCACATTAGGAATATAGAACAAAACTAGCTTATACCCGCGGATTTCACCCCGCGCTTTTATACAAATAGGAAAAATAATTTAATGATGTTAGATTTTATTTCTGTGCCCATTTCGTTATAGCTCGTTATTTTTTAAGCGAGTTAAGGTATATAGGCCGTTTAAAGCTATGAAATAATAAAATCTCGTCTGCGCGCTAGACATACGAAATATATCAATCCCTCTAAGTTTACCTTAAAATGTTTCCAGGTATACGACGCGTGAACGTGTAACCTTCTTGGAGGTGCCACGGCGAGTTCTAATATTTCCAACTAAAATTTTTATAACCTGGCCTTCATAAAATACCACTTCTCATTACTGTAGCAAATGCCTCAGGAGACCTTTAGATTATAAGGCCGAACCCGGCCCTCCCTTTTCCATTTAATGAAATTTATTCCGTCTTCCACAAACACTTCCAGGGATATGTGGCAAGAAAAAGTAAATTTGTACTGGAAGTGCCACACCCCTTTTTCTTATAAAACTAATCTTCTTCCATGAATTTAGAATTGATTTTACATACCCCAGTACCAAGTCCCAGTACTCTACCATGAACACCTCTAGAGATAAGCAGTAAGAGTAAGTAAGATTTGTACGGCAGGAGCCATGTCCCCTTTTCGAATACCGCAAACTCTTCTCTTTGAGAATGGAATTAATTTTGTATACACATCTCGGTGCCAAGTTCCAGTCCTTTGCAATAAACACCTCCAGAGATATGCAGCATAGAAAAATCAATTTGCATGGTAGTTGCCACACCACCTTTTCCAATAACTATCATTTTTCTCCATGAGTATGGTATTAGTATCACATACATACATGCATACATATGTATTTCCATACCAAGCTTGAGTGCTTTACCCCAAACATTTGAAGAGATTTGCAATATGAAACTGTCAGTCAGTATGGGAGGTGCTACGCCTCTTTTCCAAAAACGTCCATTTTTCTCCGTGAATATGAACATGATTTCACACAGTATTGGCAAACTGTTGATTAACGATTAAAAATTAACGATTAAAATGTTAATCGCGTTTGACGATTAAAATTAATTAGTCGTAATCAACTGTACGATTAATGATAATATTTTTTTAATCGTTAATCGCTGGCTGCCATTAATCGTTAATCCAATTAAAAATAAAATCTGATTAAATTGTCTAGTTTGTCCGAGTTTGAAACCAAAAAAAAAAATAATAATTATTGTTATTAGTAATACATAAGCTGAGAACTTTTACAAACCTAGTTTGTAAAACGTTTGTTGGTATATATCTTAATGAAAATGCACACCAAATTGCTTGGATTGATGACTTAGCCATACCGGATTAACTTGCTTTGTGTGCACAGGGAAATTCTAGCATAACTTAATTAATCACCAAACCTACTTGATCAAATTAAGAGTTAATGATTAAAAAATAATTTTTTAATCGCGGTTACCATTAACTGCTTAGTCGGATTAAAATTAATCATGATTAACTGTAATCAGATTGAACTTAATCGAATTAACTAACTAATTAAAATATCAATCGATTAATGCCAACATCGATTTCACATCCATATCACTATACCAAGTTTCAGTTCTCTCCCACAAATACTTCCAAAGATATGTATGTAATATGAAAATTGCAATTTGTGTGGGAGGTGCCTTGAGTTATCGAACTTACTTTCAGTCTAAGGCCATCCTTCCGAAATCCGTAGTAAGTGTACTAAATTTCGTTCTGATCGGAAAACCGGTTAAGGAAGTAGCCTATTTTTCAATCCAGGTCATATACCATCTTTGAGCAAAATTTCATTTTCAAACCGTTGGCAACTCTTAAAATAGTAGCCTATTTTCCAATATAGGTCATAAGCTATCTCTGTGCGGAATGTCATGCAAATGTGTTCAGTCGCGTCCGCGTATTAATGTAATTAAAACTTTTTTAGCAGGTGGTAACTCTTAAAAAAATTTGCCTATTTTCCAACCTAGCTCATAAGCTATCTGTGTGAAAACTTCCATGCAAATCAGTTCACTTATTTCCGCAATTAATTAAATTAAACATTTCTAACAGGTGGCAACTCCTAAAAAAAGTAGCCTATTTTCCAATATAGGTCATAAGCTATCTCTGTGCGAAATGTCATGCAAATCTGTTCAGTCGTTTCCGCGTATTAATGTAATTAAAACTTTTTAACAGGTGGCAACCCGTCCAAGAAATTAGCCTATTTTCTACAGTAGGTCATAAGCTATCTGTGGGCAAAACTTCATGCAAATCCGTTCAGTCGTTTCCGCGTGATGATTTCCCAAACATCCAAACATACAAACTTTCACATTTATAATATTATTAAGAAGTAAGATATTAGTAAGATAATTAAATATAAACCGCGCGATAGTAAATTTTAAACACAAATATCAATATATTCGCTAAGCCCTGGGCCAAATATAGTAAAATTGCGTTTTTAGTTTTTCACTCTGGCGTCAGTAATTCAAAAATGATTTGAACAATTCAGAGAAATGTGCTTAGAGAAGAAGTATGGGTATAAAATTAATGAGGAAATCCTGTAGAATTTAAACAGATTCAAGTTTCTGGTGCAGAAGGGCTGGTAAATATTGAGAATGTCATTTTAAAATTTTATCCCTGAAATTTCGCAATATTTGTTTTTGAAAAAATTATATGTTAAGGCCTTATATAAACTCGATAACATCCTCAAATTACGTTCTTCTAACTTTGTCAGCTTAAAAATTACTTATTCGTCCTTGTGAATCAAAATAATTTAAATTTTTTAAATTCTAAAGAAATGTCCTCTTGCATTTGTTACCCATATTTTTATTCTACATTGCATCGAATTTTTTTTAACAATTTTTGGAATTAATCATATCTTTGAAATTACAACGTCCTTCAAAATAAATCCTGCGGTCAGAGAGAAAAAATAAAAACGCCACTTTAAACAAAAAAGGAGGTTTCAAACCCATTTGTTTATTATTTATTTTATGGTAGGAGAGCTTCTCAAACAATATAGGAGCAATTTTTTCGATTCAAGTTGTTGAAAAGTAATGAATATCTAAATCCCGGGATCCCGGAATTGTGACAACGGGGTAATTTGGGATATTGTCTGTGCGTCCTCTTTTATTGCTGCTTTGGGATGTTTGTTAGGGTACTTTTCTATTCTTCGTTCAGAAGGTTTCAAAATTATATATTTTATGTACTCCGTGATTGCTCGTTTAGGAGGTCAAAGGGATTACTCGCCCTCCTAGGACATCCCATGTTAAAGGGAACATACAGAATAACACGCTTAGACACAGAATTATAGGGAGCAATGGGGAGCAATCGAATCCCAAGTTCTACTGGGTGCACACATATAAATGTAAATGCAAATAATGCGTTAGTATAGAAAAAAATGTGAGGAACTGAAAAATTACTTTAAGATGTGACAATTTTTCCTTATACTATTTAATAAAAAAATGTTAACCTGCTTATTTCTCCTTATACTATTTAATAAAAGAATGTTAAACTGCTCCGAAAATTTCGATTTTACTCCGACTTTTCGAGTCATTTACTCCCAAATCGAGTTTCAGTAGTGCGAACGCTGCTACTGAGATGGCAAATAAAGCTTTTGAAAACCTTCTGGACATAAGTGAAGACTGCACTTTGAATATTATATACCAGGGTTGTTGCAAATATTCGCATTCGCATTCGCAACCGCGGCGCTTCCGCATTAATTTTAACATTCGCATTCACTTTCGCAGTCGCAATAATCAATGCGGAGCTTTTGCGATTGCGAATATTTTGCAAGTGGACCGATAAAACGTATATATGGCAAAAAAAATTACAAATTGTAGCCAATATTTTTGTCTGTGGTCGTAGGAGTATTTGTGTAACAAAACTGGTCAAATGTCATATTTATCAACTTTGATAAAAATGTCTTTAAAATATTATTTCTTAAGCTATATAACCGAGCTATCAATGGGTAGCCATAAAAGTCCCCACTTCTACTTGACCTTTGACGTACGTCAAAGAGAACATAGTCCTTTTAATAATATTCTTTTTTTCTGTGCTTTAAATACCTGCTTTGGTTTATTTCTTTATTATGATTTTTTTGGATCAATCTTAAAAAAAACCCTCTAGACACAAAAGAAGAAAGTGTGCACTGTAATTCTTAACAAAATTTTCGTTTTTTGCTTTCGTTTTATAGGCGCCATACACGGTGCGTCTGACTCGTGAGTCGGTTTGGATGTGTTTGTGACAATAAATATGTGTTAGTTGCACCAACATGACTCCCGGCATGACTCTGAATGATTCAACTGTGTGTATTCGAAGGCTAGTCAACACGTACACAATAGACTCGCGAGTCAGACGTACCGTGTATGCCACCTATTACATATATTCGTTTGAAAAATTTCAAATGGGGCTCTTTGGGGAATTTATTTTTAGCAAAAATTTAAAAACAGTAGTTTTGTTTACTTGTTGGGTAATATATTTTTCATAGGGATATATATTGGATCCTTGGCTAAAAACTTCTGTGGTAAAACTGTCCCTTCTTTGCTTTTTAAAGTCAAAGAGTAAGCTCCTTCAATAGGTATTTCCAGTAGAAATGATCAACCTCTAGCTATAAAGAGAATCGATGCTCAAATAATTAAAAAGCTATTGGTCTGACCTTTAATTAGATAAAAATTACGTAACTATCTGATATTAAAATGCTTATAAAAAACGGGGTGCTTTAAAAAAAATACCAATATTTTGATCCGATTCGATGGCAGCCACGACTTTGAAAACAGAATTTTGTTCAATAATAATAATTTATTTCCCATATCCACCTATTTAGCTCGCTATAAGCACAAATTTTTCAAAGCGGTCACAGAAGAAAGTATTAAAAAGACAAAAAGAACTACAAAACTAAAATCGAAAAGTGCTGATAATGTTACAGGTTCTCCAAATTCCGAAACAACATGACATATGTATCTGGTTTGGCTTTTAAGCGCTGTTTAAACAACGATCTCGCCATTATGCTAGATTCTAATTGTTTTTTAAAACTACTTGACATCCGCATTCGCATCCGCATCCGCGGATGTTAGCTGTTAGATATTCGCATCCGCGGATGTCTAAAATTCCACATGCGCACCGTACCTATTAAATACTACGAAGGGAGTGAATAGACTTCTGGATGCAAGTGCAAGAAAACACTGCTGTTGGCATGGTTGCACTAAAAATACTAATGTTTTTTACCTTTACATTTCTATGTGAGACTGCATTTTCAACAAATGCTTACATAAACAAGTAATTTTTAAGCAAAAAACAAAACCGACTTCAATTCCCATATACAAATTTACGATTATAAGATTATCGTTAATCTCCCAAACCAAATGGGACGACATGTGAGGTAACACCTTTCCTTTAAAAAAATTATTATAGTAATCGGTTAACGTGGTCCAAAGTTATGCGGTAGCATACATAAAAAAAATAGAATAATAAAAAAATATTCCGACGAATTGATAACCTTCTCCTTTTTGTGAAGTCGGTTAAAAACAAATACACCAGCAGGCTTTCAGCGTCAAATGATTTCAGTGTAAAATTGTCAAAGCTCCCAATAAACTTAAAGGAAATAATGAAATCATCAAAACAATTTCAGTCCTAACTTTAAAGCTAAAGGAGCATAAAGTTTGCATTGTGTTTTCTTGTTTTCGTAGACGTTTGAAGAGTAGGGGTACCGCGAAATTTTTTTAGCACAACAAGGGTGCCGCGGTGAAAAAATTTGGGAACCTCTGCTGGAGCTAATACTTTTCTACGTAAACTCCAATAGGCTTAAAGGCAGCATCCAACAGCGTGTTGTTACTCTTGCATGTAATAACTCAAATTTTGTTTAAAAATAAACGAAAAAATACCTTTACATTTTTATTTCTTAAAAGTTTCTGTTACAGTATAGGTTTCCACAAATTAACGTATTTTACTAACCTTCAGACGTATAATCCATTTGGTTTTGTTTGATTTCCTATTCTCTAACTACTTTTACACGTTGATAGCTTTTTGCTTTTTTCACGATAATGTTGTGCTTGGGAGATGGTCACACTAAAAATTAATATAAAGGGAGGACTTAGGGTACAGGTCGTTACAGTGAACAGTTTTCGCTTCTTAGGTGATCCCTTTAGCTAACTCGATATCAAAAAAGGCATATCTAGAAGCTTTATTTTCTCGAATTTTGGTCGCTCTTTTGGTATTCCGCCGCACTGTACAACGTTGCGTTTTCGCAACGGTCCACCCTAGGAAGCCCAATGCGACTAAAAATTTTTTGATCACTTCTCCATCATTTTTAGGCCTAAAATAGGTCATATACTACGTTTTATTAAAAAATTCCTAAATTTGTTTACTCTGGGATGAAATAGGTTAAGCTGTAAAGTATAAAAAAAACCCGTAGGTGAGTATGCATTGCATATCACTAAGAGGACTATGTTTCCATTCGCAGTTAAACTTTTAAGAGTTCTCAAGGAAAACGAAAAATTAATTTATAGCTCGGTCAAGTTAGACATTCAAGGCAGCGTTGCCAGGTTGACGTTTTTAACGTCATTTAGACGTTTTTTGTATCCTGTTGACGTTCGGACGTTTTTTGTGTAAAAAATGACGTTTTTTAACTCCTCAGTAATTTTTCTATCTTACTAAATCTTGTAAGTAAAACTGATTTTGAATTATTTTTTTAATAAATCTTTACAAGCTTTGTTTTTTTGCAACAGCTTCTTCAAAAGATCTTTATTCTTTGGACACAGATGACTTAAATATGATGCAAACCAAGCGTACGCGCATTTTTTTGGATTCTTGGCTGGTTTTGTGAACACTTGAGGTTAAGAGGCTTATTGCGATGTTTGCAATTCCACATTAAAAGCCAAATCAGGAAGAGCAGATCTATTGCAACACGCGCGCTCGTAAAAGGACCAAAAAAACTTTAGCAGCATAAAAAGTCAGAAAAAAGTAGGCGACTTTTTTAAAGCTTCACTGAAAATGTAATGAACGTAAAAAAGGCTGAAATATTGCTATGTTCCTTCTTAGCAGAACGTCATTTAGCATTTTCGACAACCGACCACATAACCAAATGTCTACAAGAAAAAAAAATACTAAAAACCAACGCGATTCTTTAGCAACATATAACTTGCACATTATTACCCTGGAATTTAATAGGCTATCAAGCGGAATACTCAAAAAAATCCTTAAAAATCTTAACAAAAAGTTGAAAATCTAGCTGATACTTTGCAGATTTTTTTATAATTTTTGCACAAAGTCTGAAATGTGGATTTATATTTGCTTTGTTATAGGCTAGGCTTTTATGGAAAAATAATAAACATTGATTAAACAGAAGAAAACAGTCACAATCGATCAAAATGGTGATGACTGAATCAGCTGATCACAAGTGTATGTATAAAATAATTTTTATATTAACGATCTCAAACCAGTTTTCAATAAAATGTAAATGTGCCCTGCCGAAATGACATTTTAATATACCTTACATATGTACAACTTATGTACCTTTGTATACAATAAAAGTTAAATAAGAACAATTATTTGCGCATGCATTTGAAAAAGACGTTTTTGGGTAGACAATGACGTTTTTTTAGAACAAGAGGGACGTTTTCTCATGCCGAAGACCTCGCAACACTGATTCAAGGTTACAATAATTCCCATAAAGCTGAAAATTAGTACGACGGTTGCGAACACCATTATATATGAAATGTCAAAAGTCCCCATCGATCTCACGTCTGCAAAACAATGTATTCACGGTCAAAGGTCACATAAATCTTATTTTTTGCATTTTTTGACAATATTGTAACGTTTATCACAAAAATAGGTGAGAAAAAAGTGTAGATAATGCAATTATCTATAAAAACTCTTATAACGGTTTTCTTCCTAACAATTACCCTTTCGGACAAGTTTTTCCCAGTAGGCCTACTCCATGACTTATTGTGGTCCTGTTTAACTAAATAATATTACATGCAATAAAAATAGTACAATTGGAAGTGATGAAAGCGGTGTAAATTAAAAATAATTAGAGATAACTATTCATCTAATTGATAATTACATCAGTTTACAAGAAACCCCTCCTATTGCACTACACATCTCTTCTTGTGTAGAATTTTCTGCTGAATATGAATATGCAGTCATCTAATTGTCGATATCAAAGCCGCTTTCGACAGCACGAAGAGAAGTTGCCGCGAAGTCTGAATTTGGTACCCCCGCGAAACTAATACGGCTGTGTAAAATGACGTTGAGCAATACCACCAGCTCCGCCAGAATAGGGAAGGAACTCTCCGAGCCATTTGATACCAAACGAGGTTTCAGACAAGGGGACTCCCTTTCGTGTGATTTCTTTAATCTGATGTTGGAGAAGATAATAAGAGCAGCAGAACTGAACCGCTCAGGTACAATATTTTACAAGAGCGTACAATTGCTGGCGAATGCCGACGACATCGATATTATCGGTAAAAATAAGCGCTACGTCTGTTCTGCCTTCTCGGGATTAGATAGAGGCAAAGCGAATGGGTCTGGTGGTGAACGAGGACAAAACGAAGTATCTCCTGTCATCACACAAACAGTCAGAGCATACGCGTCTTGGCACCCACGTCACTGTTGACAGTTACAAGTTTGAAAAAACGACTTCATTTATTTGGGAACCTGCATTAACACCAATAATAATGTCAGGCTTGAAATACAACGGAGAGTCACTCTTGCCAACAAGTGCTACTTTGGACTGAGTAGGCAATCGAGAAGTAAAGTCCTTTCCCATCGTAAAAAGATCACACTTTATAACAGTCACTCTGGTGCTGGTGTATAGCGCGGAGGCATGAACAATGAAAACATCTGATGAAGCGGCTCTTGGAGTTTTCGAGAGAAAGATTCTGCGAAAGATTTAGGGATCTTTGCGCGTTGGTGATGGCGAATATCGCAGACGATTTAACGATGAGTTGTATGTTCTTTACAACGATATAGAAATAGTGCAACGAATTAAAATCCAGCGGCTCCGCTGGATTGGCCATGGCTTTCGAATGGACAGAAACGCTCCTGCTCTCTGCTAACAGAGGAAGAGGAAGGCCTCCTCTGCGTTGGAAAGACCAGGTGGAGAACGACTTGGCTTCACTTGGCATTTCCAATTGCCGTCAGTTAGCACAGAAGTGAAATGACTGGCGTGCTGTTTTGGACTCGGCCAAAATCGCTTAGGCGGTTACAGCGCCAATAAAGAAGAAGATAATTGTTTTTGTGATATACCCAAATTTTGGTTTTTAGGGATGTGAAAAAGTGCACTCACTTAACTGAACATTATTTAATATACAAATGCGAATCTTGATTTTTCTTCTACAATAGTGAAGCTTATTAAATTTACTAGCTTCTACGAATACGATACTTTCCATACGGATTAGTAGTTTAGGAGCTAGTTATTAATTCATAGACAATTTTGCATAATTAAAAAATACAATTAAAATATGAGTTACTTTCGGTAAAAACAACAATATTATTCCTGTTTCCTTTTCTTGTGCACGAAATCGTGATCTTACATAAATATAATAAGGCCCTGCTCATCTAAACTGAATAATAAATGTAGAAGTAGTACTTAAGAAGAGACAGATACAAAAAGTTTCTATATAAATTTATGATTTGCATATTATGGAGTACACACCTTTAACTGCAATTTTGAATCGCTATATCTCAGAGATCCTTAGGAAGAAAAATGTTATAACTAAGGCTAAGGTTAATTGCTTACCAAATGAAATTATGATGGCGCGCCATGGCGGGTCAGTGGCGAGACAACTCACCTGTCAAGAGCGAAACATCTAAATAGTAGTATTTTTTTCACACATAAAAAGCTTTATATAAAGACGATGTGAACGTGCACTTTGATATTTATTTCATTTTTGACACAATGTTACTTTATTGTTATTATTTCAGAGATTTTTATTATTAGTTCTACACGTAACAATGTAACGTAAAGTATCCGAAAATATGCATTTACTGCAAAATATGCTGAAATATGCATTTACTGCAAAATATGCTAAAATATGTTCTAAGAAATATAACACAAACTTTAAATTTTTCGGAACATATTTTGGGTTGCCCCAGTTATAACAGTTTTAATAGACAACTAGCAGACCCGGCGAATCCCTCCCGCTCAAAATAAATTTTTTGTATTGAAACATTTTGGTACAACATTTCCACTGACGCCTTTATCTTCTAATATTACGCCGTATTAAATAACCTAGCAAAAGTGTGTATGCATACAAAGATACGTAATAGTTCCAGTGCGTTTGAAAGGCGCCACGCCCGCTTTTCAAATAGCCCAAGTTTTCTCTAAGGGTATGGGATTGATTTCATACATCTCCGTACCATGTTCGAGTACTCTACCTTGAACATTTCCGGAGACATGCAGTATGCAAAATTCGGTTTGTATGGGAAGTGCCACGCTCCTTTTTCTAATAGCCCCAATTTTTCTTCATGACTATGCGATTGATTTTATATATGAATACTAAGTTCCAGTACCCTATATGAAAATTCGGTTTATATGAGAGGTGACACGCCCCTTTTCCAATAGCCCCAATTTTTCTTCACGACTATGCGATTGAGTTTATATATCTCCATATCAAGTTCCAGTACTCTATTAACATGAACGCTTCCAGACATATGCAGTGTTGAAAATTCGGTTTGTATGGGAGGTGCCTCACCCCTTTTTCAAATTGCCCAAAATTTTACATACCAAGTTCCAGTACTCTATTAACATGAACGCTTCCAGACATATGCATGATCACTTCCAGAGATATGCAGTATGAAAATTCGGTTTGTATGGGAGGTGCCACGCCCCCTTTTTTCATAACTACAATTTTTCTCCGTGAGTATGCGACTGTTTTCATATATCTCTATACCAAGTTCCAGTACTCTACCATGAACACTTCCAGAGATATGCAGTATGAAAAGTTCGGTTTGTATGGGAGGTGCCACGCCCCGTTTTCCAATAACCACAATTTTTTCTCCATGAGTATGCGACTGTTTTCGTATATCTTCATACCATGTTCGATTACTCTACCATGAATACTTCCAGAGGTATGCAATTCGAAACATTTGTTTTGTATGGGAGGTGCCACGCCCCCTGCACCTAGCGGTATGAAATATGCTTTACATCCGATTCTCATACCTACCATATATACACAAAAAATTTAATAAAGACTGGTCGAGCCGTTTAAGAGGAGTTCGACCACTAACACCGTGACACGAGATTTTTATATATTAGATTGTGTGATCAACACTTTCGTCTCATTTGGCTGAAAAATGCGAAGAAGCAATTTAAGTGACCTTTAACTTTGAATAAATTTGTTTGCTTTCTGCGTAATCTTACCCCCAAGGCATATCAAAAAGGTAGCAGTATTAGAGCAAACAAATATTTGACATTTTCGAGACCAAATAATTTGAGAAAAATCAAATCAGCTGCTCTACTGATACTAGCTGTTCAATGTGCCTTGCTTACCCCTATTTATTGAGCTAACTTGACTGGGCTAATAGAATGACGCACAAGAAATTAAAAGGAAATTCTCTTCTATCAAAATTTCTTAAACCAGTTTGCAGCTCTCAAGAAAAAATTGTCGTATATTTATTTTAGGGCCGATTTCATAAGAAAATTTAAGAATGTTTTAAAATTTAAAGGATGCTTTATTTTGCTGATCGATTTCATAAAGCCACTTTAAAGATAAAGGTGCTCATAAAGGCTCTTTAGTTAAATACCCAAAATGGAGATTTAAATGACATAAATGTCCATTTTTAAGAAAAAAAAAGTATGTAATTTTCGTAATATAAATACATATTTAAGACAATTAGCTGATGCAATTTCGCCGATATCAAAACATGCCTATTATGAAAACACTTCTTGTTTAAAGTACATTTAAATGACGCTTTAACTAAAAGGAAACTTTTGCAAAAGGAACTTTAAGTGTTTCATTATGAAATTGGCCCTTAATAATTTTATTGAGCTTTGTATTACGGTTTTGTTTCTTAGGGTTAATTGAAAAATCAACAAAGTCTAAGCAGTAGAAGTTATAGCAGCTATTTCGGAGATCGAGGTACAAAGCTCAATAAAAATATTAAAATAAAAATGTTAATAAGCCATAATAAAATTGACAAATACATAGTTTAGGATGAGCCTGCCTGAAACTATACATACAATAAAGCAAAAGCAAAATTAATGTATAGAATTTACAATAAAACCCACGCTGTCAAGTTTAAGTAGTGGCAAATCAGCTGCACTTGATGGTGATAGGTTAAATAAGGGAATGAATTAGCAACATGAGATTACGGGGTGTGCATAGCTCAGTGGTTAGCGCTTCTGACTTTGCACATCGATGATGCGGGTTCGATCCCTGCGGAAGTCTAGAAAAAAGTAGTCTGATGAGGAGATGTGGTGATCTCCGAAATAGCTGCTATAACTTCTACCGCTTAGGCTTTGTTGCTATTTAAATTTTTTCTAATAAACAATCGTGGTACAAAGCTCAAAAAAAAAATATTAGAAAAATAAATAAATTTAAATAAAATGTTAATAAGCCACAATAACATTGACAAATACATAGTTTAGGAAGAGCCTGCCTGAAACTATACAAAAAAGCAAATAAGTAAATGGATGTATAGAATTGACAACAACAACCACGCTGTCGAGTTTAAATAGCGGCAAATCAGCTGCACTTGATAGTAGTTGGTTGAATAAGGAAAATGAATTAGCAATAAGACTTTACGGGATGTACATATGTATGTAGCTCAGGGGTTAACGCTTCTGACTTTGCACATCGATTACGCAGGTTCGATCCCTGCTGAAGTCTAGAAAAAATATGTCTGATGAGGAGATGTGGTGATCTCCGAAATAGTTGCCATAACTTCTACCGCTTCGACTTTGTTGCTTTTTCAATTTTCGCTAATAAACAATATCGCGGTACAAAGCTCAATAAGGAAAGATAGAAATAGCCGTTCGTGAGTACAGACGTGCATAGTATTTTCGCTCCGTTTAATCATTAAATTTACGTGGTATTTCTATAAAATAAAATACAAAGTTGATATCTTTCTGTTGCTGTTGAGCCGGCGGTTCACCTGAGTGAATTATAAGCAAATTTAACTCTAAGCTCTAGCGTTACGCTTAACTTTGTTACTGCCTGCGTTTATTGTTTTTGGATTTACTAAGGTATGTCACCTGCTCCCCCTTCTGCACTTAAAAGGCGCTTCAGTAAAGGTTCTCCCTCTCCTAAAACATTGAAATTATATGAGAGTGTCGCTGCTTTGCCGTCAATATTAACTGCGATTCGTGAACTTGAGGAGAAAATACAGTGTCAGACAGAGAAATTACAGTCTCTTTTCGATAGTCTCTCTAGCAAAATAACCGAAGTAGATGCTGCTTCTAGTTAAGAAGATAGGCACAGAAGTCGCTGTGCTTACCTCCAAGGTGAATGACTCTGCTGAACGGATTACTGCCTTGGAGACCAAACACCAGAGGTGTGAAACCGAAGTTGAAAAGCTGCGCCTTATGGTTGAAAAAGTGGAAGCACAAAAAATTGCTCCCGAAGTTGCTGCTGACGCGGTTGTTTTTGGCATACCATTTATCGAAGGAGGGAATTTAAAGTGTACTTGTCCATTGATTTTCATGTTCCGCAAATGAGAGACATCTTCCGTATCAAGCGCATGAATAGTAACACTAGCAGCGTAGTGATCATCAAATTCCAAGAATGATTCTCAATCGTGATCAAATTCTATACACCAATTGATCGCAACCGTACTCTCCGCGCCTTCAGCGACTACAGAAGGAGAACTAAATCTGCAGTCTCTCTATCTGTTGTTGGTATCGAAGGTACACAGTCTATATTTGAGAGTCTGGCTGCTGCTACAAGAAAGATACTGCAAGAGGCTATACGGTTAAGAAGAGCTGGAAAATTGGTCTCCGTATTTACTCTGCGTGGTGCTGTGTATGTTGAGAGTTAACAAAGGTTTTCCTGCTATAAAAATTGATAAGCAAAATGATTTGCAAAAATTCTGTTGACACGTTATATTCATTCTCTTTTATGCTTTGTTCGTGTACTCTTAGTTTAAGTATGTATATGTTTTCTTTAATTTCCTTTGTAAAGATGGGTCATCTTTTAATTATTTACTTGGTATTAGAATGCGTTTATCTTTCCTCTTGTTTTGTAGTTGCTCTTGTTTGTATGCTTTATGGTAGCTTCTAAAGGGAAACTCAATAGCATTGGTGACAACAGCCAAGCTATGTTAAATATTTTATTTAAGCAACAGAATGGGCTTAACATTGTCCATTTCAATGCCCGAAGTTTAAATAATATGATAATGGACTATGTTAGATATGTGTTTGATCCTCCTCAGTTGATGTAATATGGGCATCTGAAACCTGGTTCTCCAATGATGTGGTTGATGCTCACTTTGATATAAATAATTACAGGCTTATACGTAATGATCGGATCGGTAAAAAAGGCGGTGGTGTTGCGATTTACTGCAAAAACCACATTGATGGGAAACTTGTATGTGAGTCAAGTAATGATGGAATCGAGTTTTTATTTGTTGAATTGTCTGACCGTTAGCAAAAAGTTCTTGTATCCTGTGTCTATAATCCCAATAAGTCTGTTTGTCTCAGTCCTTTGTTTGAGAAGCTGTCTAAGGTGATTGTCGATTATGAAAATATCATACTTTTTGGTGACCTTAACATAAATGTTCTTGTTCGTGATTCGCTGTGTTCCTCGTTCTTTGATAACGTCTCAAGTATCGGTCTCTCTGTTGTCAACACCACGGTGCCTACTAGGTACAGCAAAAACTGTAACCCTAGTCTTCTTGACTATTTTGTCGTTTCCGATCGCTTTTCTGTGTTAAGGTTTGATCAGATTTCTTTTATTTATGACCACGATTTAATGTTTTGTTCCCTTGACCTTAATTTTAATGTCAGTAAAGCAGAAAAAATATATGCCTTTAGGGACTTTCGCTCACTTGACTTGAGTGCTCTATACTTAAAACGAGATAATATTAATTGGTGTGACTGTTGGTATTATGGGTATGGGTTGTATCTAATTTGTTATTATCTCTTTATAACGCTCACGTTCCACTACGATATGCCAAAACTACTTCGTGTCCATGGTTTACCTGCAAAGTCCTAAGGGCCATACAATTTCGTACCAAAGCGTACCGCAAATGGAAAAGAAGTCGTACTAGCGCGAATTGGGATGCTTTTCGCGCAGCAAGGAATAAAGCCACTTCAATTATTAGAGCTGGAAAGCAGCGTTTCTTTGCAGCCAAGCTGGATCCTTCTCTCACTTCTGCTACTTTGTGGCGAAATATTAAAAACCTTCCTATAAATTCCAAGAACCAACCTAAGTGTATGTTAAATGTTGATAGTTTGAATGACGCTTTTCTGTGCAGTGCTTCGTCTAACGGTTGCTTGTCAAAACTTGTTCCATCTGCTTCGGCCTTTTACTCTGACGTACCTTTCGAGTTCTCAACGGTATCGGGAGATGACGTGTATAGATGCATTTTGAAAATTAAGTCGAATGCAGTTGGAGAGGATGGGTTACCCATCAAATTTATAAAATTAGTAATGCCTTACATTATAAAACCGTTGACTCATATAATTAACCACTGTTTTACTACATCTTGTTTCCCAAACTTATGGAAAGTTGCCTCTGTTTGTCCTGTTGCTAAAAACAAAAATGCGCGTTCCCCGTGTGATTTTCATCCTGCCTGTTTTGTTGAAGGTGCTAGAGTCTTTAATGTCTGAGCAAATTTCCTCTCACATGTTTACCAAAAACTTGTTATCACCTTACCAATCAGGCTCTAGCAGAGGGCATGGATGTTCAACCGCGATGGTTAAAATTATGGACGATTTGCGAATTTCTTTCGACAAAGGTCACATATCCCTGCTATGTTTACTTGACTTTTCAAAAGCATTTGACTCAGTTGAATATTCACTGCTTTGTTCAAAGCTTTCTTATTACTTTGGTTTTGGTAAAAATGCACTGTCGCTAATGAGGAGTTACTTAACGGGTAGAACTCAACGTGTTAAGGTTGGCTCGGTAGCCTCGCAGTCTAAGCCTCTGATGAGTGGTGTTCCCCAGGGGTCTATTTTAGGTCCCCTATTATTTAGTGCGTTTATAGATGACATTTTCTCTACCTGTCAAAATGTAAACATGCACGCATATGCAGATGACATCCACATATATTTGTCCGGCAAATTAATGATGTGGTCAGACTTAGTTGTAACCTGAACAAGGACCTATGCTCCAACTCTCGATGGGCTGCGAATAACGGCCTTCGTCTCAATCCCCTAAAATCGTATGTTCTGCCTGTCTGCAAAACAAGAATATGTTTTAGCAGCATTCCATCTCTTTGCCTTGATGACAATCCTTTAAAGCTGGTTGAAAAAATAACTAATTTAGATTTTGTTATAAATACTAGCCTTAGCTGTGCTGACCACATCAACTCCATCTCGTGCAAAATATATGGCACCCTAAGAAATCATTGTCATTCCGCATCATATACTCCTATGCCCACTAGAAAAAAACTTGCTCGTCAATTAGTTCATCCCATCATCACTTACTCTGAGGTGGTTTATAGCAAGCTTGATTCTAGGTCATCTCATAAAATTGATACCTCATTCAATCATATTACGCGTTATGTGTATGGAATACGAAAGTTTGACCACATATCTGCTTGGAGATGTAGCTTATTGGGCTGCGAGTTAACCGATTACTTAATAGCTAGAAATTGTATATTTCTCTTCAGGCTTTTATATACAAAGACTCTGCTTTACTTATATGAAAAACTAATCTTTCCGAAGTCTGAACGCTCTTATGATTTAATTTTAACTCAGTTTAACTATAAAAACTTTACTAGGCTGTTTTTTGTCAATGCTATGAGAGTATGGAACTCTATTCCTGTCACTATTAGGAGCAAAATCAACAAAAGCAACTACAAGAATGTATTATATAATTACTTTTCTAAAAATGGATTACCCATCTCAAATTAACTAAGTTCTGTGCTGACCTACGAGTCTGCGTAATTTTTAAGGTGTACCAGTCTTTTAAATTTGTTTGTTTTTCCTTTTGGATTTGTTTTGTTTGTTTAATATCTCTATATCATTGTTTAAATTATAATTTCTGTTGTTATACCTCCCTGTTGTGCTAAAAAAGATGTTTGTAAATCTTATTGTACTAATGCTTCAAATTGAAATAAATTTAAATTGAAAGTGAAAAAAAAATATTGAAATAAAAATGATAATAAGCCACAATAAAATTGACAAATAGATCTTATATTTATTTCTTCAAGAAAATTTACAGCAAAAGCAAAGTGCTTTTTCAAGCAACAGATATGAGTCAAATTTTCTCAGGTGGGCCACCCAAAGGTGACTTTTCGATTTTTTATATTTCACTGACCGATTTTGAAAGTTAACATGGTGTGCAATATTGACACCAAAGCTTTTGCGCTAATTTTATTTATATTTATATATATATATATTATATTTACCAGTTATTTGCAAACAAATCTTTATGCAGGCTTTTACACTTTTTGCAATATTTCAGCAACCATTCATTAGAATCTTATGATTTTTTTACAGCAATTCGAGAACTTATTGGGCAATAAAAAAAGAGGTCAGTTTGTAAAATTTCGATTCCTGTTTTATAAAAATTTTTATTTTTGTAATCAATTGAATTTTTTACCAACTTCTCATATACCTAGGAAAAAAATCAAAAAGCATTATTCGCGCTAAACATTCAATTTTACTTTCATAAAAGAAAATTTGCGTACCTTTGATTGACTTAAAGTTTTTTGCCAAAAAAAATTGATCATAAAAAAAAAAATTTTACAAATGAACTGAAAAGCAGCAATTGAATATAATTATCAAATTATGTAATTAACCGCTTATATACAACTGTATTTAAGTCAGTCGGGCGGTAATGGGGGGAGGGGGCAAGGTTAAGAACCTGCCTTAGCGTCCATGCACAAATCCTTTGTGCCCACACTTCTGGTGAATACTACCCAGTAGAAATCGGGTGTATGCATTCATGAAGAATGCTTGCTATATGAGAGAAATAGTGTGAGCTATTCATGCGTAGTCATGAATTTCCCCGAATAAATTCAAATTCTAGCGAATTGCAAGCGAATGGACGTTGTCGTTGTTTTAAGTACATTTATTGATAAATTTGAAGTGGAATTTTTGTAATATTTTCAGTCTTGTACAAAAATTTTAGTGAACGGACATGTTGTGCGATACTATTTTCAGCATAAACGGGCTTTTACAAGATTTGCATTTGCATATGTAAATGCCACTTGTTTGTATGTCCGCGTATATTTAAATGTATCAGGAAAGTAGCATTTACATATGGGGATACATATCTTGTAAGAATGCTTTAATACTGTTCCATTAATGCATTTTTGTATGTTTGAAACATTAATACAGCCATATGCATACAGCAGTAGTACAAGTGTATAAATAGTAGTACAAAAAGCTTTAAGTCCATCAAAGGTACAGTAATTTTTTTTATGAAAGTAAAATTGAATGTTTAGCGCAAATAATGCTTCTTTAATTTTTTTCCTAGGTATATGAGAAGTTGGTAAAAAAATTCAATTGATTAAAAAATAAAAATTTTTATACATAAAACAAGAATCGTAATTTTACAAACTTGCCAATTTATTTTGTTGCCCAATAAGTTCTCTAATTGCTGTCAAAAAATCATAAGATTCGAATAGATGGTGTAAAAGCCTGCATAAAAATTTGTTTACAAATAACTCGTAAAAAAAATAAAATTAGCGCAAAATATTTGGTGTCAATATTGCACAACATGCTAACTTTCAAAATCGGTCAATAAAATATAAAAAATCGAAAAGTCAATTTTGGGTGCCCAACTTGAGAAAACTTGACTATATAATACAAAATATTTCTTGTAATTTTTCCTGAGAGCTGGACTCTTATGCTTTAAGATACAGTTTGTATTTGAGGTTATTATTTTAGGTGGGTTGAACCCTGAACAAGGGGTGGGCCCTTGTGTGCGCTAGTGATTCAAGGAAATATTCACTTATTTGTATTGTAATATCGTTATAATAACCGGCATGTTAATTATATCTTACCCAAGGTATACATACATATACAAAACTATTCCAAACCTATAAAGCTACTATATTATTTTGTATAAATATTTAATATTAGGGTAAAATATACCCTTATTATTATTATTTGTGAGAATAAAATCGACCTTCATAGTTAGATCTATGTGCTGGCCCCATAGAAGTTCACTCCAACCATAGGTCATTTATGAAATTAAGCATTTTAGACGGTGTCATGTTCCAGATCCTGGATAAAGACGATATCGGCTCCCAGAAGGGTAAGAGTGTTTGACCTATGATACATGGACAATAGTACAATGCATTTCTAGTTCTGTGAGGTAGCCTGTGAAAGCCCTCAGATGCTCTCGACTAAAATTCATAAGTCATTCCAAAGGGTGGTTCAGTAACGTTATGCAGTTGCCCATTAGCCTAGATGTAGTTTTGAAAGATCCCGGCGCTTTTAATGCAGTCTGAAACCGGACTCAGTATTGCCAGCCTCGAGCTTGAATACATCATATACTCTACTCTGCAAGTATTCCTCTCAGGAATTATTACCTTTGGGGCTCGTTTAAGGATAATTCTATACCATTCTGTCCGTGAGTTAGACGGCATCCTCAAAGAATGATTTTAAAACATCAAGCGCCCTTAAAGGTCTCGATTCCTTACGCTAACGAAGTTGCTGAGTTGCAAATTACTTCAGCAAGCCTCATTGTCAATCAGTAGAGCTAGAGGTGGTACCTGTGATGATTCCCAATGGTTTAGTTGGGCAGGTGCACATAGCGCCTGCAATGGCTACACAGACTACTCAGTGCTTGCTTTTGACTTTCAGAAAAGTACTTAATTACCAAAACGTCAGTTTGCGGGATATCCTCAATGTTTTACAGCTAAGGGATGTAACTTCCAGTTGAGGCTTTTTTCAGGATTATCCCTGGACACTTCGCCTCTTGCGATAACTCAATCTCCGGAAATCCCGGGGAGGTTAAGCCTTATTTTGTTGAAAGGGATAATGGTGGGTTTATTAATAAACCGTTTTCAGAGCACCGGGTCTGAGTCAGTTTTACGGAAATCTAGAGGCAAAGAAGACAGCTTCATTGCAGTCCCCCACATAGATAAGTAGCTTTTGCCTTTTAAGATTTCCTTGCACTCATGTCTACTAGTGTTGGAAAACTATCGATAGTGTATATATTCGATTGTTTCGATAGTGATAGTGCAAAATATTCGATACTATCGAAAGCTTTCTTACATATGTTGAGATACAACACTAATGCCCGGTTTTACCTACCAATATCAAAATGTATCAAACTTAAAATTTACAATAGCGCAATCTCCTAAAAATTGTGTAATTTTAAACTTTAACGGCCTGACAAATTTAAAATTGATTGGTAAAACTGGGCACAACATTGTGTATATATGCAAATTTTAATCCATTTTGTATGGTCCTAAAAAAATTTGGCAAGTGATATGACAGATTCCATCGCCTGTAAATTTCTTTGTTTCTTCTTTTACTATATAAGACAACAACAGCCAGGAAGAAATCTTATTCTAAAATAACCCATTTCGTAACTACAAAAGCCATAAAGATTATTTGTTTACACAAAAATAACTTGTGTAAAACAACATAAGATCGTGTATGTATTTCAATAACACATTTTATAGCAAAAACCATGAGGAACATGTTTACAAACATAGGAGTTCACAACATACATATATATTTATTTAATTAACTTATTTATTTATTTATTTATTTCAAAAGTCAATAAACTACAAAGGTTCTTATTGACCAAAACGATAGATTAGATTTAAATTACGAAATAGAGCTAAGTGAATTATTAAACGCTGTTTTCGACAAAGAAAAATCAAGCCTAATGGTATTCGAGATCTCGTTGAGTTCACGAAGTGATCGCGCCAAAGGAGCGTTCCTCGCATAATTAGTAGCGAGTTTCTTTAAATAAAAGGGATGATAAGAACGTAGCGTCCTCGTTGGAGTAAGAAAGTGAATAGCTTGAAGCAAGGAGGGGCAATCAATTTCACCATTTATAACACCAAATATAAAGCACAAAGAGAGGGTAGTCCTGCTGATTTCTAAAGACTTCAGATTTATAAGGAGGAGACGGGAATGATAGAAAGGGATCAGATCGCAAAAATTTAGAGATCGAAGGGCAAACTTTAGGAAATCTTTTTGAATACGCTCAATTCTGTCAATTTAGAACTTGTGATAGGGTCGCCAGATAAATGCAGCGTATTCCAGCTTGGCACGAACGTAGGTTGAGTATAGCAGTTTTAGGGTATAATGATCAGAAAAATTAGAGCTATTACGCCGAATGAAACCTAAGGTAGCATACGATTTTGAAATTATGTAACTAATATGGTTGTTAAATGAAAAAGGAGAATCAAAGATAACCCCGAGGTCTTTAACCTCATCTAAAGAATGAAGAAGTGTACCGGAGATATTATAGTTCGTATGTAAAACGTCGCGAATTTTTGAAAATGTTACCTGAAAGCATTTATTAATATTGAGGTACAGGTGCGGAGGATGGTTCCGTTCGCAGAAGTGGAAAACTTTTGACTGCCATTCACCTGGGAGTGGCCAGAAGCGATTCTTGTGCGTACGGTTCAAATCGCAGCTCACAACGTCCGGATATTTATAAACACGTATCCTCTGGGTAGCAACCAAACACCCGTTTGGGAGCGAGCTAAAGTGAGAAGGCGTACAACTTCGCGTGCGCTGGGTTTGGGTTCCGCCACGTTAAAACCCCGCCCAATGAAAAGAAACAAACAGCCTCGGATGAGGCCCCCTTTTTCTGATGACGACCACGGCAAACGTATAAAGGACTATGATTTAAGGGTATGCACCTGGAATATCCGGACCCTTAATGGGGAAGGTGCCTCTGCCCGGCTGGTTGATGTCCTCGGGAAGAAAAAGGCTGACATCACCGCCATCCAAGAAATGCGAGGGACGGGGCAAGGTAAAGTAAGCGTGAAGCCTTGCGACGTCTACTACAGTTGCCACGTAAAGGAGCGCAAATTCGGTGTTGGATTCGTGGTAGGAGAGAGACTCCGTCGCCGAGTACTGGCGTTCACCCCGGTGGACGAACGTCTAGCCACAATCCGCATCAAAGCTAGATTCTTCAACATCTCGCTCATCTGCGCCCATGCCCCGACGGAAGAGAAGGATGAGGCGTCCAAGGACCTCTTCTATGAGCGCTTGGAACTTACATATGAGCGCTGCCCCCCGACACGATGTCAAAATCGTGCTTGGCGATTTTAATGCCAAGGTGGGCAAGGAAGGGATCTTTGGCGCCACTGTCGGAAAATTCAGCCTCCACCACGAAACGTCCGATAACGGACTGAGGCTGATCGACTTCGCCGGGGCCCGAAATATGGTAATATGTAGTACTAGGTTCCAGCATAAGAACATCCACCAAGCTACATGGCTGTCTCCAGATCGAAAAACGAGAAACCAAATCGATCATGTTGTGATAGACGGAAGGCATGCTTCAAGCGTTTTGGACGTACGTACACTCCGAGGACCAAACATCGACTCGGACCACTATCTTGTTGTAGACAAGATACGCACCCGCCTCTGTGCAGCAAAAAATGTGCGCCCAACAATGCAAGGAAAGCTTAACGTCGAAAAGCTGCAATCACAACAGACGGCCAATTTATTCGCCACTCGACTCACACACCTGCTCTATGAGAGCACTCTTCAACAATCCGACGTACGCGAGCAGTGGGACCACATTTCCCGATCATTAAGTACCGCCGCCGAAGAAGTAGTTGGATTTCAGCGAGCCCGAAAGAACAACTGGTACGATGAGGAATGTCAAGCAGCCGCAGAGAAAAAAGATGCCGCCTACAGGGCCACGCTGCGATCGGGAGCAAAGCGAGCCATGTGGGACCGTTATAGGGAACTGAAGAAGGAAGCGAGACGTATTTGCCGCAATAAGAAGAGAGAGGCCGAAATACGTGAGTGCGAAGAGCTTGAGATGCTGGCCGGCAGGAAGAACGCCCGAAAATTCTACCAGAGGGTTAGGCGACTTACGGAAGGTTTCAAGACCGGGGCTAACTCCTGTAAGAACAACAATGGCGACCTAGTGACCGATGTCCAGAATATACTTAAATTGTGGAGGGAACACTTTTATAACCTACTGAATGGTAGCAGCGCTGAAAGACGTGAGGAAGACGAACCCGATTCCCCAGTCGATGATGATGGAGTAGCGAGTAGTAGAGTACGTATAGCGATTACGCGGCTGAAAAACAACAAAGCTGCTGGAGCTGACGGCCTGCCAGCCGAGCTATTCAAGTACGGCGGCGAGGAGCTGATTAGGTGCATGCATCAGCTCGTATGCAGAATATGGTCAGATGAACGAAAGCCCGACGACTGGAATTTAAGTGTGCTCTGCCCAATCCACAAGAAAGGCGACCCCGCCATACGCGCCAACTACCGCGGAATTAGCCTTCTAAGCATAAGTTACAAGGTCTTATCGAGCGTATTGTGCGAAAGACTGAAGCCCACCGTCAACGAGCTGATTGGACCTTATCAGTGTGGCTTTAGGCCTGGAAAATCCACCATAGATCAGGTATTCACAATGAGCCAAATCTTGGAAAAGACCCGCGAGAATAGGATCGATACACACCATCTATTTGTCGATTTCAAAGCCGCTTTCGACAGCACGAAGAGAAGTTGCCTTTATGCCGCGATGTCTGAATTTGGTATCCCCGCGAAACTAATACGGCTGTGTAAAATGACGTTGAGCAATACCACCATCTCCGTCAGAATAGGGAAGGATCTCTCCGAGCCGTTTGATACCAAACGAGGTTTCAGACAAGGGGACTCCCTTTCGTGTGATTTCTTTAATCTTATGTTGGAGAAGATAATAAGAGCCGCAGAACTGAACCGCTCAGGCACAATACTTTATAAGAGCGTACAATTGCTGGTGTATGCCAACGACATCGATATTATCGGTAAAAACAAGGGCTACGTCTGTTCTGCCTTCTCGGGATTGGATAGAGAAGCAAAGCGAATGGGTCTGGTGGTGAACGAGGACAAAACGAAGTATCTCCTGTCATCACACAAACAGTCAGAGCATACGCGTCTTGGCACCCACGTCACTGTTGACAGTTACAAGTTTGAAAAAGTAGACGACTTCGTTTATTTGGGAAACAGCGTTAACACCAATAATAATGTCAGCCTTGAAATCCAACGGAGAATCACTCTTGCCAACAAGTGCTACTTTGGGCTGAGTAGGCAATTGAGAAGTAAAGCCCTATCTCGTCGTACAAAGATCACACTCTATAAGTCACTCATCATGCCTGTGCTGGTGTATGGCGCGGAGGCATGGACAATGAAAGCATCTGATGAGACGGCCCTTAGAGTTTTCGAGAGAAAGATTCTGCGAAAGATTTACGGACCTTTACGCGTTGGTGATGGCGAATATCGCAGACGATTTAACGATGAGCTGTATGAGCTTTACAACTATATAGACATAGTGCAGCGAATTAAAATTCAGCGGCTCCGCTGGCTTGGCCATGTCGTTCGGATGGACAGAAACGATCCTGCTCAGAAAATATTCAACGCGGGCCGCGATGCTGGTAACAGAGGAAGAGGAAGGCCTCCTCTGCGTTGGAAAGACCAGGTGGAGAAGGACTTGGCTTCACTTGGCATTTACAATTGGCGTCAGTTAGCACAGAAGAGAAATGACTGGCGTGCTGTTTTGGACTCGGCCAAAATCGCTTAGCCGGTTACAGCGCCAATTAAGAAGAAGAAGAAGACAGGTGCGATCTAAGGCACCAATGATATAAATTATTGATCTCTTTTTGGAGGCGCTTTGCATCTTCAGAATTTTTTATAATAGAAAAAACTTTCAGGTCGTCTGCATAAAGCATGAACTCTGAAGAAGAGAGGCAACTGCCAATGTCATTTACAAATAGCACGAAAAGCGGTGGTCCCAAGATACTACCTTGGGGCACGCCTGAGGATGCTATGAACAGGTCAGAGGACACGCCCTCAATCGAGACCATACAACACCTATTACTTAAATATGAGGATAACCATTTAAGGAATATGGAGTGAAATCCGAGCGAAGCTAATTTATGTGACAACATAGTGTGTGAAACCTTGTCGAAGGCTTTAGAAAAATCCGTGTATACGCAATCAACTTGACGGCAAGCTGAAAACGCTCCAATGCAGTATTCACTAAATATGGCTAAGTTAGTGATTGTAGACTGTCCAGAAACAAAGCCATGCTGGTTCGGTAGGATCAAACTTTTAACGGCAAAATACATTTTATCTTTAACAATCTCCTCAAACAGTTTAGAGATGGTCGAGAGCTTGGAAATTGGCTTGTAATTAGTTACATCATGGTTTTTGCAACTTTTAAAAATCGATAATAAACTTAAGAGGTGTAGTTAAAGCTGGACACTCTTTCAGGAAAATGGTACTAAATCCATCGACATCAGTCTGCGTTGAGTTTTTCATGGTGTTTATGCCCTTTGTAATGTCGTCCAAGGTAAGACGTAGGTGACCAAAACTTAAAACTGTTTTATTGTTGAGATAACTAGAAGGGAATAAACTATCAACATCTTCACAAGCGAAATTCGACTTAAAAAACTTTATTTCGTTTTTGACACTGACATTGTTTCGTTAAAAGAGGAAACAGCTCTCGTGGGCGCTATTTCAAAGTTACAATACAAAGTCTACTGAGAAAATCGTCAAAATCTATTGTGTATAAGCTTTATCTCCTATACCAGTTTTTGCGATATATCTCCCTTATGTAGGAAGCTAAACCCATTAAATTGTGTTACCGGTTTACATACCAATCACACAGCAGTGCAAATCACTTAGATTGGTGCTATATAAGGTATATCTTCCATACCTCTGATTGTTTAGATATGACAAAAAAAATAAAAGTCTTATATCTATCGTATTTACGGGCCGATTTGTCTGCTTTTTAAAATATATACTGGCTATGTAAGTAGAATCATGTTTGCGTAAAATGGTCTTCCTAGGTGGCGCCAAGGTTGAGATATTTCGAAAAACCCTATTTATGGTCCGATTTGGTTCGAATTTGGCGTATGTAGCTGAAACATAATAAGTCATAGATTTGCAACAAATTCACCCTGAATTGGCGCTGAAGTCAAAATATAAAGTATATTCTACATAAAATACATGTTTTATTTGCGTTAAAAATTCATTTAAATTTTTTCAAATGCAGTAATCTGTTAAAGTAAAATTTTCATATGTTCATGAAAGGTATGAAACCTTCGGCATAACCGAAGACAGCGCTGCACTTACTTGTTTTTAATAGGTTTAGGAACTATAAGAAACCTAGTTTCAGGTTGTAATCGAACCTAGTTACAACGTACATTAAGTTATCAATCAAAAATTACCTTCTCTGGTCATTTAAAATTATTAAACAATTCGATAAACTTATTTCCACATCCTTATATATAATAACGGGCCTTATAGATTTAATTTTAAGATCGAAATTTATAAAAAATTCTATTTTTCTATTTTCTGTATATTGAACCAGACCTCTACATCCATATGTTATTCGACCCCTAAATGCGAGTCCGAGGTCTGTTAGCCTCCATCACGTCAGGTTCGAGGTCATTTGAGACCTTCAATTACATTTAAATAATAAAATAATTGGTCAAAACTTTTTAGTATATGGGGTCGTAAAGTTATGATAAGCACTATACATATGTCAGCTGTGGTTTATTAGTAGAACGTATGTTTTAAAATACGTTGTGATTGAAATAATGCAAGCTACAATGCGTTTTGGCCATACATACACTAAGAAAAAAGTAACATGATTTTCTCAAACAGCGTCACTTCTGGGTTTTCAATGTTAACGATTCGATATAATTGAAGAGAAAAAGTATTTTTTAAACAAACTTAAACATAAGTTTGTTTGATCGATCACAGAGTGTGGTGTCTTGAAATTATCATCAAAAATCAGTAATAAAATTTCAAACAACGCCACTCTGTTGCTTGTGAAAAGTTTGTTCGACCGGTCACAGGATGCTCTTGTCTACAAATTTTTATAGAGAACTAGCCAATGCGCGCTTGCGTCGCGGCGCTTAATAAGCACTTTTGTGGGGGCCATTGCAAAAATAGCGTTTAAAAGAAAAAACGGTATGTAAAGTAAAAAAAAAATAAACCACTAAAGAGCAGAATTCTCCTCATACATAGGCTAAAAATACCATATGGAATACTAATCCCTTTCGTTGTCATGAGCTTTGCCGATGGTCCTATTTCCACTTGTGAAATCTCTGCCAAGCGTTCATAATCTTCTTTGATCTTGCAACTACAACATTGCTCTGATGTGTAAGCCAACAAAAGTCCTTATAAGGAAGCTCAAGAGCACAGATGTGCGTTTTCTGTTATAGGAGGGCCAAGCGTCCTCGCTGCCCCACAGGATGAAAAGTTTTCCCGTACATTGGCTAAATGCGCCGTGTGATCTATTGAATATCATTCAAATGAAGCCATTGATATACCAATCGTGTTCCTTCTTGATCGGATGTGGTCGAATCTTTCCTTTTCAACTCGCCACTTTTACAATTCGTCTTAATATTTATGAACTGGTTTCTTTGAGTATAACTGCTGCAATAACAGTCGCCCCGAGCAAATTCGTTAATCGGAGGTAAATGCAAGATCGCATTAAGGGTGTATGAGGGCGTCAGACAAAGGTGCGCTTACACAATTTCATTTAGCCATCTGAAAAGTCAATTCGTATAAAATAAACATGCATCGCATGGATGAACTGTTAAATAGTTAGTTAGTTCAGAGCTTTTTTAACTGTAAATTCTGATGAAGTTGTGTTTTTCTATTATATATGTATATGCTCAAAACAACGTGGAGTAAGTCATTTTTGCTAATACAGTAATTTTCGTCATGTTTCGTAAGCACTTTGAAATGAAGTCTTCTTCGATGATATGCCCAAGTACCAAAATTTCACTGTGATGAGCATTTCGCTTGCGATGAAAGTGACAGATCTCCTGCGATTTCTGTACGATAATGTAGAGAGCAAGTAAGTAAGTACATTACTGACAACATATGTACATATGAAGCTGTATCAAATTTCAGTACGTTAGCATAAGCGGTTCCAGAGATAAGCGATATAAAAACTTCAGTTTGTGGCACCCCCACGCCCCTCTTACAATACCCGCCATTTTCCGTCATAAGTACGGTATTGATAACATATGTAGCTGTGTCAAATTTCAGAACGTTGGCTTAAGCAGTTTCAACGATAAGCGATATTAAAAGTTCAGTTTGTAATGGGAGGTACCAGGCCCCCTTTTCCAATACTTGCCACTTTCCTTTGTGAGTACGGTATTAATAATATATATAGCTGTGTTAAATTTCAGGACGTTGGCTTAAGCGGTTCCAATGATAAGCGATATGAGAATTTCAGTTTGTATGGGAGATGACACGCCCCGTTTTCCAATACCTGATTTTTTTCCATGATAACATATGCGACTGTGTCAAATTTCAGCAGGTAGCATGAGCGATTCCAGGGATAAGCAATATGAGAAGTTCAGTTTACATGGGAGGTGCCACGCTCCCTTTTCAAATACCTGCCACTTTTCGCCATAAGTTCGGTATTGATAACAATTATAGCTGTGCCAAATTTCACGACGTTAGCATAAGCGATTTCAGAGATAAGTGATAGGAGATGTTCAGTCTAAATGGCTGGAGCCACGGCCCCTTTCCCAATAGCTCCCAGTTTTCGCCATAAGTGGGGTATTTATAATTTATGCATCCGAGCCAAGTTTCAGTTCCCCAGCGTAGTTGGTTTAAGAGATATATTGGCGCGCTCAAAAAAAAGGTTGCAACATTTTATTGTGACGTATGTATATGTGTAGATGTTCATCATCCTCCCACTGAATAACAACGTTAGGAATATCCCGACCCCAGCGCCTCCTAGTGTGTAATTTTTTAATCCAAATATTCTTTTCATCTGGCTAACAAATGTTCTAAATATGAGCCATATCTGCAACTAAATGCAGTTTTTAAGAATATCCCGACCCCAGCGCCACCTAGCGATTAAATTTATAGTATGAATATTTCCCTTCAAGGTGCTGACACATGTTCTAAATATGAACGAAATCGGTCCAGCCATTTGGTAGTTTAGTGACATAGAGTATACGTAGGACTCTATGAAATTGTGTAATCGTGTCGTTTCAGCTTTCTTAATTTTTTGGCAACAACAACCAAAAGTTTTGAATTTTTTTCATCGACAAAGCTTCCACATAGAAGATCCAAAAAAGTACTTATTACAGAATTGAAATCGGTTAAGCCGTTTGGTCAGGCATCGCGGTCATACGAAAGACATTTCATTTTTATATATGAGACATTCTTTTTCTTATCGGACACCAAAATTGGTGTCACAGTTTCGATTGGCTTAAAATTTTTGTATGGGTTCTATACACGAAATAAGCTAATACGTGTTCGAGGATTTTTTTTTGCTTTTTTCTTTAGAGATATGATCTGCCAAAGTTTGCATTTTTTCTTGATTCTAACTAATCATGTACTCCCTCAAATTGATATATCTCGGGTTCTGCCCATCGTAGAGATTTCATCTTAACGCCGTTTTAAAGCTAAAGAAACGAGCTTAATATTTCTATATATAAGAAGGTCAAGAGATGGTTTATTTTGTGAGAATCAACATTTTTTTGTAATTTGTTTTCCAAAACTTATGTTTATTATTTAGTAAGGTGTTAAGCCTCGAGTTTGTGCAAGAATTTAAATTTTATTGCATATTCCGATAGAACACCTATCCAGGTATAATATTTGTATGGCAAGATTTTTCTCTAAGGCGACAAACCCCTAAAAATGGGTGTGACAATCGTAGGCACAGTATATACAGTAATAAACCTTTTCGCAGTTTTTTACCATTTGGTCCCCGAGGAGTACTTTTGGGTTGTGTGTAGCGTTTTCGTTTTGCGCGCACGGCAACACTTACTGTGGGGAATTTCGCCTCATGATTAGAAAAGTTCTTGCGAGGATAAAATATACATAATTATGTGTTATTTATGAACAAAATGTAGGTTAAGTATAATATTCATCTTTAATGTATACTGATATTCATGCTTAATGAAGAATAATATCAATCGTTAAGTACATAATTAACGCTTGTGTTGTATAAACTGGAAAACTCAAATCGTAATTAAAGCACTGAATGGAGTTTTCTTAAATGTAAGTTTAAAATTAAAAAAAGTCCATTATAAGATTATATTTTTATGAAAAACGTAAATTTTGTGAATTTATCAAGCAAAATTCTAAATTTCCGAATATATCTCAGTCTTTATTTAAAAAAAAACAAGGTTTGTATAGTTATAGAGACCCCAATGCCTGCCAGCGCATCCGCCCAGACAGTTCATTAAGCACACCCAAGTTTGAGTGATCTACAAGTTATAAACGTTTTCAGAATTTAACAGTTCATTATCAAGTACGGTGTAATATAACAAGTTATACACTGAACTATGATAATCTGTACTAGTATCTATAATAATAGACAATAATTTGCAATGTTTTTACACTTTTGCAATTAATTTCGGTCATTATTACACAGCCATGACTTGTGCCACTCTGCCATAGTACGGTTGTTGCCCCCTTTCATACCACAGTAATTTTGTATACAACTCTGAATGAACAAAATGCATGCTCCGTCTCATTATCAACCCTGATCAGATTTTACCCCCGAGGAGTACTCAAAAAGGTTTATTACTGTATATACTGTGATCGTAGGACTAAAGTTTGCAAAACGCAGATTTTATTGCGGATTTCGGCAGAATATCGCTTCGTTAACAACATTTGTTCCACAACTTTTTGAATGAAAGAATATTCTAGAAATGGGCGTGGCTATATTAAAACCAAAGTTCAAAAATTTAGACTTTATTGTGGATTTCGCCAGAATATCTAATTGGAATTGACACACATGAAATATGTTGTTACAGTTGGAGGTAGAGTCCAAGAAGTCCATTTTCACTTTGACTATTAAGTTATGCATTTTATTAAACAAATGATAGCTGCTACTTTCTCTAATTTTAAATACTCTAATATCCATGCCCATACTATACATACACAGGAAAATTCAGACGCTTACCTTTAGTATCAAGTAGACCTCCGATCTGTGTCAAATTACAATCCCGCTGCACTATGTAGTCAAGCATTGTGGATTCCATGAGAAAGGCGTAGTTACCTTTGTTCACGCGCCTTATACCCTCTTCGTAGGTGGAAGTGAAAGCGATAGCTTTCCTATTCTCCATGTTGCGCCACATTTTTCGATATGTTTCAATGATTGAGTCGCGAAAAAACGTCATAGTGGAGCCACTTTCCAGTGTGCCGTAGAAGATCTCGGTTTGGCTGGCCAAATCCTCAGCATTTTCAATAGGAGTTATCATGCGTTCGACGGTTAAAAATGCCGCTAAGTTAGCTGTGTACGAAGCAATGATAATAAGCGTGAAGAACCACCATATAGCGCTAACAATACGTGTGGATATCGACTTAGGGTTTATGTCAGATCCTTGCTGCATCAACGTGCCAATTGTAAACCAAAAGCTATTAGATAATGAAAACTGGTTAGTTATGGCAGGATTTCTCATGTCACATGGATATTTGTCTCGCCACTCGATTGGTGAAAACTTTGCCACGATGTAGATGGTGAATGAAACCAAAAAATAAGCAGCTAAAACGTAGAGCCACACATCATAGGCCAGTGGATTCATGAAGGAAAACAAGCGAGAAGCCGGTGTGGTTGGCACCTAGTAGATAGACGACAGGGGACAAAGTACATAAGTATATATTTTTCTAGCAAAGTATTGACGTCGTTCGGAAATGTAAAATAGTAATACAAATGTTAATTTATTTTATATATTTATTTCTTACAGCTTAATTAAGCCCAGCTTGAACTTGTGCTGGCTACTGCATTAATAATAATAGATTGGCGCTTACACATATCGCACACCGTCTTCAAAAGAGTCACAACTCAAAATTTGTCATTTTTGAAATTATGCGCTAAAAATGTACACAGACCTTTTATTTACCTTTCAGCAAAAGCTGGAGCAAATTTTTGTTATAATTTGTTAAAAAACCTAAGGTAAAGTCGTCCTTGCCCATATGATTAACATGTGCTACGAAATAGTTTTTCGCATTTTCTGACTCTTTTGAAGACGGTGTGCTATATGTTAATGTTTGGCCGAGCTTCTCCTCCGATTTGTGGAGTGCGCTTTGATATTGTCACACAAAGCGGAGGGACCTACAGTTTTACACCGACTCCGAACGGCGATTGTATAATGATGAGAAGCTGTTTTTCATGGCAGAAATACACTCGGAGGTTTGCCATTGGCTGCCGAGGGACGACCGCTGTTAAGAAAAAACATTTTTTTTCTATATTTTTTTTTTGCGATGTTGCTTTGACCAGGGCTTGAACCCTGGTGCTGCGGAGTGGAAGCGCGCACTGCTTACCACTACACCACAGCGGCCGACTGCATTACACTGAGAAAAAAACGGGTTGTAAAATGAAATTTTTTTGTTTGATTACCGTTTGAAAATGTTCGTATTTAAATCAAGTGAAAAGTAATAAAAAAAATGGAAATATTCAATTCAAATACGCCCGTATTAAAATGAACCATTTTTCACTGCACGGATGGCATTTTGAACGTCTCGGATGCTTTCTACCTTTTATTAGCTCGGGAGGTAACTATGCAATATTGATGCGCCTAAGCGATTTAAATTCTCAAGTTACATACCTGTTGACAGTACGAATGGGAATTTTAATAGCGAGGTTTTAGTTATTTAAACTATAATTTTATTCTTATGTAATTAAGGGAGTATATGTATGTATCGTCGTCTCAGAAAACGGATGTCGAATGTTACAAAACACGGTTTTGAGAAAATTGACTTTGAAGTTTAAGGTCGAATTAATCCGGAACTGTACGGCAAATTTTTGTAATTTTTGAAGGAGACGTAGTTGGTGTTATTAGTTTTGATTTTCTATATTTTTACATCTAATATCTCTTAACGTTAATGAGAGAATTAAATTTTCATTCCTTACACATTTGTCGTAAGTAGCGTTTACTGACCACTTTATTTTGTCCATAGAACATACGACAATACTAAAGTAACTATTTCAACGACGATGATATAGTTTGATGAAAAAAACAGACATATTTATTAAATAATGTTTACTTATTAGAAAAACATAACAAAAACATATTCATACTTAAATTCAGTCTTTTGTACATTTTTATATCTTTCATTTCATTGGGGACTCAGTGCAAGCTAAAATATAAAAATTTAAAATTAGTTACTTAGTTTAATTTCCAATTTTAATTGTGTCGTTATAGTAGAGGACCATCGAATTGTTGTAAGTTCAAAGTTTTGCGATACATACGACAAATGTTTTATGATTAAAAAAAGATTACATTTGTATGGGAATTTGTCATATGTGCCACATGCGACAAATGTTTTATGATTTAAAAAAAAGTACGTTCGTATGGGAATTTGTCGTATGTGACGCATTTTCGGCACATAAAACAAAAGGCATACCCAATCATTAATATTATGTAACATACGACAAAATGCGCTCGAAATATCTCAAAAACTAAGGGAGATATAAAAAATGGATTGGGGAAATCAAAAGAGCATGTCCAACTTAGTAAATCTGCATCAAAATCCCAAAATCGTGATTTTGCACATTCGTCATCCGTTTTCTGAGGCGACGGTATACAAATCGTTCACAGCGGTGACAACACATACACCGTACATACATGGTACGACATAATCCCTGCAGGGAAACCCCAAACTAGTCAGGAAAAATATTAGTTTACAACTAGAATTTCCTGACTGAAACCGAACTAGTTCGAAAATTACCAGACTTATACCAAGTACAAACTATTTATTCATGCCCTGTTTTGACTTCGACAGTTTAATACAATAAAGTAAACAAAATATTATAACTTTTATTTGGGTATATTGTAAACCATTAAAGGGAGTACGTATTCAATTATACAAGACCTGTTAAATAATGATTAATATTCATAATGATTATTAATTAAAGCATGTTTCTTTGGATAACCGTTTAATGAGTAATAATTAATATTTTCAATTATTTTTGACTTGTTTCAATTACACGATTATAATTATTTGATTAATTTCTATTATTAATCATCAAGAAAAACTATTGACACTATTATATCATTCTTATCCAAATCTCAAATTTTAAACATTAATTATTACTTTTGTAAAATTTTAAAAAGAAAAGACTGGAATGTGCAAAGTTAATGAATTTAATTTATTTTAATAAAAACTTTTATTTTTATTTTACTTCACTCAAAAATGAACTAAAGTCTTCATTTTATTTTTAACGAAAATGTTTCCTTTGGCATATTCAATATTATTAAAAAAGATAAAAATATACTATTTATTGCACCTGAAACCTTTTACTTTTAATAACCCTTAATGAAAAATGTGTAATATATTAAAGTGTACTTAATAAAAAGTGTTTTATTGTATATTCATGAATTCATTTTTTTTTACTCCCAACGTAGTCGTTTTGGTCCTAATAGGACTAGTATTTTTCTGTCTATTTTGAACTAGTATGAGACTGGTATATTTCTGACCGAAATCTGACAATTGCCATCTCGTAGGACATACCCATGTTAAAAATACCAGTTGATTGCATGGAAAAAAGAGAGTTGGCTGACTAGTTGGGCATGCGGTGCATACTAGTTGTGAGGTAGTTTACAACTAGTACGTTTGACTACAGGGATGCTATAAACGCGCGCTGTGATGTTGATTGATCAACATTTGAAAATACATTTACATGTATGGCTGTAGCCAATGGCGTAGCCAGGATTTGGCTTTGGGGGGGGCCGTGAAAAAAATTTCCATCGATAATTTAAATTTGTGACACACAATGGCTAGAGGCGTCGCCTGAGTGCATTCTTTCATATATTTATGTATGTGCCAGTTTTACCGTTATATATTTTTTATCTACTCGTTTATTCCATGGGGTCTTAATGCTTTATTTAAATTTAAAAAATTAATTTACTATACCGTTTTAAAAATCTGAAAGTTCACTGCGGGAAATTTTTGTATTCTCTTTTTGTCTTCGCCTTCTCGTTTTTGCCTTTATAAGTTTTGAAAAAAGGTTTTGAACGAACCATTATATCACATTCCTAGGCAAGTTTTGAAAGAATATTTTCGATACTAAATTTTATTAAAACAAAATGTTGAAATCAGCTTCATATAGAAACCATGTCATCGACACTCACATATTGACTAGATTTGACTATTTATTTTATTATATTTTAATTGGAATTATTTGTTTATAAAAATATAGTTTATTCCTTAACAAACACTAAATGAAAATAAGTTTAATCTTTGAACAACATTAAAAAAAATCGACATACTTTCGTAAAAATTTCAAACTTTCTATTTCAATTTTATCTCTTAATATTTTGCAGTTTTTTAGCTCATTCAATTTTAGTCTAATAAAGTGCAAATATTTAAAGTAGCTGTGATTTATAGTTGATGTATGGCATATTTTTGACGATGTCGGTAATTTTCTTCCATATTATCTAAGTATGTTCAACGATTTTTTAATGAAGAAAATGAGCAACACCTTCATCAAAAAAAAAAATATATATATAATAAAAATCAACGATAAGTCGCAGCTATGTATTTTAAACTTGCGCTTTATTTGAATTGATCGGGCTACAAAACTGCATACTCAAAATATGTATTTAATATATATTTATAGGAAATCTAATTAAAAAGCTTTACGAATGTTTGTTGAATTTGTTAATGTTGCGCAAAGATTAAACCTTGAATTTATACGGGTTTTGTTAAAGTGTAAACTGCATTTTTATAAACAAATAATTAACATTATATACTTTTAAGATAAATGGCCAATCTAGTTAACATGTATAAAGTTTTGATAAGCACTTGAAATGTCAAGTTTTAGTACTGAATTCAAAGAAGATGTCTCTTTTATCCATTCATAATAACTTTAAACAATTTTTGTGTTAAGAAGTGTATCTTAAAATATCTGCCTTGACATTTATGTTAAAAGTGTAAAATATGTAAATGTACCTACATAAACTTTCCCGTGAATACCATCAAAGCATTGGTCTTGAAGGGAATCTATGTATGCATGCATGCATATTAGCAAATTAAAAAGTCGATACAATTTACAGTCGAAAAGTACAGTTTTTGTATAGATTATTTCGCAAATATTCAAATACATAATCCACAAACCGATAATTTTATATATTCATTAAAAGATAATTTGTCATCATTCTGAAATAAAAAATTATAAATCGGAAGGGTAAAATAGTATTGTGTTATTAATTCAAAAATAACAAGTAAGAAAGTCTAAGTTCGGGCGGAGCCGAACATTAAATACCCGGCGCAAGTATTAAATATATGTTTTTTCACCTTTCCGAAACCTTCCGCTAGATGGTAAGCCGGGGTGTATCAATTTTGAGTAAATTATCGTCCTTCAATTTCGAAATATTGAAGTTTCAAGCATTTCTGAAATTTACCGTTATATGAGAAGCGGCCGTTATTTTAGTCCGATTTCAATAATTTTCAACGGTTTGCTTATATGTGGCAAGCACAATAACCACACCGAGTTTGGTACAAATTGGTAGAACGGTTACCGATATACTTATATGTGATCATAAGTGGGCGGTGCCACGCCCATTTTCCAAAATTTTACCATAAACGTATTTCTTGGTAAAGAATTGTTGCAAGCATCAATTTTGAATAAATTAGCTTCAATATTTACTGATTTATCGAAGATTTTGTATTTCTCTAAATTACCGTTATATGGGATGTGGGCGTGGTTATTGTCCGATTTTAAAAAGTTTCAGCGATTTTTTATGCTGTACCAAGGCCAACAACTGTGCCAAGTTTGGAAGAAATTGGTGCAGCGGTTACCAAGATATACACATGTAACCATAAGTGGGCGTGGCTACGCCCATTTTCCAAAAATTTATAATATTCTTATTTTTCGACTAAAAATTATTATAAATATCAATTTTGAGTGAATAATCTCCAGTAGTTACTAAAATATCGCAGTTTTCGTATTTCTGAAAATTACCGTTATATGGGAAGTAGGCGTGGTTATTGAGCGATTTTAAAAATTTTCGGCCATTTGGTATGCTGTATGAAGGCCAACAATTGTGCCAAATTTGGAAGAAATTGGTGCAGCGGTTACCAAGATATACACATGTAACCATAAGTGGGCGTGGCTACGCCCATTTTCCAAAAATTTATAATATTCTTATTTTTCATCTAAAACTTATTATAAATATCAATTTTGGGTGAAATATCTTCATTAGTTACTAAAATATCGCAGTTTTCGTATTTATGGAAATTACCTTTATATGGGAAGTGGGCGTGGTTACAGCCCATTTTCAATACCAACCTACCTTGGATTAAGGGAAACCTACATACCAAATTTCGTTGAGATATCTCAATTTTTGCTCGAGTTATCGTGTACACGGACGGACGGACAGGCGGACAGACGGACGGACAGACAGACATGGCTTAATCGATTTCTTTTTTCATCCTGATCATATATGTATACATTTGTCTATATCTATCTCGATTCGTTTTGGCTGTTAC
>NW_023458563.1:28797987-28801657 GCF_013731165.1 Rhagoletis pomonella
ATCGAGAAGAAAAAATTACGACGAAAATGCGAATAGTATTTGATGCCTCGTCAAGTGAAGTCGGACTTTCTTCTCTAAACGAGCATCTTAGTGTAGGCGACAATTTGGTGGCGAATTTGTTGTCTACCCTGATAAAGTTTCGCTCGAACCCTATAGCTTTAACAGCGGATATCGAGAAAGCGTTTCTGCAAATCTCACTAGCCGAAAGTGACCGTGATTGCCATCGGTTTTTTTTGGTATGAGTCAACTCCTAAAGTCAATAGCGTGTTACCATCAATAACCGAATATCGAATGGCCCGAGTTACCTTCGGCGTAGCTTCAAGTCCCTTCCTACTAGCAGCAACGATACAGACGCATATAGAGAGCTGTAGAGATCAATATGGCGTGATCTGCGACAAGCTAAAAGCTTCGTTTTATGTTGACGATCTGGTACTTAGCCTGCCAAACCGTAAATCGGCTGACGACCTTTTTCAAATGGCGAATAGCATAATGGGCGCTGCCAATTTCAACTTGCGTAAGTGGAATACCAACGACATTTTACTAAAGGCCTCTTTTCCAGTTGCAAAGCGTGACGAGTGTACGAAGCCTAAGGTGTTGGGCATAAATTGGTGCACAATCGCGGATGAGCTCAGCGTCGAATTGGCAGGAATTGTTGAATATTTACGATCGTTAAGAGGCACCAAACGGAATGTAATGAAGGCGATGGCAAAGATCTACGATCCCTTAGGAATGCTTTCCCCATTTGTCGTTCGAATTAAAATATTGCTGCAAAGTGTGTGGAAAGCGAACCTTGACTGGGATCAAACTTTGGATGCAGATCTGTTGTCAAGCTTCCAATGCTGGCAAGAAGAGCTGCCAATACTAAGCGGACTGCGTATAAAGAGAAATCTCACAACGTACAGCACAGCAGCAAACGAGATGCACATTTTTGCAGATGCGAGCCCAAAAGCGTATGGAGCGGTAGCATACTTGCGGCAAATTTCTCCTGATAAGGAAATAGTGACAAATTTCATTTGCTCAAAAAATCGAGTAGCGCCTCTTGAGAAGAACTCAGTAAACACCGAACTGAGCTTACCGAAGTTGGAGCTGACCGCAGCCCTGATGGCGGCCAGACTCAAAGCATTTTTAGTTGAGGCTATTGATTGCGATGTTTATGCGACATACATGTGGACGGATTCTACAATTGCTTTGAATTGGATAAGAGGCTGCGGAAAGCAGTTGAAGCCTTATGTCAAGGCGAGAGTGAACGAAATAAACAGTCTGACGAATATATATGAATGGCGCCACTGCGATGGAAAAAACAACCCCGCTGATTTGATTACCAGAGGTATTAAAGCCAAGCAGTTAGCAGAATCAGTATTGTGGAAGTATGGACCAGCCTGGCTGCTAGAACAAAAAGAATGCTGGCCAACAGGCTGTCAAGTTGAGCGACCGACGTGCTTGGTAACTGTTGCAATAAAAGACGATAGCGATACGTACAAACCTATTTTGCAAATCGACGATTTCAGCAGTATGAAGCGTCTGCTACGTGTGACATCGTACATTTTTCGGTTCCTGAACGCTATCAAAACCAACCATGTGCGCGAAAAAGGCCGGAGAGTTAAATCTGTCGCTGACGTCGACGAGCTAACTTATAAAGAGTTGAAAGAGGCTGAGTGCTACTGGATAAGGGATGCTCAAAGGGGTGATTACGAGAAGGAAATCGGCGCATTGCAACAGGGCTTGTTAATCTCATCTGATTCAAAGCTTTTGACTTTAAATCCAATACTGGAGAATGACGTACTGGTGCTCACAGGAAGACTGCATGGAGTTGAATTTGGTAATAGACATACTAACCCAATTATTCTTCCAAAGCATTCTCGTTTTAGCCAGCTGATAATAATTGAGGCGCATAAAGCCACTCTACATGGTGGCGTTAATGCAGTTTTGTCGCACATTAGAAAGAAGTTTTGGATAGTTCAAGGTCGGCAGCTGATTAAGAACATTCTTCAGCGTTGTGTAATATGCAAGCGCCTATACGGCAAAAGCGCGTCAGAACCGTGGACGGTTTTACCAGCCGAACGAATTGCAACGGCTAGGGTTTTTGAAACCACTGGTGTGGATTTCGCCGGCCCACTCTACGTAAAGACTGATGGAGACGACATCCGTAAAAAGGTCTACATAATGCTGTTTACTTGCGCAGCAATTCGCGCGGTGCACTTGGAGTTAGTTGCTGACATGACCGTTAATAGCTGTATCGAGGCTTTGCGGAGGTTTATAGCAAGGCGCGGTACACCCAAAATCATAATCTCAGATAATGCTAGAACATTTAAAAGAGCGGACCTGGAGCTCCGAAAACTTGAAGAACTGGTGAAAAAGAAGGAGGTATTACAGCTGGCTGCACATAAAGGTATCACATGGAGATACATCCCTGAGAGAGCGGCATGGTGGGGCGGTTTTTGGGAACGCCTGGTGCGGTCGGTCAAAAACGCTTTAAAAGCATCAATTGGCAGAGCGGTGCTAACATCAGAGGAGCTTAGAACATTACTTACCGAAGTCGAGAGTGTAGTAAATGCCAGGCCGCTAACTTATATTACCAATGACGATAAGGACTTGGAGCCACTTACTCCGTCGAATTTTCTAATCGACTGCAATTCAGCTATTTTGCCTACAGATTTTCAATCTGACGGGTCGACGATTTCACAAGCCTGGACGCTACGTCAAGCTTTACTGCGGCGCTATATGAAGAGGTGGCGCGAAGAATATCTGCAACAACTTCGCTCCATTTATCACAACAAGAGCGCAGCGTCACGCAGCATAGGGATTGGTGACGTAGTTTTGGTGAAAGATGACAACAAACCTCGCCTTCAGTGGAAGCTAGCAGTCGTGCAGACGACGTACCAAGGACGAGACGGGCGCATTAGAGTATGTGACGTACGAATGCAAGGTCAGCAAGTGCTTAAGAGGCCAATTCAGTTACTCTACCCTCTGGAAATTTCATCATCGATTGCCGGGCCCGAGGATGTTGAAAATTGATGATCGTTGGCAACAATCATTTGTTCCTATTTATCACTTTGTTGTCTTTTACACTTTGTTCCTATTATCACCTTGTTGTCTTTTACACTTTATTTACTCACAATTACACTTACACACATTCACACTTCTAATGTTGAATTCTCTTCATAAATGAATTGTACTGAAACTGAATTTAGTATTAAACCACAAGCCGAAACTGTCGCAAGACCGGGCGAAATCTAAAAGCGTATTTCAATTAATTTTTACATCAAATGTTAACTACTATTACAAAAGTCGCTATAATACTTATTTATACACTTTCAAAAGTCTCCATCTTCTGATGAACTTAGAAAACTACAGGAAAACGTGGTAGTTTCGGTGCCTAGTGGAAGGCGTCTTAAAAAAAGAAGCAGACCAATCTTCATGGAAGAGCAAACGCGAAAAGCAAAAGATATCTATGTAAAAGTTACTGTTTCAAAACTCGCTATATTAAATTTTTATATATAAAATTTGCAAAAAATACCACATTGCCATATTGTTTTTTAATGTTATTAGGCTCTTGTTTATCCAAATTTTCAGATAATAAAGAGAAATATACAATTTGAATGTTATTTGTTGTTGTAGACGTTTTTTTTTTTAATTTATGGATCACTATTATAAAATCACATAACCCTGT
>NW_023458563.1:28801757-28807505 GCF_013731165.1 Rhagoletis pomonella
TTTTTTTTTAATTTATGGATCACTATTATAAAATCACATAACCCTGTTTGCAAGACTACTCATTTGTGCAATATTAAAACAAAATTCAACAAACTTTCGTACAAATTTCGAACTTTAAAAAATTCTAAAAAATCAATCGACATTTTTAGCCATTTGAAACGTGTACTTTATTCTACTCGAATTCAATGGGCTACAAAACTGCATACTCAGAATTTAATGAAAAAATTTTAACGAAAATGTTTACACTTTTTTTTTTAATTGCATAAATTTTTAAGGCAGTGTCACTCGATTGGTACATTTGTACAGATTTGTAAATTTTTATATTGGGCTATTGGTAAAAAAAAGTGGGACATTTTTTTTGCATTCAAAAGATTGGTACAATACAGCGATGTTCTATTGAAAAATTTCAATAAATTAATTTTCGTGATTGGGATAGTGAAAAATATTTTGGGTGTTCAAACAATTGGGATACGATTTACACCAAATTTTAGCAAATACCCAATCGTGTGACACTGCCTTTAAACTTGTATTTATACGGATGTTGGTAAAGAACGAACTATAAAAAACTAACCGAAATTAAATAACAACAAAAATAATATTTTAAAACTTATCAAAATTTGGTGCGGATATAATTTTTTCGACTACTGTACATAAGTTGGCTATGATTACTCGGCCGTACTATCATAGTAGCACAATGCCACTCATATTTGACTTAGAAACAAACTACGGGCAGGAATTTCAAGATTTCAACCCTGTTTTTATGAAAATTTTTATTCTTATCAGTATTTTTCTTTTAATCAAAATATGTTGAAATAAAATTGAAACTAAAAAAAATTTGCCAGAAATGTTTCCGAGCTCATCCTCCATCATCGGAGATTCAGCATACCCTTCAAGCAATTGCCTTGTATCCCTCTATAAAGATTATGGGAACTTAACGGAAAGTCAACGAAAATTTAATAAGTTACATTCTTTTACGCGCATAGTAGTCGAGAATGCGTTTGGGTTATTAAAGGGTCGCTTTCGGAGATTGCTTAAGTTTACTGATTTAAAAGCTGTGACGAACATAGTAGCCGGCATATATGTATTACATAACATTTGCATCTCCTTGGATGATTTATGTGAGAACAATGAAGTAAATTTTGAACAACTTGAGAAGAATATCGACAAACCCTACCAGGACGGGCCCCTTGACAGAAGAGAAGTTCTGTTCAATCACTTGAGACGACAAAACATAATATAATTGTTTTAACTATTTATGTAAGTGTCACAATATGTAAATAAAATTATTTGATTTGTATTTCCGCTCAAGACTAACATCACAAACCCATCTTCATATATTTAAATGTAATTCATATTCGCAATAATCAGTCACTTAAACACTTGGAGAATTTTAAAAAACCATTTCTGCCATTCGAACAATTATTTTTAACATTCAAAAATAGAAAAACTATGAAATTTTAATTTTCAGCTGTTTCGGCTTACTGTTACCGAAATTAATAAAAGTCAAAGCTTTTTGTTCCGGTGACAATGGTGGATGGTGCTATGTTGCCACGAAAACTACAAATTTTTTCTTTAAAAAACGAAAGTTTATTTTTTTCGTTTTCACAACAAATGAATGCCGTAGTTAACTTTTCCAATTTCAAAAATAATTGACGTTTTAATTTTCAAGTAAGCGTAATCTGTTTATTTATTTCACTTGTTAAATTCATTTTGAACATTATATACTGTAACCTTAAAACTATAAAAACTGAAATAAAATTAACGTAATTTCAAGACAAAAATAAATTTCACGAAGTTATGTATTTTTATTAGAAAATGTAAATCTAAGACCAACAACTTAGATACAATAAATGTAGTTTCAAAACAAAAACGAATGCTTAAATTAAAATCACATTTTTTACATAAATTCAAGCGCGAGTTACGAGGTTATTCTTATTAGAAAATGTAACTTAAATACTAAAAACTTAAATAAAATTAAAGTAGTTTCAATACAAAAACAAATGTTAAAATTAAAATAACATTTCCTACATAAACTCAAGCGTGAGTTACGAGACTTAGAAAATTTAACTTAAAGACTATAAAAACTTAAATAAAATGAAAGTAGTTTCAATACAAAGCCAATGTTAAAATTAAAATTTCATTTTTTATATAAATTTTTTTTATTAGAACATGTAAGCTTAAGACTGTAAAAACTTAAATCAAATCAAAATTATTTCCAAACAAAAATAAATGTTAAAATTAAAATCACTTTTTATCCATAAAATCAAGACTATTCTCGTTAGCATTAATAAATTAATTAAAATTAAAATTAGAAAATGTAATCAAGAAATGTAGAAAAAGTCTGCGTAGATACATCATTTATTTTTTAAATATTCACAATATTTTGCACGGTAAAACTTGTTTGTTATTTTTTTTATAAAAAATATGGATCATACTTAAAACGAAATCATATATTTAAACCAAGGTTTCAAGCTTTATACAAATTTTAGGAAAATTCAACTAATTTTCATCAAAATTTTAAACCTTTTAATCAGAATTAAAAAAAAAAATTAAGTACACAGTTTCTTAGCCACTAAATTTCCGCACTTTATAATACTAAAATTTAATTCTGATTAAAAGGTTCACAATTTTGATGAAAATTCGTTGAATTTTCCTTAAAAATGTATAAAGCTTGAAACTTTGGTTTAAATATATGAATTTGTTTTAAGTATGATCCATATTTTTTATAACAAAATTACAAACAAATTTTAGCGTGCAAAACATTGTTAATATTTAAAAAGGAAATGATGTACGCAGAGCTTTTCTACTATGTGTAAGTGTTTTATTACTTAATTATTTAAGAAGCACGACTCACAAAAATATTTGAATGTAGTGTAACGTTGACTACTTAGTTTTGGACCATAATTCGCATGAATGCATTGGTAACAAAAACGAAGTTCGAAGTGACCAGATTCCAGTGACAGGCGAATATTAGCCATTACTATTCTTACCACTTCATTGAAAAGAACATTCTACATTCAAAATATAGTGAAAAAAATAGTAATGGCTAATATTCGGCTGTCACTCGGGCTGTCCACTTCGAACTTCATTTTTGTTATCACTTTACAATGAACTCATGGGAATTATAATAATAATAGATTGGCGTTTACACATATGTTAGTGCTTGGCCGAGCTTCTCCTCCGATTTGTGGCGTGCGCCTTGATGTTGTCACACAAAGAGGAGGGACCTACAGTTTAACGCCGACTCCGAACGGCGATTGTATTTTTATGAGAAGCTGTTTGCCATTGCCTGCCGAGGGACGACCGCTGTTAAGAAAAAACCTATTTTCTATTTTTTATTTTTTTTTCGATGTTGCTTTTACCAGGGGTTGAACCCAGGCGCAGCGGAGTGGAAGCGCGCACTGCTTACCACTACACCACAGCGGCCGACTCATGGGAATTAAGGTTCAGAATTTGGGAGTCACCGTTACACTATATTCGATACATTTTGTGAATCGTCCTTCTTAAACGATAAAGTAATAAAACAATTACACTTTGTTTATAATATTTTCCAACAATTGCACTTTAACAATTCTACTTCCCTGTCCTTTTCCCATTTTTGCCGAAGCAGCTCCTGCGTTGCTGCGAACTTTTCTTCCCGTTGTTTAATTTTTTTTTTTCAAATGCTTTTTTCTTTAGCTTCAATTTTTCTTCATAATAAAGTTCGCGCGCAGAACGTTTCCTTTCAGCAGGAGTAGGAGACATTGGAAGAGATGATATTAAGGGGAGTGGCGACTGTGACAGCGACGATGATGTTGAGGGGAGTGGCGACTGGGATAACGGCGATGATGTTGTGGAGTTGGGCGGAGGTGAGGGTGCAGGTATAGGCGAACTCTCCTCTATCATTTGTACAGGGCCATCTCCTAATTGCAGCGTATGGGAGTTAGATATAATAGGGCTGCTCCCAAATATCTCCTCCATTAGCTCCATGTACGGGGCGAAGAACGGAGAAGAACCTGTGCGGTTATTGTTGTCGCGTGCTGTCTTATAGGCTTGTAGCAAAGTGCACATCCTCCCCTCCAAACACAGCGGTGTTCTCCCAAAATCCTGAAAATACAATAATTAAGTGTTTTATAGAATTAATAATCCGTAAAATAATTACATACCGTAATACCCAAGGATATCATATCCTCAAGTGTATTAGCGTATGCCTGACGCTTTTTCTTTGGTTGCTCAAATTCGGCTTTGCGAGCCATGTACCACTGCAAAAAACCCTCAGATTCCTCCCGTGTCCACCTCCTTCTTGTAGTTTTTTCCATCCTTAAAATAAACCAAAATTGTTTTCAATATTTCCGAAATAAATAAATCATTTAAAATTTGACTTACTGCTGCTCCATTTTTGGTCTTTCTATTTTCCTATCTTCGTCGAAATATTTTGACATTTGAATGGAAGCCTTCCAATTTCCTTCCAGAATCATTCACAATGGCGCAGTAATTGAACTTGGCAGCACACCGATCCAGGTCGTATGACGTTATACGAGTTGAAATTAACTCGTATATATTACACGAGTTGTGTTGTTGTTTCGCATGTAAATGGACATGTAAACGAGTGTTCTTTTGTAGCTCGGTTGCAAAAGAATACACCAAATATATCTTATTTTATTACATTTCTTAGGTTTTCTACATTAAGTAAAGTTGAGAGAAAGACGTCAAATATATATTTTTTTGATCAATTACGATGTTTTATTTCACTGTTAAAAACTGGAACTAAACCATTTTTCAGGGTGCTCGCTCATTTCATTTACGTCAGTAAGAAAATTATTTGCAACATCAATGCACATAGCAAAGACTACCTACTACAAGTAATTTTTAGCAAAAAAACCGACTTCAATTCTCATATAAAAAAAGATATATATATATATATATATCTCATGATCCAATGATCGGATCTAAACCGGATTAGTATGGGACCACCTCTGAGACACTACCTTCCCGATGCAAAAAGAATTATTGAAATCGGGTAACGTGGTCCAAAGTTATGCGGTCACATACATTAAAAACAAAAAAAAATAATAAAATTTTCCGACGAACTGATAACCTCCTCCTTTTTTGGAAGTCGGTTAATAATAGAGTATGGTTTTACTGAATAAGAAAATTAATATGACGAATAATTCAATTGTACCAAGTTGACCGAGTTTTGCCCGGTGAGCTTATACTTCTATTAAGTAAATTACTTATTCTAAAATTTAGGTGGCAACCCTATTCCTATATACTCTGGAATGAATGGTACATATCTTGAGCGTATATTACTGCGTATACATAAAGAAATACTGATTAAAATTAACAAAATAAAAATTTGTATTACTTAGGGGCTGCCCATATATTACGTAAGACCTTTGTGGGGGAGGGCGGGTCTAGAATTTTCTTACTTTTTCTTATATGGGGGGAAGAGGCGTCCCGTAGATTATTTATTATTATTTTTCTTGTATTCTTATTTAAAACTGTTCTTTATAAAATACGAAAATTCGCCCAATTAAAGTACTAAATTCCATTAAAATGAAAAATATACATTACATACGGAGAATATTACAATTTTTTACAACTTTTGCTTTAATTTTTATATTTTTCTAAAAAAAACGTTCCTCTTCGGTGTCTATTATAACCGAAAAATGCAGTTCGAACACTATTGTGACCCTCACTTCTACCGTGACTTCAAACAAATTACGATACGTTTCTTACACGGCGTTTACATGAGACAATTTTCACAAG
>NW_023458563.1:28807605-28808737 GCF_013731165.1 Rhagoletis pomonella
TACGATACGTTTCTTACACGGCGTTTACATGAGACAATTTTCACAAGACAATAGCAACACATTCATGCAAATATCAAAATGTGTTGATATGACATGCCTCGGTCCAATTCTGGGTAATCTTCGAGATATTCTTCCAACCGGTTTTTGTCCACCATCTATTTTTCTTCGTTGTCAATCAATGTTGATAGTACCTTCTCCGACAGAAGTACAAGAAAATGATCATTTCATACCATTATTCCTGAGAATGGCACTGATAGTGACTATTCCGTGCACTTACAAAAGTATACCTTATGATTTTTTTTGTCCCTCAGTGAATGAACTCTAGGAGAGAATATGCAATATATGTGGTAAGTACTTTGCATCAAAGAAGGCAATAAGCATTCACAAAAAGCTTCACTTGATCTTTTCTGAGTCTCAGGGTCGAAGAGCAAAGAGGATAATTTCATGAGGCAGGCGAGAGCTCATGTGTGTCATCACAGAAAATGAAACAGAGGATATTGTTGAGTGGGTGAATCAAGAAGAAATTTCAGTGGACTGTGGAAATGAAATTCCTTTGAGTGAAAAAGAAGAACGAGATATCCCTGTGGCTACTCCTCTTTCAGATTGGCTGGCTGGACCGTGGACCAAAGAAACCGACAACAAAGAATTACTAGTATATCTATGTAATGAAGTTTTTAAGACTGACTAGGCATACATCCTATATTTGTTTGATGGAAATATATAGTATTTTCTAATGTTTAATTGAAAAAACATGTCTAGGGGATTTTTAATCTTACGTAAGATCTGCGGCGGGGGGAGGGGGATCAATTAAATCTTACAATTTATTACGTGTGGGGAGGGGGGGTTCAAAACAGGCGAAAACTCCCTTACGTAATATATAGACAGCCCCTTAGAAGCGTGACAACCCTGATGGAAAATATTTTCTGACTCAACAATACCTTCCTGAGTTCTCAACAATACATTTGATATCCATATTGCGATATTTTAAATAAATTGTGTAGAATCGAAAATAAGTGGCAACCTTACACTATATCTTAAGGGATAACGTTTTGTATATGGGGAAAGCATTGTTTAAGAACCTTCTCCTGGTACCCATGAATAGTATTATTTTACCTTTTTTCTAAACAAAAAA
>NW_023458563.1:28808837-28812665 GCF_013731165.1 Rhagoletis pomonella
ATAAGAAAATTAATATGACAACAATAAGGACTCGTCTCTACATTCGTCCACGAATAATTCATTTTTCTTAGAAGCCGTGCAGTTTACTTAGTTCATAAATTTCCTTAGCTTTTTAGCAAGAAAGAGGATTTAGTACTAAAACAGAAGCTAGAAATTGAACATAAGGTAGGCATATACGCCAAACATACTTTTTCGATCTGCTCACAATATGTTAGTGTTTGGCCGAGCTTCTCCTCTGTGGCGTGCGCCTTAATGTTGTCACACAAAGGAGAATGGCCTACAGTTTTACGTCCACTCCGAATGGCGATAATATTTTTATGAGAAGCTGTTTTTCATGGCAGAAATAACAGCCGGAGGTTTTCCTATTGCCTGCCTAGGGGCGACCGTTATTAGAAAAAAAAAGATTTTTGTTTATTTTATTTTTTGATGTTGGTCGGAAACTGGGCTTTAACCCAGGCCCTGCGTAATGGTAGCGCGCACTGCTAACCACTACACCACAGCGGTCGCTGATTGCTAGTTTTTGAGAATTTTTAAACCTTCTCTATTCCTTTGCAATCATATTTGTCGCCTATACCAATATGTACAAACATTGGTTCACTTACAAAAATTTTTATCAAACTATTAAAAACGAGCCATTCTCTTGAAGTGTTCGAACCGGTACGTGAAATAAAGCTTAAATTGTTATGAAAATTGTGTTGCTGCTAACCCGTTGCAAGCTTTTTCACAGCGTGAACAGAATTCTACTTTGCTGGGGAAATGTTGTGGAATTTCACACTTATTTTACACAAGGAAATTTTATATACAATTTGACAGATTTTTCACGTGAAACGGGAACAGAATACTATGCTTTAAGCGCCAAAATAGTACTATTATATTAATAAAGTTCATATAAACAAATATATTTGCTACATAACAATGACTTTGCACTGAAACAGTGACCACAATTATTTAAGAAATTGTGAAACGTATTTTGTATATGACGTACACTTAAAAAGGCTAGATGGAGCTTATTTTTCGAAAAAGTCGAATTACTTAATTTTAAAATAATGACCATGTTTTTAATAGCGATATGTCCAGGAACATTCTCTACTTGCATAGATTTCTATAATTTCACTTGGAATACTTCGCCATTACAATTTTACTCACCACTAAAGCTCTACCATCTTACTCGGAGCTCGCTTGCCCTGTGCCAATCGCCTCTTGACCACAGCCTACAATTTTTTGATGGGGTTGAAGTCTGGACAGTTGTGTTCAATCTATCCAGAATTATTTGGATCTCCGTCCCGCTGGAAAGCGACTATTTCCTCAGGGTATGCGCTTTTGCCTACAAAGTCCGCAAAGTGTGTTTGGAGAATATGGTGATAGACTTCCTTCTTCATTATTCCTTCACGTTTAACTAACGGCCCCGAATGCCACCAAGTGAAACAACCTCAAGGCATTAAGCTACCACTGAAATTTTGTAAAAGTCACGAGAATTGGAGCTTAGTGGACTAAAAACGGGTAATTTGGTCTGATGGAACGAAAATTAGTTGTTTCCAGAGCGATGTAAAGGAATATTTTTGGGGAAGACCTCATCTTCAAAAAGACCTTGTCAAGAAAAATGTCTAACATGGTGGTAGCAGCTTAATAGTGGCGGTGGTTTAATTAATGTCCTGCTAAATTTAAAAAAATACGCATATGAAAGAGCACCAACCCAACTCGTTTTAAATTTGAGTATGTACGTTATAAAATTTGTCGTTGTGAAGTGCATAGATGCTTTTTCGTAATTAAGAAGGAAAAAAAATGCTACTTCTTAAAAAAGGTGTGAGTAGCAGTTACCTACTCACGAAATTGGATGTGTAAACATATGTTTACCGTTCGGCAAACCATTAGGCGATTGAGTTACATACATAGGTTTGGTTAGAAATCAAACAATAACTTCATTTCATCTTACTAATTTTCTGATCTTAAAAATATTATAAATGTGAAAGTTTGTATGTTTGGATGTTTGGGAAATCATCACGTGGAAACGACTACACTGGTTTGCATGAAATTTCGTACGCAGATAGCTTATGTACCAGATTGGTTAATAGGCTAATTTTTTAAGAGTTGCCACCTGTTAAAAAAGTTTCATTTATTTAATATGCGGGAACGACTGCATGGATTTGCATGAAAATTTACACACAGATAGCTTGTGACCTGGATTGGAAAATAGGCTACTTTTCTAAGGAGTTGCCACCTGTTAAAAAAGTTTCATTAAATTAATACGCGGAAACGACTGAATGGATTTGCATGAAATTTCAGATACAGTGGAAAATAGGCTAATTTTTTGGAAGAGTTGCCACCTGTTAAAAAAGTTAAATTACATTAATACGCGGAAACGACTAAACGGATTTGCATGAAATTTTGCACACAGATAGCTTATGACCAAGGTTAGAAAGTAGGCTACTTTTTTTAAGAGTTGCCACCTGCTAGAAATGTTTAATTTAATTAATACGCGGAAATGAGTGAACTGATTTGCATGGAAGTTTTCACACAGATCGCTTATGAGCTAGGTTGAAAAATAGGCTACTTTTTTAAGAGTTACCACCTGCTAAAAAAGTTTAATTAAGTAAATACGCAGAAAAGCCCGAACGGATTTGCATGAAATTTTGCAAGCAGATAGCTTATGACCTACAGTGGAAAATAGGCTAATTTTTTGGAAGAGTTGCCACCTGTTAAAAAAGTTTTAATTAAATTAATACGCGGAAACGACTGAACAGATTTGCATGAACTTTTGCACACAGATAGCTTATGACCTAGACTGGAAAATAGGGTACTTTTTTAAGAATTTCCACCTGCTTGAAAATGAAATTTTGCTCAAAGATGGTTTATGACCTGGATTGAAAAATAGGCTACTTCCTTAACCGGTTTTCCGATCAGAGGGAAATTTAGTACACTTACTACGGATTTCGGAAGGATGGCCTTAGACTGAAAGTAAGTCCGATAACTCAAGGCCCCTCCCATACAAATTGGAATTTTCATATTACATACATATCTGTGGAAGTATTTGTGGAAGAGAACTGAAACTTGGTATAGTGATATGTATGTGAAATCAATGTTGGCATTAATCGATTGATGTTTTAATTAGTTAGTTAATTCGATTAAATTCAATCTGATTACAGTTAATCATGATTAATTTTAATCCGACTAAACAGTTAATGGTAACCGCGATTAAAAAATTAATTTTTAATCATTAACTCTTAATTTGATCAAGTAGGTTTGGTGATTAATTAAGTTATGCTGGAATTTCCCTGTGCACACAAAGCAAGTTAATCCGGTATGGCTAAGTCGGGTTTCCTTATCAATCGAAACAATTTGGCATGCATTTTCATTAAGATATATACCAACAAACGTTTTACAAACTAGGTTTGTAAAAGTTCCCAGTTTATGTATTACTAATAACAATAATTATTATTTTTTTATATTACGTGCTTTTTATAAGCGTAAAACACAAAATAATTACTATAACTGGTGTTTGGTTTCAAACTCGGACAAACTAGACAAATTAATCAGATTTTATTTTTAATTGGATTAACGATTAATGTTTTAAATTAATTAAAGGTAATCGCAGCCAGCGATTAACGATTAAAAAGCGTTATCATTAATCGTACAGTTGATTACGACTAATTAATAGGCACTATCACCAAGAAGACTCGTATAAGGTTGCCACCTATTCGAAATAAGTTACAAATTAATTAGAACATCATAATATGGGTATCAAATGAAAGGTATCTTAAAGATCACTAATTCGAAATTTTTTAAGTAGGGTTGCCACCTAATTGAAATCATAAATTTATTAAATTTTTT
>NW_023458563.1:28812765-28815360 GCF_013731165.1 Rhagoletis pomonella
GACGGACAGACGGACGGACAGACAGACATCGCTTAATCGATTTCTCTATTCATTCTGAGCATTTATGTATGCATTTGTCTATATCTATCTCGATTCGTTGTGGCTGTTACAAACAACCGTTATGTGAACAAAATTAATATACCCTTGTGCTACGTCACGTGACGTTTCACACTTGGGGTTGTAAAAGAAAATTGAAACAACTTGCATTAATTCAAAAAACTGTAAAAACAACTAGAATTGCTCCAAATCATATTAAAATAATAATTCATGAAAATAGCCATCCACAATTCGCAGAGTTTTGCGATTTTGTAAGAAAAGAAAAAATGTACTTCCATTTTTTGTCATGTAACGACGCTTTCTTTAAATGCTTATATTTCAGGACCGAGCAGTTCGATTGTTTTAATTTTTCGGTTAAATATAGAGCTAATTATATGCTATAGAATGGCCCAAAAAAGCTAAAGAAAACAAATGCTATTCCTTGTTTGTATCACATTGAAACGTACGACTGTCACGTATGCGACGTATGAAATTACCCATATATGTATATTTTTACAAGATCTTTGTTTAAAAGGCGTTAAATAAATGTATATTTCTTTTAAGCATTTATTGTTTTTGTGAAAGCGTTTAAAATTTTTTGTTGGTACATTTTTATTAGATTTGGTGAATTTTTTTCTGACGTTTGGTACAATTTCGAAAACTTCATTTATCATCCCTGTGGTATACTCTGATGATCATATGTGAGGATGATAGCAAGGCCAACTTATATCAGGTAGTGTTACAGGGGCAGTTGAAATTTTTGCCCGATGGTTCTTAAAGAAAGCCATAAACGTAGCGACCGTTGGTTCAACTTGGTGTTGTTTTGCTCTAGATTGCACCGTTTTTGAATGAATTTATGTCTTGGTGATATGAAAGATCAAAAAATTTGGATTTTCTGGAAAGTTGTACAACTTATCGCTACATTAATGGCCATGTTGTACAAACTCATTTAATTTGCGAATATTTTGCACACTAAATAACCGAAAATAGATAACTCAGCCGAAATAGGTAGCCGAAACTATGAAATTGTAAAAATGAGATTTTACAATGAGACTGCTCGCAAGATTGGAATTTTTGTGGGCAAAACGTCCAACTTGATTGCGGATTGATTTGAACCAACGTTTTCGGCTTGCATTATGTCAGAAGGATGTGTTTGTTGTAATTTATTCTGTCATTTACTACCATTATGCGTAGGCCAATTCATGAAATCATTTCATGGGTTTGAGTAGAAACTGAATGAACACCATTTCATGATTTCAATTAACGCGAAATAGAGTTTATGCAAAATAGAGGAATTTGTCTTCTTTCAACTTAAATAAATGCATTTTACAACCAAAAGTGCGTACGTTACTTAGTGCCTTGGTAATGGTGAATTCGTAAGGATCTATTGATTGCATTATAAACATTTCCATTTATTTTTTAAACATACAATTACTTCCATTACAACCCGGTCTTATGGAAGCTAGAAGCGCGAATTCATATAAGGTGGTGTTACCGGAAAATGAATAAATAAATTATATGTATACTAGCCTATACCCGCGGGTTTCACCCCGCGCTTTTATACAAATAGGAAAAATAATTTAATGACGTTAGATTTTATTTCTGTGCCCATTTCGTTATAGCTCGTTATTTTTTAAGCGAGTAAAGGTATTAAGGCCGTTTAAAACTATGAAATTATAAAATCTCGTCTGCGCTCTAGGCATACGAAATATATCAATCCCTCTAAGTTTACCTTAAAATGTTTCCAGGTATACGACGCGTGAACGTGTACCCTTCTTGGAGGTGCCACGTCGAGTTCTAATATTTCCAACTCAAATTTAATAACCTGGCCTTCATAATATACCACTTCTCATTACTGTAGCAAATGCCTCAAGAGAGCTTTAAATTATAAGGCCAAACCCGGCTCTCCCTTTTCCATTTAATGAAATTTATTCTGTCTTCCACAAACACTTCCAGGGATATGTGGCAAGAAAAAGTAAATTTGTACTGGAAGTGCCACGCCCCTTTTTCTTATAAAACTAATCTTCTTCCATGAATTTAGAATTGATTTTACATACCCCAGTACCAAATCCCACTACTCTACCATGAACACCTCTAGAGATAAGCAGTATAAAACAGTAAATTTGTACGGCAGGAACAATGCCCCTTTTCGAATAACGCAAATTCTTCTCTTTGAGTATGGAATTAATTTTGTATACACATCTCGGTGCCAAGTTCCAGTCCTCTGCAATAAACACCTCCAGAGATATGCAGCATAGAAAACCCAATTTGCATGGGAGTTGCCACACCACCTTTTCCAATAACTCTCATTTTTCTCCATGAGTATGGTATTAGTTTCACATACATACATGCATACATATGTATTTCCATACCAAGCTTGAGTGCTTTACCCCAAACATTTGAAGAGATATGCAATATGAAACTTTCAGTCAGTATGGGAGGTGCTACGCCTCTTTTCCAAAAACGTCCATTTTTCTCCGTGAATATGAACATGATTTCACACAGTGTTGGCAAACTGTTAATCTGATTAACGATTAAAAATTAACGATTAAAATGTTA
>NW_023458563.1:28815460-28823429 GCF_013731165.1 Rhagoletis pomonella
GAGCTTTACAACGATATAGACATAGTGCAGCGAATTAAAATTCAGCGGCTGCGATGGCTTGGCCATGTCGTTCGGATGGACAGAAATGCTCCTGCTCTGGAAATATTCAACGCGGGCCGCGATGCTGGGAACAGAGGAAGAGGAAGGCCTCCTCTGCGTTGGAAAGACCAGGTGGAGAAGGACTTGGCTTCACTTGGCATTTTCAATTGGCGTCAGTTAGCACAGAAGGGATATGACTTGCGTGCTGTTTTGGACTCGGCCAAAATCGCTTAGGCGGTTACAGCGCCAAATAAGAAGAAGAAGGCGCAAGATTGAAGTTGAAAAAAATTGTGTTGAGTTTTGGCAATTTTTTCCTTGACAGCTTCGAACATATTTTGAAAGATTTCCGCAACCTTGCGGAGTGCTGCCAGCTTTTTTTTTTATCACATCACGATGTAGCAAACAAATTTGGCCCGTTCCAGAAATGCTACTTGGGATTTGCCGATTTTGACAATTGACGCTTAAGAAATTTGAGATGCACTGAAATTTGCTAATCCTTTCACAAAAATCGCCGGTTTTTATCATCTTTTTATAAATCATATATTTTGCAATTTAACACAATAAAACCACGTATGATGTCGAAAAATTGAATATTGAGAAAATTTACTATTTTACAGTTTATTATATCCTCCCATTCTGCCTGTTGTTAGTGTTTAGTGTTGGACAATTTTTGCTCTTAAAATTAAGAAAATTTTGTCGAGCCAAAATTAAACTACTCAAAAACCCGAATATGTGGTAGATTTCAGGCCCTGTGCGGTAGATGTGGTAGATGCTCAAAAAAGTGGCAGATCAACAACAATGTGGTATACGTCCGATTACTTAAACGAATCTTACAGAGTATATGCAAACGTTTAATTTTTAACATTTTTCATTTTAAATTACGACTTGTCCGACTATTTTGTTTACTAGTATACATACATAGGGTGCCCATCGAATTTTTATTTATTTTTTTATTTCAAGGCCCTAATCGCTAATTTCCTTTCTTTTAATGAGAAATACTAGCTTATACCCGCGGGTTTCACCCCGCGCTTTTATACAAATATGAAAAATAATTTAATGATGTTAGATTTTATTTCTGTGCCCATTACGTTATAGCTCGTTATTATTTAAGCAAGTTAAGGTATTTAGGCCGTTTAAAACTATGAAATTATAAAATCTCGTCTGCGCGCTAGGCATACGAAAGATATCAATCCCTCTAAGTTTACCTTAAAATGTACGCGTAATACGACGCGCGAACGTGTTCCAACTCAAATTTAGTAACCTGGCCCTGATAAAATACCACTTCTCATTACTGTAGCAAATGCCTCAAGAGAGCTTTAGATTATAAGGCCGAACGCGGCTCTCCCTTTTCCATTTAATGAAATTTATTCTGTCAGTACGGCACTTATAAAATAAATCTCCATAACAAATTTAAAATACTTCGAGAGATTTTCTATCCTTCCAGAGATATGTATTAAGAAGTCCTCAGTATGTATGGGAGGCGACATGCCTCCTTTTTTAATAACTCACATTTTTCCCATGAGCAATTGATACATTTTGTATACACAACTCCATACCAAGTTTCAGTATTCTTCCACAAACACTTCCAGGGATATGTGGCAAGAAAAAGTAAATTTGTACTGGAAGTGCCACGCGCCTTTTTCTTATAACCCTAATCTTCTTCCATGAATTTAGAATTGATTTTACATACCCCAGTACCAAGTCCCAGTACTCTACCATGAACACACACATCTCGGTGCCAAGTTCTAGTCCTCTGAAATAAACACCTCCAGAGATATGCAGCATAGAAAAATCAATTTGCATGGGAGTTGCCACACCACCTTTTCCAATAACTCTCATTTTTCTCCATGAGTATGGTATTAGTTTCACATACATACATACATATGTATTTCCATACCAAGCTTGAGTGCTTTACCCCAAACATTTGAAGAGATATGCAATATGAAACTTTCAGTCAGTATGGGAGGTGCTACGCCTCTTTTCCAAAAACGTCCATTTGTCCAAACTGTTAATCTGATTAACGATTAAAAATTAACGATTAAAATGTTAATCGCGTTTGACGATTAAAATTAATTAATCGCTGGCTGCGATTACGTTTAATTAATTTAAAACATTAATCGTTAATCCAATTAAAAATAAAATCTGATTGATTTGTCTAGTTTGTCCGAGTTTGAAACCAAACACCAGTTATAGTAATTATTTTGTGTTTTACGCTTATAAAAAGCACATAATATAAAAAAATATAATTATTGTTATTAGTTATACATAAACTGGGAACTTTTACACACCTAGTTTGTAAAACGTTTGTTGGTATATATCTTAATGAAAATGCATACCAAATTGTTTAGATTGATGAGGAAACCCGACTTAGCTATACCGGATTAACTTGCTTAGTGTGCACAGGGAAATTCCAGCATAACTTAATTAATCACCAAACCTACTTGATCAAATTAAGAGTTAATGATTAAAAATTAATTTTTTAATCGCTGTAACTGTTTAGTCGGATTAAAATTAATCATGATTAACTGTAATCAGATTGAATTTAATCGAATTAACTAACTAATTAAAACATTAATCGATTAATGCCAACAGTGATTTCACATACATATCACTATACCAAGTTTCAGTTCTCTCCCACAAATACTTCCAGAGATATGTATGTAATATAAAAATTCCAATTTGTATGGGAGGGGCCTTGAGTTATGGGACTTACTTTCAGTCTAAGACCATCCTTCCTAAATCCGTAGTAAGTGTACTAAATTTCGTTCTGATCGGAAACCCGGTTAAGGAAGTAGCCTATTTTATAGTCCAGGTCATAAACCATCTTTGAGCAAAATTTCATTTTCAAACAGATGGCAATTCTTAAAAAAGTAGCCTATTTTCCAGTCTATGTCATAAGCTATCTGTGTGCAAACTTTCATGCAAATCAGTTCAGCCATTTACGCGTATTAATTTAACTAAACTTTCCTAATACGTGATAACTTTTAAAATAGTAGCCTATTTTCCAACATAAGTCATAAGCCGTCTCTGTGCGAAATGTCATGCAAATCTGTTCAGTCGTTTCCGCGTATTAATTCAATTAAAACTTTTTTAACAGGTGGCAACTCTTTCAAAAAATTAGCCTGTTTTCCACTGTAGGTCATAAGCTATCTGCTTGCAAAATTTCATGCAAATCCGTTCAGACCTTTCCGCGTATTAGTTTAATTAAACATTTTTAGCAGGTGGTAACTCTTAAAAAAGAGAGCCTATTTTTCAACCTAGCTCATAAGCTATCCGTGTGAAAACTTCCATGCAAATCAGTTCACTCATTTCCGCGTATTAATTAAATTAAACATTTCTAACAGGTGGCAACTCTTAAAAAAGTAGCATTCTTTCTAACCTAGGTCATAAGCTATCTGTGTGCAAAATTTCATGCAAATCCGTTTAGTCGTTTCCGCGTGTTAATTTAATTAAACTTGTTTTAACAGGTGGCAACTCTTCCAAAAAATTATCCTATTTCCCACTGTAGGTCATAGGCTATCTTCTTGCAAAATTTCATGCAAATCCATTCAGTCGTTTCCGCGTATTAATTTAATGAAACTTTTTTAACAGGTGGCAACTCTTAAAAAATTAGCCTATTTTCGAATCTAAGTCATAAGCTATCTGTGAGCAAATTTCCATTCAAATCCATTCAGTCGTTCCCACATATTAAATATATTAAACTTTTTTAACAGGTGGCAGCTTTTAAAAAAATAGCCTATTAACCAATCTGGCCCATAAGCTATCTGCGTACCAAATTTCATGCAAATCCGTTGAGTCGTTTCCGCGTGATGATTTCCCAAACATCCCAACATACAAACTTTCACATTTATAATAATAGTAAGATAAGATTATTGCCTATTTTTATAGGTTTTTAAAAATCATTTAAAGTTCGCGACTTGTCATTTTAGGTCAGAAAATATGGTTTTGTAGATTTATCAGTTTAATTGTACTACATATTTTGTAATTGTATAAATAAGGAATCGTCAAAACTTAAAAAAATAGGAAAATATAAATCTTTTTATTTGCTCAATGAAAATCGCGACAATCCAAGAATGACAGTACATTATTATACATCATTTTAAAGGCCTATAAATCCTCTTCTCACAACATGTTCGATCTTTAAAATTTAATGAAAAGTAGTCATTCAAAACTGATATTTGTAGAAAACCGCGTTTTCTAGCTTAAAATTAAATGAAATGAAAGGCATATTTACAATTTTTGTTTTTTGGTTTTTTGAGATGCTACCCCCTAAAATTATTATATATAAGGAGAAAATATTTATCATTTAATATAGACTCAATTGACCCAGATTAACCCATGTCACAAACGAGTTGGAATAATGAACCATGTGTCGTGGTTCTGTGCGTTATTATCTACTTACTCGTACATATAAAAAATCCTAAATATACATACACATTTTAAAGAAAAAAAATCAAACTTATTTTTAACCGACTTCACAAAAAGGCGAAGGCTATCAATTATCAATTCGTCGGTATATTTTTTTTACGTATTTTACCGCATAACTTTGGACCACGTTAACCGATTTCTATAATCTTTTTTTTAAAGGAAAGGTGTTACCCAGGTGGTCCCATACTAATTTGGTTAAAATCCGATCATTGAATCATGAAGAAATTAATGATAATCTTAAATTTGTATATGAGAATTGAAGTCGGTTTAAATTTTTGCTTAAAAATTACTTGTCCATATATTTATGAATGATGGGGTGAACAGAAATAATTTTGTTTTGCATAATGCTGTGTTTTATACAATAGTAACCGTGCAAAGGCCGCTAATAAGGTGGCTAGCCAAAGGCAGCACTGACGCAAAGTGATACTGTCGTTATCTCAACTTCGACCCGTTTGTGGCACGGGTTAGACTTGATTAATTGAGCCAAAATTTTTAGGGAATTACTTTTTTCAATAAAGGTAACCATTTCAAGGGGTAGCGCCCGCAAATTTCCGATTTTCAAAAATAAGGGCCACTTTAATGTACATATATAAGAAAGAAGCCGTAAGGAGTTTTGTTTTTAATTAGCTATAAATTTTGAAAATCAATTAGGTTTTGGCTGAGACATTCGACTTTGACCAATATGTTCTGCACTTTTTCTAGTACTAAAATTTAGGTGAGATATCACATCATGGGATAAATTTTATTGGTGGTTTGATGGGGTCTGCATATACATATATATTTATATACTAGTGAACACAAAAGCTGGAAAAGACGTTCCACAGATTGCTCCACCAATTCTCAAGACAAATTAACCATTTACAAATGGTTGTAAACAACGAAATGTTTTCTCTTAAATGGCATATGTAAGTATTTTTCATCGGACAAACAGAAATAAAGTTACGAGCTAGTATGTGCTTCAACCTATGAAAAACGCGGTTTTTACCTACAGCCCAGATTTTGAGGGTGTATTCAAAATTCTGAGTACCTATGCGTATATATTATTTTTGTTTATTTCACCAGAAAATTTTTTTGTGTATCAGAGAGCTCACCCCTCTACCTACCTTCCCCTAAAGTTTGGCAGGTTACTTCTGGGACACCCTGTATAAATAAGTTTGTAAAAGAGGGATAAATATGTATTCATTTATTAGACCACTCGGATATTTAAAACTGTGTTTTTGATGTGTATACATTGTTGTTGTTGTTGTAGCGGCTACTAAGCCCCGTTTAGGGGCGGTTCATCCATCAACGTCGTCGTTTATTTCACCTCGGGGGAGGCCCGGGAAGTGTGCTACTTCCAAAGGGGCTGTCCATAGGGACAGGGGCGTTAGCTGAGTGTGGTTCTCAGGGCATGTGAAGAGGTGCCGGGAGTCATGTGGCGACTCTCCACATGCCGCGAATTGGTTGGGCACATCCTCGTGGATTCTGCTCAGGTAGCCTGACGCGACGTGGCGAGGGCTCTTCCGCGAGCAGTTGCCCGCTGGGATGGCCACGTCTGTGTCTAGCAGCGAGGAACTGCTTGCAGAGCATTATGTTATGCTCCTTACTGGGAGCATCTGGGCCTCGTCTTGAAGGTGGTGTTGAGGCGTCATCAGGAGGCATCCTGTCGTAGTTCGTAAGGCCGTGTTTTGGCAGGTCTGTAGCTTCATCCACTGCGTCCTGCTAGTCCCCGGTGACCATACGGGCGCTGTGTAGTTTAGAACCGGCCGGCCAATTGCCTTGTGTGTTGCCAACAACGTTTCTTTATCTTTGCCCCAAGTGCTGCCGGCCAGCGACTTGAGGACATTGTTGCGGCTCTTTACTTTGTTGACAACTGCGGTTGTATGCGCCGAGAAGGAGAGCAGACTGTCGAAGGTAACTCCGAGGATTCTCGGGTTGTTCACCGTCGGTATTGTTACGCCATCGACGTGAATACCCAGTGGCAGTCTGACCTCCTTCGATCAGGTAGTGAAAAGGGTTGCCGAGGATTTCGCAGGGGATAGCGAGAAAGTTTGGAGAAGTAACCGTTTACTTTCGAGCACAAGTCATCAATTCCATTCCCAGACGCCATGATCGAAGAATCGTCAGCATACGGGACTATATTAACACCCTCTGGTGGCTGAGGAAGCTTTGATATGTAATAATTAAACAGCAGCGGGGACAGGATGCCACCCTGTGGTATCCCCTGTTTAATTTTATGTGGCTTGCTAGTTTTGTCTCTGAAACTTACTGACGAGTGTCGACCACTCAGGTAATTCGCCGACCACCGTTTGAGTCCCTGAGGGAGTGAGGAGGCCTCTATATCTTCTAGTAGCGTTGAATGACTGACAGTGTCGAACGCCTTGGACAGGTCCAACGCTACTAGAATAGTTCTATCACAGGGGCGGTTTCGGTTTAGGCCACGAATTATCTGAGTGTTTATGGCGTTAAGTGCTGTTGTTGTACTATGCACTTTACGGAACCCATGTTGATGCTTCGCTGGGGTTAGGTGGTTCGTGAAGTACGGGAGCAGCAGGGCCTCGGGGAAAGGAGAGTTTTCGGGCGATAAGACTCTCTGTTGGCTGGTTTCCCCGGTTTTAGCAGTGGGACCACTCTTCCCAACATGCATATTCCGTCGGGTCCAATGGCTTTGGAGGCTTTCGCCTTCCCGATGGCTACGCTTACCTCACCGCTGGTGAAAACAAGAGGCGCACTAGGTTTTGGCATTTTGTGCAGCCTTCTGGTCACTCGACATTTGGCTTTATCCACCGGAGGAATCAGAACGAACTGCTGGCTAAAATAGCTCGCGCATCTCTCCGGGTCCGACGAAGCGTGGTCACCAATGTCAATCTCGACTCTGTCGTCGCGCTTCGTCGGGTTGGACAACGACCTCACGGTTGACCAAAGCTTGCTCACACCAGAGGCGAAGTGGCAGGTCTTCAGATGCTCTTCCCATTTCTTCCGCTTATGTACGTTCACAAGTTGCCGAATCTCCAAATTGAGATCCCTAATACGGGGATTTCCGGGATCGGCCTGACGAAGGTTGTCGCGCTCATCAGCTAGAACAGCCGCTTCGGTAGGAAAATTCGGACGTAGATCCTTAATACATCCTGCTGGGATGAGCGAGTGACAACCCTGCGGAACTTACGTTCACCTACATGAACGTCGGTTGGTATGGGTAGTGCAGTAAAGGCGCCCTCAGTAACATCCGTGAAGCCTTTCCAGTCAGCTTTGGAAAAGTTGACTTAAGTCCGGTGATCCACGGAAGCACATTCGGCAGGTTTATCAATCGAGATGAATATGGGCAGATGGTCTGATGCTAGAGTCAGCATAGGTCGCCATGATACGATGTTTATCAGACCAGCGCTGACAATTGTTAGATCTGGCGAGCTGCAGCAGCTGCCCATAATCCCGGTGGTTGCGTCGTCGTTCATTGCGCAGAATGTCGAATCGTCTATCTGCTCAGCCAAATGTATTCCCCTACGATCATTTGACAGGCTTGAGT
>NW_023458563.1:28823439-28827886 GCF_013731165.1 Rhagoletis pomonella
TGTGGAGGGCGTGGCACCTGCAATACAAACCCAATTTTTCGTACTGCATATTTCTGGATGTGTTTATGGAAGAGTACTGGAACTTGGTATGTACAAGATATATAAAATCAGTCGCGTGGTTATGAAGAAAAATTGGGGCTATTGGAAAAAGGGGCGTGGCACCTCTCATGGTAGATTACTCGAACATGGTATGGAGATATATGAAATCAATCCCATACTCTTAGAGAAAATTGGGGCTATTTGAAAAGGGGGCGTGGCGCCTTTCAAGCGCACTGAAACTATTACGTTTCTTTCTATACATGTACAGTTTTGCTAGGTTATTTAAGACGGTGTTGGAAATATGTCTTCTGATAACCACCAAACCGTAATATTAGAAAATAAATGTGTCACTGAAAATCATGAACGTGAACTGTTGGTGAAAATGTTAAACCAAAATGTTTCAATACAAAAAATTTATTTTGGGCGGAACGAAGTTCGCCAGGTCTGCTAGTGAAAATATACAAATGTATAAATGTAGACGCATAATAAAACTAATGTATGCATGCAGATGCAAGGAGCTATACATCATGCGTTATCACAAAGGAGTTTATGCTTCCCTAGAAGCTACTTAGTTTCTTAAATGACCAACTGCATATAATATATCATGTTAAAGATAATGCTACATTGCTGGTGTACCTTACATTTATAGCAATTTAAATCAAGCTCTTTTAATACGAACAATCATGTTAGTATATTTATCTCGTGCTTTACAACTTACGTTTTAATGAAATAAAAATTCCTTACAAAATATTAAAACTTCCAAAATAATTATTTGATTAGGTGGCAGTGCTACCTCAACAATTTACGAAAAGTAGAAACGTCAGTAAGTACAGTTTATGCCAAAAAATTTAAAAGTGAAACTACCTTCCTTTTTTGTATCATGGTTGTCAGCCAAACATTGACAAGAATCGTTATTCTGCCTAGTTAGCTGTTCAACCAAAGCTGTCCATGGATTAAGAGTCCTATGCACATGATGAATTACGCATTTCCTATGATATGCAAATCTTTATTATTACCAGGAATGGGGGCTCTATACCAGACGACGCATTTGATAAATTGTGTATGTCGATACTGTCGATATTGAAAACACGATCCAAGTGATAGTGGGCCACATTTCTACTGGTCTGATACTCAGGTCAACTTTACATATTTTTTTTACTATGGTCATGAAATTCATTCACCCATTGGCTCGCTGAGCCGTTAATGTGAATTAGCTTCGAATAAAGCTATCAAGAAGAATTTACAGCACAAGCATAGTGCCTTTTCAAGCAACAATTGGTAGATTTTATTCGAAGCAATTGTTTGTTTCTATTAATCCGACCCATTGTCTAGGAAACTTATATATGTATGTTATGTGCAGAGTTGGGCAAAATTTTTCGTTATTCCTAAATAATAACTAAATTAGTTTATATGGTAGACGGACGGAGAAAATTAATTTGAATTAATAAGCATAAATGCAAATTAAAATTTCACCCTAACAGACGACAAACCTGTGCATTTAGACAGCTGATATTGAATAATTTTTGTTTTCTATAATCACCATGATATAAAAAAGAAGGTAGTTTCACTGTCACTTTTCGGGCGCCATATTAACTACCTGACAATTAAGCAGATTGTGAAATTTTGTGCTGCCATATCTAGTCCTCAATAATCATTTACTTATTGTAAAAAAAAAAACATTTACAAAATTAAAAGGAAGTTTGCCTTCGATATGCGCAGTAACGAAAATTTAAATTCATGACGTGATAAATATTATAGTTATGGAGGATAGGAGGAACTCTCGACTGAACTGGCGCTCAGAGTCTGGAAGTAAGTAGTGCGTTAAGTGCAGCTTGGCCGTCACGTAAACTCCTTCCACTCCACCTATTTTCAACCACGTAGTCCATATCCTTGAGGATTGCAAATACCTCAGCCTGAAAGACCGAAGCAAACTTGCCAAGAGAAAAGTTAATCTTATCCCCATTTACTCCGATAAAGACCTCAACATTATAGAATTTTTTCAACAAAGGTAATGGTGACGTACTATCCTAAAGCAGTGAAGCCAGCAATTTCCGCATCGCCGCACTCAGTGTTATACCACCATCCATTTCTTTTTAGTCTGCAGGTGGTCTTTAAGGCTTCCCAACGTTTGAAGGCACAAAGTGACGGTACGTGCAGCAGTGCATGAAGAGCAACGCGACATGTTGTAGAGAAATCTTTCATAGTGCACACGGCAGTATTTCTTTGAAGTTTTGCAAGCAGACTTCCCACGCTCTTGATTGAGAATCTGCTACACCATACCAGTGACGCATAGCTAATTAATCATAGAGGTATAAATCCAGAGGATTCCCTATTTTGACACACCCGAGGTTTTGTGTTCCTCGTTAGATTTCCACTATAGTTTTGTATCCAGTGTTACTTATAGATACTTCACTTCCGGAGAATTCTGAAGTGTAACTCCGTTCATTGTAAGCGCAATGAGACCATTCAACCTTCTCCGAATCCTGGTTTCGAACTACGCTTTAATGGCGAAATATCTAACATTACATCTTCTTCGGACTATTTAACAAAAAAAAAGAGTGTTGTTATGTTAATTTATTCATTTTGTTTAAAATAAAATGAAAAACAGCTTTTTATCAAACAAATGTTTCAAAACTAGATTTTATTTTATTTCTTCATCTCTGTACATCGATATTATTCAAAGTATCTTTAAAACGCTTGAGAAAAACGTTCAAATTTGATTATCGAACACATCAACTTACTATTGTTTGTATGTAAATTTTACTCCCAAATATTTAAAAGGAAATCCCCCTATCAAAAAATTTCAATGTGGCAAGGCTATGCTTAATGTTTACTTCTGGAGAAATGTCAAAAATCTGCTTTATAATCAAAAAGTAATGAAACTACCTTCTTTTTTGTATCATCCCACTAGAACTTGAAGGGAGATCTCCCAATGTGAGGAATAAAAGAGTAATCCCTTTGGCCTGATTTCGGAGCAATAGGAGAGATTTATCGGTTTTGACCTCCTTTATAACTCGCTTAGGAGTTAAATCGGAGATCTCCTAAACGAGCAAAAAACGCATATTCCCAGAGGCATGAATTTAGAGCAATAAACAATTTTTGTCGACTTTGTACTCCTTTATTACTGTGTATTAAGGAGCTGGCCCAATGCAGGCTTGCTTTGCACGCCTTGCTTACTTTAATTTGCTTTGATATACTTCAAAAACCTGTTTGGCCAAATGGCGGCTGTGTAGTTAAAATGTCAAGGTCTGTTCCCTTACACTAAGAATAATTTTTCCACAAAAATCTAGACAATTAAAAAAAAAGAAATAAAAAACAATCTTTTCAGCTTTATTTTTAAATTAATGCGAATTAATTTTTGCAATTCAAAGGAATGGTAATAATTATACATACATATATAAATATATGTACATTTATTAAAAACAACAAACTAAAAAATATCGCTTTTAAAAGAGACGACTGACTAGTAGTTTGACATCAAAACTATCGCTAGCTAGTTGCTGAGTCTTCATTTTATGAAACCTCATATTGATGTATTGTGGAACGATTTTCCGTCATCCCTTGTCAAATTTGGTTTGGAGACAAACCGGTTTCGGCGTTGTGCCATCTTCAGTGTCAGTTTTAGTTCTGAATAGTTCGTGCAAAGCAAGCCTTCATTGGGCCAGTACTTTTAGCAGCCAAACGGGAGTTCTGCGAGGTAAGCAATAAAAGGATACTCCCTGAGGAATGATATCGGAGCAATAATTGAGGTTCGTCGGTTTTGTACTCCGTTATTACTTGCTTAGGAGCAGAAAGCGATGTCTCCTAAGAGAGCAATCCAGGAGTATTCCTTTTAATTGTTAGGGGAGCTATAGGCACCTCGTTCAAAAGAAATTTTGTGTTATTGGAAAAATTTATCATGAAAACAAAACATAATATTTCTTATTGAAAAAAGAAAAGCAGGATGCAATCAATTAAATGGGACAGCCAAAGTTAAGACTCGTCGGTATGTATAACAACATTTGCATCAGCTTATTAATGGTTGCATTACTTAACTTAAAATGCATTTCAGATTGCGCTTTTATATATTTTCCCCTCCAGAACTTTTAATGGGTATCGGAAGAAAAGAGTGACCTCTACAAATAAGGGCTGGTAAATGGCTTGAAGTGTCGCGTTGGGTACGAGCGAAAACGAATTAAATGAACCGCCTACAGACTCTTACATACATAAGTCTCAATAAAATTCCTGTCTGAGATCGGCTGCAAGTTTTAGAACATGAAGGGTGAATACCAATGAAACACTCTCCAGGGAAGCATCCTCGTCACAATAATTTTATATTGTTCAACGTTAGTAGTATATTTATGCCGATTCTGGACCTGGACTGATTCAATTAAAATGTGGAAATAATCTTAAACTCAATGTTGCTGTC
>NW_023458563.1:28827986-28832910 GCF_013731165.1 Rhagoletis pomonella
ACACAAGAAATAGGTTTAGTGCTCGATGCAGAACATGAAGGTGGCGCTAACCCTCTATTATATAAAAGTCTAATTCATAATTTAATAAACATAAGATATGTACACAAATCAGCATTTCAAACTTTGTACAAAAATTCAGCAGGTTTTCGAAACACCAAACTTTGAACTCAGTATTTTTAGGGAGATTCCAAGTTTTCGATTTCATGCCTTTTTCCATATGAAGTGTGTTCGAAAATTTTTTAAATGGACGAAATGTATGAGACCGTCAGAAAAAATATCAAAAATCATCGGGATATTGCAGAAACTTGCACTTTTATTTAATGGACTATAAAACTGCAATCTTAGAATATTTTTGAAAATTCTGAATTGTTGCGCAAACTTTCTTTTCGTACTGCATATTCACAATAGAATTTAGCGGTTTGTAAATATTTCTCATGGCCCTTATTTAAATTTTTTAGTACTTTTAATTTTCACTTTTTGTAATGTTTTAATCTATAATGTATGTGATTTTTTGTTATATATTGGAATTTATGCTAAATTTCTATATTTTATGATTATGCCAAAACATGATGAATTGTGCCAAAAGTGCCTCTGAGAATAAAAATTCCAAAAATGGCATTATTGTGCCTAGTTTTCCATCACTGGTGTGAGGCTGTCGGTGAGAAAGCTCGAAAAAGCTTATGCACACGTGCATAGGCTTTGGCTACCGCTGATGTAAATCTACCACGTTGTTTTGGAATCTACCACAATCTTTAAGGCTTATCTACCACTAAAAAACATTTTATAGTCCACACACTGCGTAGGGGGACAGTTTTAACGTAGCATCACTACATGCAAAAAATATTGGCTACAATTTATCATTTTGTTCGCCAGATATATGTTTTATCAGCGCAATTGCACAATATTCGCAAGCTCCGCATTGATTATTGCGAACCCGAAAACGAATGCGAATGTTAAAATTAATGCGGAAGGTCCGCGGTTGTGAATGCAACAACCCTGGTCTGTACTATAGAGGCCAAGCATATGCATATGTTTGTTGCAAGTATAGTGGCCTGTTAGTGCTCCACACAGTGTTTTTAGATATTTCCTAGTTTGCATGGGAGCCGATTGAGCGCTTTTTTCACTGAAGCATAGGAATTTCTTTGAGTGTCCCTCTAACTTATTCCAATAGCTAGCAGTGCAGGATATTACCCACTTGTTGAGATCTCTCTTGATATCATTGTTGTTAAATCCAAGAAATATGCTGGGCCCAACATAGGGTGTGTCTGCTTTTTTTAGCTTGAAAGTCCGCATTTTCATTGCCATCATAGCCCTCTCGAACAGGCACCCAGATTAAGGAGACCCTTTTTGGTCGGTTAGGTTATTGAGTGCTCAATCGCACTCTATAAGGGTTTTTGATGAGAACGAATAGCTATCTAAAGCTTTGAGGACAGATTGGCTGTCCGAAAATGTGGTGATATTTATTCTGGCATATTGCCTGATTATTAAGACATAGTCAGTCCAGTATGGCAGTTAGTTCCGTCTGAAATATTGTCGCGTCTTTACTTAGGTGTAACGAAGCGTTTTAGCTGCCCCGACGCTTATTCTATAGCGCTGGGGTATATTCGCCATATTCAGGGTCCGTTACATTAAATTTGTAGTTTTGGGCCTCCGGTAAATCGTACTTTAATAGATTATTCCCTTACTTACTATCCTTCCTACTAATATTATAAATTTGAAAGTTTGGATGTTTGGGAAACCATCACACGGTAACAACTGATGCATGGAATTTTGTACACAGATAGCTTATGACCTAGGTTGGAAACTAGGCTACTTTTTTGAGAGTTGCCATTTGCTAAAAAAGTTTAATTAAATAAATACGCGGAAACGTCTGAACGGATTTGCATGAAATTTTGCACGCAGGTAGTTTATGACCAAGGTTGGAAAATAGGCTACTTTTTTAAGAGTTTCCATCTGTTTTAAAATCAAATTTTGCACACAGATGGTGTATGGCCTGGATTGAAAAATAGACTAGCTATTTTACCGGTTTCCCGATCAGAACGAAATTTGGAACACTTACTACGGATTTCACAAGGATGGTCTTAGACTGAAAGTAATTCCGATAACGCAAGGCCGCTCCCATATAAATTGGAGTTTTCATAATACATGCATACATATCTCTGGAAGTATTTGTGGTAGATAACTGGAACTTGGTAGTGAGATATGTATGCGAAATCAAATTCATACTCACAGAGAAAAATGGACGTTTTTGGAAAAAAGGGTAGCACCTCCCTTATTGACTGGAAGTTTCACGTTGCACATCTATTCAAATATTTGGGGTAAAATAGTCAAGCTTGGTATGGAAATACATATGTATGTATGAATGTGAAACTAATCTCATAAGGTCCATTCATTAACTTTTCCAGTAAGTACTTGCAGCGAGAGCGTAAAAGAAAAATTGAGAGTAAAATTGAGAGCAAGAGAAAATTTTCAGAAAAAGTTATTGAACGCAAAACTAGTAAAAACTTGCAACTTAAGCCATTTTGACACTTTCTGACGGTTAAGTTTTGCCGCGCAATTTTCTTTTTAATTGGGAATAGTTCCCATCGTCATAGAAATAAAACAATATACAATAGATTTAAATTTTTCATATATATTTTCATTTCACTAATTATGTTTCATTAAATCATCCTCTTAAACAGTTTGTTTACATTTGAATTTGAAACATAACTTTACTTTTTGACTCCTGCAAATTCCGGCTAGTAAAATTTTTACTTGCAACAATTTGCAGCTCTCTCGGGTTGTTACGCTCTCGAATTCGCTCTCTCTTGCAAATATTTTGGGTTATTGAATGCATTTCCAGTAAAAACTTGCAACTACTAGTAACAATTCGTAACAATTTTTTGATATTGAATGGACCTATAGTCATGGACAAAAGTGAGAGGTATTGGACAAGGTGGTGTGGCAACCCCATGCAAATTGATTTTTCTATACTGCATATCTATGTATGTGTTAATTGCAGAGGACTGGAACTTGGCACCGAGATGTGTGTAAAAAATTAATTCCATACTTATGGAGAAAAATTTGCTTTATTCGAAAAGGGGGCGTGGTACCTCCCATACAAATTTACTGTTTATACTGCATACCGCTAGAGGTGTTCATGGTAGAGTACTGGGACTTGGTACTGGGGTATATAAAATCAATTCCAAACTAATGGAAGAAAATTGGGGTTATAAGAAAAAGGGGCGTGGCACTTCCCGCACAAATTGACTTTTTGTTGCCACATTTCCCTGGAAGTGTTTGAGGAAGAAAACTGGAACTTGGTATGGAGTTGTGTATGCAAAAAATGTGAGTTATTAAAAGAAGAGTCATGTCGCCCCCATAGGAAAATTACATATTTCAAACGTGTGCTACAAGAACCCAAATCATTGTAAAAATTCAAAGTTTCTAAAGGAAATACAAGAATCTCCAAAATTTGACTAACCCTGGCTTATATCAATAGTTTCTTCCATCGACGCAGAATCACTAACACGATAGTATGGTTCCAAAAATATATTCAAACCATTTTTTTTTTCAAATTTAATTACACCCGATTTACATGAACCTCTTTTGAGTTTTCTATTTGATTTTACACGCTTAAATTTTGTTGAATTCCAGTTTTTGGTTCTTTAACTGGGAAACAACGAAAATGTCAAAAGCAAACCATGAAACTTGAAACCAGTTGACGGTACAGACGCATATGTTCTCTTCCCTTTTCTTCTCCACCCCTCTCTTCCACTAGCAAGCAGAATTGAATTCAATACTTGAACCCTGTAAAACCCGATAATAGGTAAAAAATAGTGATGTGTAAGCAAATCAATGTTGCCTAATTCCCATTTTCAACAAGTAAGAAAGTCTAAGTTCGGGCGGAGCCAAACATTAAACACCCGGCGCAAGTATCAAATATATGTTTTACACCTTTCCGAAAGCTACCGCTACATGGTAAGCCGGGGTGTATAAATTTTGAGTAAATAAGCTACCTTAAATTTCGAGATATTGAATTTTAAAGCATAAGCATATTGAATTTAAAGCATAAATTTATTTGACGTCTTTCCCAAAGATAGAGATGACATTAAATCAGGATGCAACGGGGGTGGTGGAGTTTTAATTGCGGTACATCGTACACTCCGCGCTTCGTTAGTTAATCTGGCAAATAATGACAGCATATTGGACCAAATTTGTGTATGGCTGCATGGCTCATCAAAGAAGTTTTATATTGCAGCTTCGTACATACCGCCTAACAGCAATGATTATATTTATAAATCCCATGTAAATAATGTGCTTACTTTACAGTCTACCATTGATGGGAATCATCTTTGTGTACTTGGCGACTTTAATCTGCCTAATGTAAATTGGTCTCATTTAAGTAATCCATATATGCTAACACCATTAAATATCAACACCACTGAGGAAATTTATTTAATTGATAACTTTTTTGGTATTGAATTATCACAAATTAATTATATCTTTAACAGACTGAACCGTATTCTAGATTTAGTTTTTATTTCTCAAAACATCCAGTCTAAACTAAGTGAATGTCTTTCGCCAATTTCGCCAGCCTGCGGTCACCATGCTCCACTGAGTATCAATTTTGAGTTTTATGAATTTTTTACCATTCCTCTTGAAAGCAATGGTATCCGCTTAAATTATAATATTGGTAACTTTGAACTCCTAGATGGTATTGGATTGTATTTTTTCGGATTTTGACACAGAAAGGTGTTTTGATATTTTTAAAGCTAAAGTGTATGGTCTTTGTAAGAAATATATTCCTGCATATTCACCTAAATTCTATAAGCAGCCTTGGTACACAAAAGAGCTTAAGCATTTGCTAAACCTTAAAAATAGGTCTTATAAGAAACATAAGGCTACAAATAGCCCGTATTATTTTGCCATTTATAAAACCCAT
>NW_023458563.1:28833010-28839369 GCF_013731165.1 Rhagoletis pomonella
TTAATAGAAAGAATATTCGGCTATTGCCGTTGGGCGCCATTGTTGTATTGCTGACTGTTGGGGCAAGGTACGGTGTCGTGCAGACATGCTAGTTGGCCCTGGCTGAGCTCGTCGGTGGGGTGGATCGTCTCCCCCGACCTTACCTACAGCTAACACAAACAAATTAACTCATGCCTGCATATTTAGCATAAGTAGTAAGAGGAAGATAGAAGATGCATGAAGAAAGGAGCATTCAGGAGTATACGGCTATGATGAAAGAAAAGTCCGTCCTGTCAGGTGGAGTCCGCCCTCCCCATCTACTTTTCACCGAAGTAGCCATGAACTCCGCCGTGACTCCTACTATCCGCGGAGTTCCCTTAGCTTGACAATCGTCCGTCGAGTCTACAGTCCAGTCATGTTCACGTCAGTCAGTCAATACCCCCTTTGCATAAACGTCCCCTTCGTTGCACTCGTGCAACACCCACACCAACTCGCCGAGACTTTAGCCACTCATGTTTATACCAAAAGAAACTTAAATTTCAATTCACATCAATAAAATTGTATTTGCAAAAAAACCTAAAACAATTCTAAAGCTTACTTACTACTACTACAATTGAAAGAAATTTATCAAAAATTCTTTTTTTTTTTTTTTCTTCTTATACTTTTAAGAGCAAAAAACCCAAAGTATCTGAAATTCAATCACATTTAAAATATAAGTATGTGTATATCAAAAATAATTCAAAATCTCAGAACTACATACGTATCAATTGACCTTTACTTGAACAATAACGATAGCAATTCTAAGATATTTTCAATTAAAATTCATTCAATTTTATCGGTGGCCACTTAATTTCGCCTCCACTGTATTTAAACTATCAGCAAAGAGAACCTAGCATTCATGAATGGCGTGTAGTATATAAAATCAAGCTACTGAATTTTTTTGTTTTTTTTGCATAAATAGACATGAAGATGTGTACTTATGTATATATACATAAATATGTAGAAATTTATTACTCACCAAGCTCTCCCGTGATGAAGGCGCCTACATCCAGTGAGTGGCTTAGCTGAAAACGAGAAAAATTGGAAAGGGACAACGCATATATACTATAATTCCAGTGTCCGACATTCATGGAATACTATGACTCTATTTTCTTAGTTTCTTCACTATCATAGCCTTCATTCTATCACTTACAAAACTACGAGGAGGAACAAAATCAAGAAGCTACACTATTTTTCGGCAAATATAACTAAAATTCTCAATAAAAATAATTAGAAAATAAAAAAACAATCCACTATAACCTGGAGTTATTCTACTAGTCTGCGCAATTAAATGATTAAGGAATTCTTGAACATTCGTGAGTGAGTTTCATGATAAAACTTAGTAGTAAAAAAAAAGTATATCTATCGCTTCAACTAATCTTTACTAACTATGTGATTACAAATAAAAGTTATTAAAAGGATAACGCCTCCTTATCTACATTCATCCTACCAAAACCAAAAAAAAAGAAAGGATTTCATACGTATAAAGAACAATTAATCATCGGAACAAAAAAAAGCTAAAGAAACTTAAATAAGTAGTTGTTGGGTAGCCACGTGTGATACTCGTTGCCGCGCGAGCGCGGAGAGAGCCGAGACAAGAGCACCTGAAAGCTCCTGTCAAACCACTTCCAGAATGTGGTCCGGCGCTTCGAAGTTGGCGATCGATTTATATGTATGTGTGTATTTATGTGCGAACACTCGTCAGCTCTCCTGTTCGCCTTCTCCTTCTTGGAAAGCTGCACTGCTTCAAATCTGTTTCCCTGGTAGTTTTTTTTTCTTTCTTTTGTCACTCTCGCAGTCCACAATGTATCCCTCTGTCGCTTTGCACTTTTATTCCTTTACTTCTTTCCCTGCGGTCACTGACCTATTTCATGTACTCAGGGCTATCAGCTGGTTTTGAATATTGGCTTATTGTTGATATGTACAAGCGCGTAAGTGGGAACTTTCGGGTTTTGAGGCCCTAGTGTCACCCCTGCCTAGTGGGGACCTCAAGTTTAGCAGGCTTTTGAAGAGGTATAGTTGAGGCGAATTGCTACGTAATCAACCCGTTCTTTCGTTAACGGTCTTCACACTTGCACAACGGCTTTGTAAAAAAAAATCTAGAAAAATGCACCTTATTTCCTTTACTTCGAACTTAATATTCCGCGGACGCTCCCACTGACTTCTAAGTCACTAACAGATCTGATTTCTGCCGCCAATTCCTTTGGCGATCGTGCCCCCGAGGTACTCGTAAAATGCAAGAATTTCTTCTGCTACAACTTTCACTCAACACTCACACAAGAACATACACTCGCGCGCTTTTACATCTCGGACATTTACGCACACACACAAAGCCATCCCTAAACACAAGTAACTAACTTCAAGCAAGTCCCATTGCAACATTTTAACAGAGGCTGTTTGATGCAGTATGAAGGAGTTTGACGCTGTCTGTTAATATGGCAGGCTGATCGTTACAGGGCTTTTTTTTTTACATTTCCAAACATTACCTTCCAACTGGGAAGATATAGATGTAGATGATGTAAAGTTTGACTTCCTCCGCGCGTAGGCACTTCACGTATTCAATTTATTTATTTATTTTTCATGGTAGAAATACACTCGAATATTTATATTTCCTACCGAGGGATGACCGAAATTAGAAAAAAAATATATTTTTTTGATGTTGCTGGGACCTGGAGTTGAAGCTTGGACCATCTGTGTGGCTATAAGCGCCTCTGACCGTTCGCCTACGGCTGCTGACTTTAGTATAAACTTTATGTACGCAGGTATAAAAAAAAATTGTAACTTCTACAGTTTTGGTGTTTCCCTTCTCAAATTTTTACAGCTTACTCCATAAGGTTAGACAACTATTCAGGTTGAAAAAAATAAAAATCAAACATGATGAAGTTAAAAAAAAGTCATAATAAAAAAATGCGATTTTTTAATGCAAACATTTTTTATTTTAATCTATCTCACACTCTCATGGAAAGCCGAGGTAAGTACGCACATTTTGATACCTTAACTGACTTTCTCCGACAAATAGTTTATTAACTGCAAACAATTAAAAAAGATACTTCTCCGTGAGTTGAAAATTTTGGGAATTTTTTTTCGAGATTTTCGAATATCATGACGAAATAAAAAATATGTGTCTTCTTTTTTTTTGATAAAAAATTTAAAAAAATATATTTCATCATCCCAAAAACATATTGAGGTGTAAATATTGTATGGAATGACCCATATGTATATTGAGAAAGCACTTTTCTACTTCTCCCGCGGATATGCTCCTTTGGGACTCTTTTCGGAGCCTCGCTAGGAGCATTAGCACACCGCACAGGGAGTCCTAATTGTGGACCCTGCGGACTCCGCTGGTTCGGAGTCAAGATAGGAAAGCCAAAACATATACATATACGTACATGTATGGAATTACATAGTTATATGGGTTGCAGAGGGGAAGAAATCAAAGGACTCCTCATGGCTTACTGACACAGTTGAAAGCAGTAAAAACTTGCAAAGAAATAAAATAAGTTTTAATGACAGTGCAAACAGAATAAAGAAAAGTTGAGAAAAAAGGAAACTCGCACACAGACACACAAATTTACAAGGAAAAATGTAGAAAAGTACACAGCTTAAAAAACATGACCGTTTTGCAGTATTACCGACGATATATTCATTTAAATAAAAACCCCACGGCTTCAATATATGTGACAAGAGGGACACCGCGGGATAGCGTGCTCTCGCCACACCTTTGGAACTTAATCGTAAACTCTCTCCTGCGCGAAACGAAATGGGGAAGCGCCAAGGTTGTCGCTTATGCAGTTGACGTAGCCATCGCCTATAGGGGAAAGTTCCCGCAAATTTTGAGCGACTTGATGCACGGTGAACTTCGCGATGTATCAAGATGGTACACGCGTTCTGGCCTCTGCGTCAATTCGGAGAAATTGGAACTTCTTCTCTTTACGAAGAGCTACAAGACACCGCTACTGACTCTGCCTGAACTAAACGGGCGACTTTTAAACTTTACGACTAAATGCTCAGAAACTTGGGCTGGAAGTAGAACATAGTTGGGGGTTGAGCTCAATTATATACTGCTGGATTTATACAGCGGTGGTTATACCGATTCTCCTTTATGGAATTATAGTATGGTGGCCTTCCTTAGGCAAGGCCTCTTATCTTAACATACTCAGCAAAGTACAGAGGATTAATAAGAACTACATCAGCGGAGCAATCCGGACAACGCCAAATTTTGCTTTAAATGCCTTCTTGGATCTTCTTCCACTAGATCTAGCGGGTAAGCAGATGGTATCTCTTGCTGGACTTCGGTTGATGGGAATCGGGATTTCTGGATTCTTCTAGGAAAATAACGCTTTGGTATGCACTTCGCTACTTGCAAGCAAACTTGGCCAAGGTGGGATAGAACAAGGTCTCTAAAGAGCGAGGATATACATAAATTTCCTAGCAATCTGCTCCCGTTTCAACTCTTCCATTACCCTGTTATGACGCCGAATTTCTTCCAACATTTCCGATTGACGTTCATATTTTAATATTTCATATAACTTGTGTATAAGTTAACTAAATTCGATTTCTGAAACAGGTGGAAATCTTCTTTAAAAGTATTTTCAAACTAAAATCTTCTTCAAGCTCTTCCGCCTGGCATTGTGATTCATATTTCAATTAAATGATGAATTAAGTTGAATTTGATTTTGTTTAAACACGTGGCAACCCTCCTAAATATAGTTAAGAAACAAAGACTTTTCAAATCCATGTGGCAACCCTCTTAAAACACCCCAAATATAGTCCCGGAAATTCAATATGCCCTGCAACTCTCTCGAGGTTGCCGCTGTATGAAGTGTAGCTCATCCCAAAAGCGACTCGTGAGCAGCGGTTGATCCTGGGAGCACAGACTCTAATATCTGTACTAACCTCGCTTTCAATTGCCAATTGATTATTCTAGTAGTCAAAAAAGAGGTATCCACGTCCCCTACACTATACACCCGCAAACTAATATCGCTGCATAGCATCAGTACCAGCATCACTGGCACCAGCTAACGACTTCTGCGGCAGTTTGAAAATTCTTATCAATTTTATGAGCGCATGGCGACGCGCTGACAGTGATGCCATCGAGTGGAGGGCAGGCTGACACTCAGGAAGAAAACTCAGCCCGAAGCGCTGCAGAGCCTAAGCGTATTGTACTACATTAAGTTTGACTACAACTTTTAAGTTTCTGGGCAACCAAATATACAACCACCACAACTCCTTCCATCACGACTTATTGCAACTACCAACGTAATTTCATGCAGAATTGTTGACGCCAACGGAAAAGTGTAAAAATAGGCAATACAGAACATCAAAAAAAAAAAAAAAAACGGATGGATGCTATACCTACTCGTATCAGCGAGGTGCACAAGAACAACAGATCGAAGGCGCAAAGCACAAAAGGAAGTGCGTTCGCGTGGTTGGGCTGTGCCGGAATAGTGTCGCCTACCAGAAAATATGTATTTTTTTTTTTTTTACTGCACACAAAAACCCACTGGCTTTGAAAGAGCATTCAAGCATATTTTTAGTGGTGAGCATTAAGATGATGATGATACAAAACAACAACTGCAACAGCACTAACAACTATGTTCTAAAATCAACATAGCAAAGGCATTGGCAAAGACAAAACAAAAATAGTAAGTAATATGTATTAAAATTTATCAAACGAAAGCAAATAAGGAAGTAAGGACAGCAGCTTAGAAGAGGCGAAGTTGGGTAATGAAACTGAATGTAAATGAAAATGCGTTGCTTACGACAACAAATGTTTATAATATTTTTTTCGTACTAATATCCTTGTCCACACAAACACACATAATCATATTATGTTAAATTATATCTGCTGTGCTGGTTGCCTACGTATGTACATATGTATTTGACTTTGGCCCTTTGAGCTTTCGGTTAACCGTTAACCGCTTTGCCTTTATGACCCATGAAGTAGCGTCACTCTGCAATTTGCTTTCGTAGTTCTTTTTGCTGAAACATTTTTATTGACTTGAAGATTTGTGTTTGGCACCATTCAGCCTATTTAGGCTACTAATAACTATGTAGCAGCACAATATAATGCATACTAAAATAACAACAACAACATTAGTAGGCTTAGTAAAACTTAACTAACCAAAGTCGCAAAATGTGTGGTTGTGATATATACAGCCGATGCCTCCACTGTGGTGGCAAATTGATGGCTGTGAGGCTACTGACAATGCTGCGCTGTGCCTAGTTCCGTTGCATAAACTCTCTTTTGTTGTTTATTTTTTCTACTTTCAATGGCCATGAATAAAACTTTCACTTAAGGCTGGTTTTCACTATGTCAAATTCAGTGCCATTTGTCGTCA
>NW_023458563.1:28839469-28840805 GCF_013731165.1 Rhagoletis pomonella
GCTATAGGTCGTTCATTGTTGTCATCGTCAAGTTGAAATAGAACCCCACCCACTCCTGTTTTTCTACAGTAAAATTTTTACTATATGCGGATGATTTAAAAATTTATTCACCCATTTACAGTCACCATGACTCTGAACTGATGCAATTAGATTTGGATAATTTAAGTACATGGTGTAATAGCAATCGGTTAACTCTTAATTTAAAAAAATGTTTTCAGATTGCTTTTTCAAAACGCATTAACGTCATGGAAACCTCATACCATTTATCTAACTCGCCCCTTACAAGGTTTAGTGAAATAAAAGATCTGGGGGTAACTTTTGACTCCAAATTTACTTTCGCAAAACATATTAACCTTTGCATTTCGAAATCGTATGCCATGCTTGCTTTTGTTAGACGTCATAGCTCAGAGTTCACTGACCCTTATACGTTAAAGCTTTTATATACCGCGTTTGTGCGCTCTAAACTTGAGTACGCTTGTTTTATTTGGTCGCCTTATTATCAGTGCCATATTGCAAGAATCGAACGGATCCAGAAAGTATTTTTATATTTTGCTTTGCGCAGCTTACGCTTTTCTGAACCCATTCCGACTTATGAGTCTAGATGCCTATTAATCAACTTAAAGTCACTGCAGAACAGGAGAATAATTTTGTCGCTGTCGTTTATTTTTGACGTTTTTCGTGGTGCTACTGACTGCCCCATGCTCCTGGAGAGGATTTTCATAAATATTCCTGCCAGAGCCCTTAGGAACTCTGAGTTCTTCAACGTTCGTCTGTTCAAAGCTCTTTATGCAATCAATGCTCCTATTACTAGATCCTTGATTGAGTTTAATAGAATTACTAATTATTTGGAAATAGATTTTTCTTGTTCAAAAGAGTGCTTTTTAAATACAATAAACCCTCTTTATAAGTGAGCCATTTATGTATACTAGTAATTTGCCTACTGTTATCACATATTTCTACTTAGCCTGTAAGATTTTCTATTCTGATTGGCTTAATAAATAAATACTAAATACTAAATACTCCGTCTGTCGATGCGTCGCACTGTATATAAAACCGTCTATTAAAGTCAGGGTGCGTCAGTACGGGTGCCGATATGAGGCTTTGCTTCAATCGGTCAAACGACCTCTTGGCTTCGTCCGTCATGGTGAATTTCTTTATCTTTTCTTTAGTGAGACAGTCGTGCAGTGGAGCTGCAATGGTCGCGTAGTCTTTGATAAATCGACGGTACCAGCCTGACATACCTAGGAACCGTCGGAGCTGCTTTGGAGTTTTGGGCTCCGGGAAATCCCTCACAGCTGCAACCTTGTTTGCATCCGTACGTATACAACCATCCCCC
>NW_023458563.1:28840815-28841442 GCF_013731165.1 Rhagoletis pomonella
GGTCCGACATATTTGTTCTCATGTTCCGAACTTCGACCATACACTGCGCGATCATGTCGTGTTTTTGCGCCATCATCGCCATCATGCGGCTCAGTTGCTCGACACTGGTTGCAGTTGAAGCCGGTTCACTCCCTGGAGCTTTCGGACACTCAGCCCCAGAGCCTGCTGACTGCGCACTTGTCCCTGGATCGTCGAGCCCAGTTGCACTGGGTTGGTCAGATGCAGACATTTCTAATAATTCGTCTAACTTTCGCGAAAAACTAGAAATCCAATTTGCCTCTGTGCCTTGGGGTTCTTGTGGGTTCGATTCGCTGTGACGGTGAGTTGAATCACTTCTGAAGATGCGTGCTGAACACCTGTTCAAATAATCCGTTGGAACGAAGTCCAACGGATGTTGTATTCCCGTGTCAATCTGATTAAATATCGATCAGACCACTTGGTTCTCAAGCGCCCTAGTGATGCTACGTGTTACTGGCCTATCAGAATTCAAAAGCCCTAATCCACCAGCTACTATTTCCTCAGGCTCTCTCTCCATACACTCAGAATCACTTATAAAAAAGAAGTATTCCACACGCTTAGCTTCGGCTTACGAGGAACCTGGTTAGTCAAAATTCCTTTCAAACACTC
>NW_023458563.1:28841542-28854852 GCF_013731165.1 Rhagoletis pomonella
TTTTTCTCTATGCCTATAACCTTCCCGGGGTAAAAGCAAATAAGTGTGCAAAGTTTCGTTCGATTCCGTGCCGCGGTTCAGAAGTTATAAGGTAATAAACAAACAGACATTCACATTTATATATATAGATTATTTATATGGTAGGACAGCTTCTCAAACTATATTGATGCAATTTTTTCATGTTAAGTTGTTGGAAAATAATGAATATCTAAATCCCGGGACTAATCCCAGGATTATATGAACGATGTCCCGAAAATCCCGGGATCGCAAAAATCGAAAAAATTAACATCCCTAATGAGCAGTGAGTGAAAGTTGAATGTGTTTCAGGCGTGTGTGTGAGCAGAGCATGTGTGTGCAAATACGAACCCTCCCTGCAAAAAATGGGACTAATCCGGGATGACTCCAGGAGCAATCGCAAAGGAACATGCGACTAATACCATTTTTGATCTCTTTATATGGAATGAACTGTTCGCTTTTGTCCGAGCATGTCCTATGAAGAGACGAATTGTTCACCTTTATACCCGAAAGGGTATAAAAAGCGACTAGTCAAAAAATAAAAATAAAAATTTGTGCCAGCTGAGATTCGAACCGGGTTGCTCAGTTTTGTTAGGCGAATACTCTCTCTGTGTACCAACGCCGCACATGAAATTTCATTGACTAATTGCGTACATATCATTAAATCGTTAATAGTACCCGTTAGAGATGAGTTGGGGACTAATTGATCTCCATTTATACCCATAAGGGATGAGTCGAGACTAATTTACCTCCATTAGTACCCGTATGAGACTAGTTGCGACTAATTAATGCCCAATTGTACCCGATTGAGAGTAATATCGGAATACTCTTTTTAGAGATTAGTCGGACAATTTTATGTAGGGCTGCTAAAAATATCAAGAAGGCGCCCTCTAAAAATACGAGAACCCTGATCAAAAGTATTACTTATGCTAAAGGGGCGGTTAGTTATAAATAATAATGCAAAATTTCATTTCATTAGTGCGATAAATACGCGCCGTATGTACATTTAGTAATTACAACTATTGAATTTATAAACAAAACGAAGTAAAAATTTTTCGTTTTCACTGATATGGCTGTAGAGAAAACGAACTGGAGTCAATTGACCTCCAAATTAATTTTTCTGTACGTTCAATATATACGAATTGCATAACAGCCAGGAAAAAGTTAGGCCCGCAACTTTTCATTTAGTTTTATTGAGAAGGTTTTGACTATGGTATTTCCAATGTGCTTCGTTTCTCTGTGGCTACTTGTGCGGAAGAAATATGTTAAAAAAATCCCCTTTAATAGAGTATGTATTTTTCAAAACAAGGGATTTCAGGATATACAATTTATTTAAAGAAATTAAGTGAAAACTCTAGCCTAGAAAATTTCTTTTACTCAGTTTGGAATTTACCTAATTCAGATATACTAAGGCGCTCGGCACATTACGCACCTAATCAAAGTAGAGTAATCGTTTGGTCATGCCGAAACGAATGCATGACGACTCGTCTTCTGCACACTTGCACGGCGTGCATAAGTCACCAGCTAATAAATAAGTCACCAGCTACACATAACAAATTTTCTGGCCGTTCCTTCGCAACTACGCACTTCCGAAAATATTTCTGCTCCGAAATATTGCATAAACGTTTTAAACGTGTTTGGCTTAATACAATTTGCACGAATTTTAGCACGAAATCATTCATTTTCAATTTACTTCCATTTGAATTGATAAATTAATTTTATTTCCAACACAAAAAAAGAAAACAAATGAAGATTTCAAAACTCCAACGCCTTACAATGTTGGGCGCTTCGATTCGTGAAGCTTTTATGATTAGGCAAAAACATGATTTTGAATCGTAATGTACAGAGCTTCTAAGATTGAACTCTAGAGTATCGCACATACACTGAGGGAAATAATGCATAGTAAAAATGAATACTTTATATTTGATTATCGTTTAAAAATGTTCCTATTTAAAAATAATATTTTCATACAAAATTTATTACGCACGTATTTGACTGTTCACATCTGAGTATGTATATGTAAGTGTACATACCCTCCAGGGAAACCGCGGACTAGTGAATAAAATTTCTAGTTCCGTACTAGGTCTTTATCGCCAAAAAGGAACTAGTCCCAGAGGAACTAGATCCCCACCAGTCCAAAATCGGCGAAAAGTGGTACTTTTGAGAAACTAATTTTTTTCAGTTTTTTTCACTAGAAATCTATATCTAAAGTGACGAATTTAGAAATGGTTCGGAACTATAGAAAAGGGATGCAGAACGAACTAGATCCTATTTGTCGAATTTAGAACTATTTCGGAACTATCGAATAAGGCATGCAGCGGGGGTCTTGTTTACTTTACATAGATATGTGTTCGGCGGCTTTTTCGTTAAAATACGATTCTATTCAGTGCTTCGCAGATGCTTTTTCATAGCTTGGTAATACAAAACTATAATTTGTGTTAACATTTCAACATCTTGGGACCGTTCGGAATCTAAGAAATAACAGCGAGCACCTCTGCAAACTCAGCTACAGCTAAAGGTATGTAAACGTACATTTCTTACAATCATTCAAACAAATTTAATTTCAAATTGAAAACACATTTCTTCCAAAATAACTTAAAATCGCACACACGGAAGAACCAAATAGATTGAAAAATCATGATACTTTTTTCTTTCGTCTGTCGATTTTAGAACTGGTTCAGAACTATAGCATTTAGAACTATTTCGGAACTATCGAAAAAGGGATGCAGCGGGGGGCAATTGACACTTCCTAGGACATCGCCATGTTAAATTCGCCAGTTGCTTGCATGCAAAAGAGATTTATCATGTCATCTCGTCAGCATTAGGCATTCGCCTTGCCAACTCAGATTATAATTCTACTTATTTCATTATTAAATTAGTTCTAAATTTAAATATTGTTACTTCCCATTTGAATTAAAATTTTGAGTGTCTGGCGCTGATGGATGGGCGAACAGAAGAGGGTCTAATGCAAAGAAAGTTACTTATGAAAATTGGGCCAACAACATCTCAAGTGACAGTTAATGCATGGTAGGGCATACCACAGGTCACGCATTGTGGACCACTCTTGTTTATTCTATTTATAAACGACTTGCCTAATTTAATTTTGAAAACTGCCTGATGTTTGCAGATGATGTTAAACTTTTTTCAGTTGTGCGTGATCTCTCAGATTGTAATCGTCTTAAGCTCGATCTAGATGAATTTCAGCAATGGTGTACATTAAACTGTTTGAACCTAAATATAGGTAGATGTTGTGTAGTTACGTTCTCGAGGCAGTCTAGTAGTGATATACCTTTTGACTATAAATTAGATGGTTGCGTTATAAAGCGGAGCACTGAAATAAAAGATTTGGGCATTATTTTTGACTCCAAACTCGCGTTTACAAAACACGTTGACTTTATTGTATCTAAAACGTTCTCAATGATAGGCTTTATTAGGCGCAATACTCAAGAGCTCAGAGATCCAGTAACTTTTAATCCTTTATTAAGAAGCCATATGGAATACTGTTCTATAATATGGAGTCCATATTATGAAGTGGACTCGATCAAAATAGAAAGAGTTCAAAATATTTTCACCAAATTCGCTATTTGCAAGTTGCCCTGGCAAGGTTATGTTCCTCCCTATATTGGCAGATGGAAATTGCTGGGTCTCCAGTCTTTGAAGGAAAGAAGAGATAACTTCTTCATTATATTTATTTATAAAATGCTCGTATTATATAATCCCGCGCGTAATTTAAGAAACAAAAGGCTATTGGTTGGTGCTCTACATACCACAAATTATGCCTAAAATGAACCAATTGCTAGATGCATTGAATTGCGCAATACATATTCTAGTGTTATCGATTTTAACTTAAGTATTGATAGATTTAAGAGTAATTTGTTTACAATATTCAACTAGAGTCTTCACTAGTCTGTAAGCATTCCCACGACAGCCGGTTCTACGTACCGGAATGACTCGGGTTTTACCCGACCAAGGGCTGTTGTTTCGGCGATCTAACCCCGTTTAGGTCGGCGAAGTATCTCAAAAGTTGTTCGCCCATAGGGCTACTTTCGCTACGTTTTCTTCTACTCAGGGCTGGCATCAAGTCAAACCCAGGGCTAGAAACCTACACCTGCTGTGTATGCCAGAGACGACAACACTACAACTCCACCTCAGTCAAGTGCAGTGCTTGCGAGGGGTGGAGTCACCTCAGAGTCTGTGGCCCCCTGCTGCTCAAACAGAGCAGCCTCCACGGCTAACCCCAGTCCAACTGAGCAGTCCCACACAAACACCACATCCGTAAAAGCATCCACGCACATTTTCTCAAAACAATTTACAAGAAGGCTGAAGGTTTTCCGAAAAGGGCAATGTTAGACTTATTTAATCAACAATTTTCTTTTCAAACTCTTAGCAACATACTTACATATATATACATAAATAAAAAAATGTTTAGCGTAAAAATAAAAATAATTAAATATCCAGTTTTTTATGGTACTATATTTATGTATATTAGGGTGATCATCGAAAATGTTTTTTTTTTTTAATTTCAAGACACTACCCCCTAATTTTATTCGGATTTATGAGAAATATTATTGCCTATTTCTATAGACTTTTTAAAGGTCATTTAGAGGTCGCGACCTGTCGATTTAGGACAGAAAACACGATTTTGTAGATTTGTGTGTTTTTGAATGGCTATTTTTGATTAGATTTCAAAGATCGAATATGATCTAGGAAGAGGATATATAGACCTTTAATATGGTATACAATAATCTATTGTCGGAATTGGCTTGTTGGGATTTTTTTATCGGGTAAAATAAAAAGAAACACATACTTCTCTTAATTTTTTAAATTTTGACCATCAATAATTTCCACAATTTCGAAATATGTAGTACTATCTAAAATTAAATCTATTTTTAAATAAACTGACAACTGATTTATTGCAATCGAATAAAAATTGTCGAATTTAGGCGACTTTTCTTTAATACGGCCCCGGATTTATATGTGTGTATGTACCGGAATTTCAGATTTTTTTAATTAAGCTGGCATTTCAGGGTACTTTTTAAATATATATAAGGAAAATTTGAAAGTTAGGGTGGGGCTCGAGCACCCCCCTGCCCTTACCTGGCTACGCCCATGGTCATACACATTGTGCTTAGCCTCCTTAAGTACCGTCTTGAATGCAAACAAAACCTACTCCCCCTAAAATATAGCTAGATTTGAGTTTTTTGAAATTACAGTTACGTTGGTGAAGCCCGTGGTTTTTGTCCGATTTCAAAAATTTTCAATGTAGCGCTTAATAAGCTAAATGTGTATACAAAATTTGGTTGAGATCGGTGAAGTAGGTTTTGAGATACACATCTACTATATATTTGTGGAAGTATGAATGTATGTATGTGCCAGGTTGCAGCCTAAACGGACGGACAGAATCGAACGAAATTCTGACAGAGTATTGCCATGACACCTGGGCCTATAATAGGGTGAAAAAATTTGCATTCGTTAAGGGGGCGTTGCACCTCCCATGGGCGTGAAATTTTTAATCAGCCATAACTTCGGAACCATAAGCCACATGAATGTGGTCATATATATGGTAGGTGCTTATAGTAAGGTATATATAAATGAGTTTGTAAAAGTGGGCGTGGCACACCTCACAGGCGTGAAAATTTTTATCATCTATAATTTCAAAACCATAAGTCACATGAACTTGATATTAGGTATGCAGACATATCTACGGTAAGTGCTTATAGGAGGCTATATAAACATGAGTTTGTGAATAGAGACGTGGCACATCCCATAGGCATGGACCTTTTTATCAGATATGGAGCCATAAGTCCCAAGAACTTGAAATTTGGTATGCAGGCGTATCTATGGTAGGTGCTTGTAGAAGGGTATATATGTATGAGTTTGTAAAAGGGGGATAAATATGTATTCATCTTTTATATCACCCGGATATTTAAAACTGTTTTTTTTTTGAAACCATACGGTCTTTAGACTATTTCGAAATGGAAAGATTTAATTGTTTTATTTTTGATCCCGCGATGCTGTTAAACGAAAAATGTTCATTCATAATGAATAAAACTCCTTCCGAAATAAATATTCTCCCGGAAAAGTGCAGCTATAATAAAACAGCTAAGCGAATAGGCAGCTAAACGGAATGTGCCGTAGTAGACTAATTTTAATTTAAAATTTCTATCGTTGCCTTAATCCACCTAATAATATTAATGAAACAAGATTTGTAGTACAGAAAATGATGACGAATATATAGTAGTTGAAGCACGATAAAGCTACAAGTATGGTTCATAAGGATGCCTTAATTTAAACAGAAAAAAATGGTTTGTCTCCTTTAATTTATGCTGAACTGAATATTTGTACTACTATTTTATATTTTCATTTGTTTATCCCGAACGACGTCGGGTGCTCCGCTAGTATATGATAAAAGTGGGCGGTTAAGAGAAATATTGGTTTTTTTTTATTTTGCCCGATAAAAAGTCCCAACACGTCAAGTCCGACAATATATTATTATATACCATTTTAAAGGCTTATATATCCCCTCCTCAGATCATATTCGATCTTTGAGATCGATTCAAAGATACTCATCCCGTGCATCAACAAAATTGTAATTTATATAATAATATCAAAATAGGCAATAATATTTCTCATAAAAACGAATAAAATTAGGGGGTGGGGTCTTAAAATGTCCGAAAAAGCATTTTTGATGGCCACTCTAATGTATATTCTACTTTACCGCTCTGAGTAGTATGGAAATATTTGCTGTATTTGTATCGATTATCAAATTATGTATTTCTTTGTCTTTCAGTTCAGTCAAAACTTTGACGTACGTAGTGGGGGTCACCTGCCGTATATGTATCTCCATATCATACATCTGACCGAATTTACGCAACTGTAGGACTCCTGGAATTCACAATAAAATATACAATGTCACAGTCAAAATAGCTTCTGATTAAACCTAGTCTAGCAAACATGTTTTACTGTCTACAAAAGATGCAAGTAAAAAAATACATCGAGTTTTTTCCATTTGATGCATCGAAATTTTGCATCGATTCATATCGATATATCGTATAAAAACATTGATATTTTCGATATATCGAATGAAAATATGACCAGTTTCTTTCAATTAAAAATATACAACAAGAAAATGAAACAATCGGAGGTTCCATAAATGTTTAAGTATTAACTCACGGTGAATTGCATTTATTGATTTAAATAGTTACAAATCCCAGTTTATTTTATTCTTTTGAGAAGTTTTCGAAAAAAGTTTTCGGAAGGTACTGAAGTGGCGACAACAAGTATGGTGAAATAATATAAAGTGTGCCAGCTAGCAATGAGATTATATTTCGGTACACTTATTTGGTAATTTAGTATCATAATTTTTTCATTCATTTGACACCCTTTTGAGTGCGAAAGTTTTTGATTTGAGAAAAAAATTACAAAAAAAGCATGTAAAGAAATTCTTGTCGCTTGTGCAAAAGCACACATAACGTTGCAGTACTGATGTTTTCAGTCCCTCAGAATGAGGACCTAAGCCGAGATCGAGCAGAGGTGTGCAACAGAATCAAAGGTCAATGCCAGAATTGAAAAAGGCGAAAATGACAAACCCAAATTTTGCTTTGAAATAAGCGTACATCACTTTATATTATTTCACTATGTTTATAAGCCATGTGAAACAATTTTGGAAACTTCTGTTTCAAATATTTCCAAAGGGTTTTAGAGTGCCATTATCATATCAATTCATATCATTTTGTAGATGGTTGTTTGGCACTAAACGTTTCTACTAATAAATTAGCAATTTATTAGAGCAAATAACTCATACCTTTCTTCATAATATTAATAGAGTGTATATTCTAATAGTGCATAAATAGTGAAATTTCTACATTTAGAATAGCTACTAGAGCGAAAAATTTGGAAGCATACAAAATAATTTTAATATGTACAGTGTACATTGCACACAGAAGTCGATGCATCGAAAAATCTATACATATCGGAAGGTCCAAAACATCGGTTTTATTCGATGCATCGAATAGCAAATATGGATGTTTTCGATGCATCGATAATTTGTATGCATTCCTAGACCGGTCCCCAAAAAAAACCTCCCCTGTTGTCCATGATAAAAACATAGTAAGGTAGAACCGTTCTCTCAGTTGGTCGGCCATGATTTTTTTTTTTTGAAGTTTGCCAACATTTTAAAATCATATAAAAGTGAAAATAAAGAATTGAAATTGTTCGAAATTGTTGTTGCTTGAGATTGAAAATGAAAATGTTTGTGTGAGTTTGTGAGTAAATTTAAAAATTAAATTGTTTGGAAACGTCAAGAATTTTAAAAGTGACTCTCAGCGGTTCTACCTTACTATATTTTTATCATGCTGTTGTCGATGACAAATAAACGAAGCAAAAAAGCAAGTGAGTTTGGCATCCGCGTAGCGAGTGATGAGATCTGCCATAAATTGAATTTCTTAATTTTTATTTTATTTATGCATGTATATCTTTTCCTTTGGAGTGCAATGGAGTATAGTTGTTGTACTGGGAATGCAGTTACTGTTGTACGGTTATACCTTTGAGCCAGATGCGGTAACCAATCCAAGTGGAGCCTTGAGTCACGGAAGGAAAAGAAAAAGAGGGAGCTTCGGTGGACTAATCCGACTTATTAGGTTTAAGGGTTCGCTGTAGTCTGCAGTGTATATTCACCAGTATGTGCGAATGCAAGCAGGCGTCTGTCGCGGAACAAGCGGTGCGCTATATAAACGGGTATCCCGTTGAAAAAAATATTCACCACAGCAATGTTTGTACGTTGTGCTTGGACCCTCCAGTTCTATCCAATGATAAAGACATCAATGCCTCGGATGAGATTTCCTTCTTTACATTACGACCACGATAACGTGCATGCACCTGCAACTTCCGGACCCTTAATGGGCATTGTGCCCTTTCCCGGCTAGTTGATGTCCTCGTAAGCACAAAAGCTGACATCACTACCGTCCAAGAAATGCATTGGATGGAGAAAGGCAAGGAAAAATGTAGGGTCTTATGACCTCAACTTCAGCTCCATTTAAAGGAGCGCAAATTCGGTGTTGCATTTGTGGTGGGAGAGAGACTCTGTTGGCGAGTTCCGTCGTTTAAACCGGGGAACGAACGTCTAGCCACTGAGGCTGATCGACTTCACCGGGTCCCGAAACACAGTAGTCTGTAGTACTAGGTTCCAGCATAAAAAAAACGCATCAAGCTACATGGCTGTCGCCAGACCAGGGTTGGCAATGTTTAAAACATTTGGTTAAAACAAGTGTTTAAAACCTTGTTGAAACAATGGGAAATTATCACCTATATTTAAAACACGTTTTAAAGCATTTTGTTTTAAACTCGTTTAATACATATATAAAATATATCAATCATATAATTAATAGCTTTTGTACTTTTCAAAAGATTGATTTGCAACATAATGTCCGTAGTGAATAAACGGAAACGAAAAGTGAACGGGTTCGGAGAAAATTAAACACATAATTAGGCTGAAGACATTTGAGTTAAAGTGTATACACTTGCAATGGCAACTCTGAACTCGGGGATTTCCCAAACTACAAAAATCCCCAATAACAATAACGAAGCATAGAAAATGAAGGAATAAGGTATATTTCACTGCGAGTACTAGCACAATCTCAATAATACACAACACTACTTTTTTATTTATATTACGTTCATTTTAATGGTAAACATTATTATTAATTTCAAATAGATATTTTATGAGTTCTTCGATGGATTTGATTTCTACCTGCCCTTATTTTCGAATTATTGAATTATTAAAAGTGTTTAAAACAATATTCAAATATGTTTAAAACATGTAAATTAAAACATTTACGAAAAATTTGTTTCAAACATGTATTTTTTTTAATAAAACGCGATGTTTTTTTGTCTTTAAAAAAACATTTTTTTCAACCCTGCTCCAGACCAAAAAACGAGACACCAACTCGATCATGTTGTGATAAACGGAAGGCATGATTTCAGTATTTTAGCCGTACGTACAAGTATCGACTCCGACCACTTTCCTTTTGCAGCCAAGGTACGCACAACACGTGCGCCCAACAAGCTGATTTATCACTTCTATTTATAGCACCATGGGTTCAAGTATTGAATTTAATTCTTCTTGCAAGTGGAAGAGAGGGGGCGAGGAGAAAAGCGAAGAGCACACATTCGTCTGTATCGTCAAGACGTTTCAAGTTTCTTGCTTTGCTTTTGACATTTTCATCGTTTCCTATGTAAAGAACGGAAAACTTGAAATCAAAAAATTTTTACTTAAGATTTGATTTCAAGTACTTCAATCGTGTAAATCGGGTGTATTTAACTACGAATCAGAACAAAAGCAAGAGTCGGCTTGCGCTATTGTTTATATGATCAGTAATAACATTTATTCAAAATTAATATTATTTCGTGTTTTCTAGATTTTGATATTGGGGCAATGTATTTGGGGATTTTTTTGGAACTGGGTATTTTGTTTTCGGGGATTTCGAGGCTCTCCCAGATTTTACATACTAAATATGGTAAAAGTTGGTCGATTTTTTAAAAGAAGCATTAATAGATAACTTCTACTCGTGTAGCATAAATCAAGGCGGATTCATGTAAGGTGGTGTTACCAGAGCAGCTGGATTTTCGCGTTGGTGGTTCTTAATGACAAAACGTATACATAAAACTGAGGTCGAATCAAGGCATCCGCGATCGAATGAAACTCGATTCGAATCGGATGAAATAGAATGGCAGCTGTTTTCTCTCCAATACAATTTAAACTGAAAAAGGGAGCTTGCTACCGAATGACGTAATCTCAAAAAGAAATTTCGAATCGATTTGATCACGGGTGCCGTGATTATATTTACATTTTCAATTTTTAATTGGTTTTGGTCAGAGTTAACTTTTCATTTTTATTTTAGGTGTGTTCGATGACAAAATATATATACATCAGCGATGAGCAGAGAGAGCTTTTACTCTGCACGCGCCTATACAAAATATATAGGAAGCTTAAAAGAGCTTTGCCCGCGGGCAAGGCAGTGCCCATCAGTGATATACATGGTCTTCACTTAAATCTCTTTTCTCTCCCTTTTCTCTTTCTTTTTTTTAGCTAACAAGTGGGTACGTTTACCAATAAAGTGGTAGAGTCCGTGCAGTGATCACAACAGACTGCCAATTCGTTAGCCACTCGACTCTCACACCTGCTCTCTGAGAGCACTTTTCGGTGGAACCACATTTCCCGCTCATTACAGGCTAACCTAATATTCGCGGCTTGCGTTTTGGTACGCACGCCGTCGAATTTGTTGTTTTTTGCGTCACCCGAAATTGACTTGCGTGCGTTTGCATTTGATTTCATTGAGCCAAACCTCAAATCAAAATGTCACTCAGAACAAAAATCGGAAATTGATTTATCTTCATAGGCACGCTGTTCAATTTTGTTTGGACCCATACAAGTTGTATGTGCATCAGAAATTTTCTACAGGAAATTGGCGGCGTGCGTAAATATTAGGTTAGCCTATTAGGTACCGCCGGCTAGGAAGTGTTCGGATTTCAGCGAGCCCGAAAACACAACTGGTACAAAAGGAGTGTCAAGAAGCTGCAGATGCTGGCCGTCAAGAAAAACGCTCGAAAATTGTGTAAGAAATTTAGGCGACTTCCGAAAGGTTTCAACACCAGGGCGAACTCCTATAAGAGCCCCTATGGCGACCTAGTTACCGATGTCCAGAACGTACTTAAATTATGGAGGAATCACTTTTCCGTCTATTGAATGGCGGCAGCAATGTAAATAGTGGAGAAGACGAACCCGAGCCCCCCAGTCGATGACGATGGAGTCGATGTCCCACCGCCTGACTAAGACGAGGTACGAGTAGCAATTAAGCGGCTTAAAAACAACAACAAAGCTGCTGGAGCTGACAGCGTGCCAGCAGCGCTTTTCAAGGAGAGGAGCTAATAAGGTGCATGCATCAACTCTTATGCAGAATATGGTCTAGGGATGGCAAAGTCGACTTCGGCTTTCGACCAATATCGACTTTCCCGTAAGTCGAATTTTAGTGATCGACTGTCAGTTTATGCAAGTTGACTGAAGTCGACTTTTCACTTTCGTCTCTTAAATTAAAACTGATTTTCTAACAATGGCGCGAAGCGCTGTTTGGCCGTATTTAAAAAAAATTTCCAATAAAATTTAACCCTTAATTAGGTGCATAAAGAAAATTACATAGTTAGTCGCATGGGGTCCCGAGTGACCAAAATTAAAGCGTTGAAAACAGAGTTTTACAAATAAATACAAAGTGTGTATTATCAAAACTATTAAAGTACTCTATTATCGTTAATTACAAAAAAAAAACATAATTTCGACTTCAAACTTAAAAATGAAATTAGAAACTAACTCCGCCAAAAAAATGTTACGTAGTGGTCTCATGATCTACTCATTTTTCAACTCTTGTACTGATTTTATTCATTTATGCAATCAGTTCACTAATGTCCTGATTTTCCAAAATTTGTTCTGATTTGTACTGAATTTTCAATCCAAACAAAATACTTTAGGATTTTCTTAAGGTTTTCACGAACGAAATGACACTGAAGATGGCACAACGCCGAAACCGGTTTGTCTCCAAACCAAATTTGACAAGGGATGACGGAAAATCGTTCCACATTACATCACACTCCTACCCTGTCGGAAATACCAACAACAAAAATTTCACATAACGTTGGAACTTTCTTAAACTGTACTTAAAAAAGTAAGAAGAAAATAATGTAATTATAGTTGGCATGTTTCCGATAATATTGGATATGCCAAAGAAATTAATACAACAAAAAGATCAATCATTTTATGGGCATATCGCCGGGTCATTACGTATCAGTTGCGATAATATGATGGAGCTTAATTTATTTAAAAAGAAGGCTGACGATTTTTTATCGTGTGTTGCTAGTTATCTCGAAAATAAATTTCAGTTTAATAACAAAAAAATCTTAATATTCGAATGGCTTTAGCCTATAACCTACAATTCTTTTTTCACAATTGACTGACATTATAAACGAGTTTTGCACACATGGCATAGATCAAGATACTCTTTTTAGCGAATTCTTAGTCTTTCAAAGTTTTTGCGTAGTTGAAAAAAATTATTTAAGCTATGAGTAATTATGTATGAAGTCCTTAATTACACTGGACCACAAATTTCAACTTTTTCTCTTTACCAGAAACGCCGTTATGAAATTCTTATGTAAAATCACCCCCTGATTCCGAAAATCAAGGTTATTTTTAATTCTATGGTACCGTTTTTGAGATATTTGCAATTTACCGTTTTTGCAAAAAAAAAAAA
>NW_023458563.1:28854952-28859904 GCF_013731165.1 Rhagoletis pomonella
CCCCCAAGCAACTACGACGGTTCTTGGGTATGTTAGGATGGTACCGACGTTTCATACAGGACTATGCGACCATTGCAGCGCCGCTGCACGACTGTCTCTCGAAGGAAAATATAAAGAAGTTTCATATGACAGAAGAAGCGAAGAAGTCTTTTGACCAACTAAACCAATGTTTAATCTCCGCACCTGTACTTGTACACCCGGACTTTACTAGACATTTTTACATACAGTGTGACGCATCGACTGACGGAGTTGGAGGAGTACTTTTTCAACTGGACGACGACCAAAATGAGCGGCCGATTGCATACATATCGGCGAAACTGAACAAATCCCAGCGAAATTATAGCATCACTGAGCTGGAATGCTATGCGGCCGTGATAAGCGTGAAGCGATTCAGGCCGTGAAGCGATTCAGGCCGTGAAGCGATTCAGGCCGTATGTCGAAGGTTTACCGTTCACGATTATCACAGACCACGCGAGCCTGAAGTGGCTCATGAACCAAAAAGATCTGTCAGGCAGGCTCGCTAGGTGGAGCCTTAAGCTCCAGGGATTTAACTTCGACATACAACATCGAAAGGGTACACAAAACGTAGTCCCTGATACGCTTTCACGGGCCAATATGGAGGAAATAAAGTTGAGCGAAAGAGTGATGGACATCAGCCTGGACTCGCCGTGTTTTAAATCGGATGAATACCAAGAGCTCATAAAGACTGTGACTTCCAACAAAGACAGACTACCTGACTTATGTATATCGGACGGGTTCGTTATAAACGAACGCAGTTTGACAGGGGGGAGGGGCTTCAGCAGGACCATTCCTGGAAACTTTGGGTTCCGACGGAGTTGCGCAAGGGTCTGGTCCAGTGCTCTTCGGCAGGTCACGGTGGTATACATAAGACCCTATCTCGTATTCGGCAAAACTACTATTGGCCAGGTTTAGTAACGGATGTACAAGCGCACATAAAAGAATGTGAAATCTGCAAAATAAACAAGACACAAAATACATTTCAAAGACCAGTTATGGGCAAGCAGCACGTAACCGAGCGACCGTTCCAACGTCTGTTTATTGATTTTATGGGTCCCTACCCACGGACGAGTGATGGAAATGTCTATGTGTTTGTGTGTCTTGACCACTTTACCAAATTCGTTTTCCTAAAGCCTATGAGAAAAGCGACGTCAGCCGAAGTTACCAGGTTCCTAGAAAGGGAAGTGTTCCATGTTTTTGGAGTACCGGAATACATCCACTCGGACAACGGGCGACAATTCATTTCAGAAGTGTTTGCCAGCTTTCTAGAGAAATATGGCACAACGCATGTGAGGACAGCATTTTATTCGCCACAAGGCAACGCGGCGGAGCGGGTCAATTGCTCGGTTCTACAAATTATAAGGTCCCACATAAATGAAAATCAAAAGAATTGGGACAAACACATTAGTGACGCAGCCTTTGCCCTCCGTAGTGCTGTCCATACATCTATAAATTGTTCCCCTTATTATGCAACACGGTGCATCGTATGAGCTATATCGGAAGCTTGCCTCTGTGAGAGACGTTGAATGCCAAATAGACGACGGTCCAGACCGGATGCAGTTGCTTAGGAACAAGATAATCAAAGAATGAAACCTGGCGCACGAGAGATGTTCTAAAGTCTATAACACTAGAAGTAAGGACGTTAGATTTAAGATCGGACAAGTAGTTTATCGTCGTAATTTCAAACAAAGTTCCCAGTTGAATAACTATAACGCGAAACTAGCACCGAAACAAGTTAAATGCATTATCCTCAAGGTTATCGGTAACGCTATGTATGAGTTGGGGGATGTGAGGGGGTATAAAGTTGGAATTTACCACGCCAAAGACATTTTTGCAGGGTAGTTAATCAGTGGTCAAGACTAGTGCTTGTTTATAAATGTGTGTTCTAAAACCTGTGTATTTATTTAGTGTATGTGTCCTGCGTAAGTGCCTGCTTAGTAGCTCATATTTTATGTCAACTGTTCATGTATGTACCTGATAAATTGACATTAAAACGTATTTTACAAACCTGACTTATAAAAAAAAACTATGGTTCACATTGATATTTCGAACTTATTCTGACGTAGGTATCCAACCTTGCCTGTTATTATTATTTTAAACTTTAGACTTGACTATATACCTGACTTCTTATTTTTTTATGCAATGGTTTATTTATTTATTCATTTATGTATTTATACATATAGATATTTATTTATTTATTCATTGACTTATTTATTTGTGATTTGTTTATTTTATTGTTGTGTTATTATTTGCCTGACTATAATTTAATTTTAGGTGTGTACCCGTTGTCCTTTAGGCATGTATTGCACCAATCAGTCTGTATCTGTGATAGTAGGTATACTAGTAAGTGTTAACATCTGTGATATTAGCATTAAGGCAAACAATTGAATCTGGGGTAAGGGTTGCATGTTGTAGATACGAGTAATTCTGTAGATACAAAGTAGAAAATGTTAACATATCTATGTGCGTGTCAGTTACATCCACTTGTACGTAAATACAAACTCTAGCTGTAGGGCACAGCAAAGAAGCCCGGCGTTCTATCGTGGGTCGAAGCCACACATTGGGGCGTAGCTAAGGTATAGATAGAGATGAGAGAAGATACCATGGACAGGCTGCGTTTAAAAATCTTTTTACGCAATCGCTCCATGTTGCAGGCACCATCGGCGGATGCGAGCCTGTAACGATCAGCCTGCCATATTAACAGACAGCGTCAAACTCCTTCATACTGCATCAAACAGCCTCTGTTAAAATGTTGCAATGGGACTTGCTTGAAGTTAGTTACTTGTGTTTAGGGATGGCTTTGTATGTGTGCGTAAATGTCCGAGATGTAAAAGCGCGCGAGTGTATGTCCTAGTGTGAGTGTTGAGTGAAAGTTGTAGCTGAAGAAATTCTTGCACTTTACGAGTACCTCGGGGGCACGATCGCCAAAGGAATTGGCGGCAGAAATCAGATCTGTTAGTGACTTAGAAGTCAGTGGGAGCGTCTGCGGAATATTAAGTTCGAAGTAAAGGAAATAAGGTGCATTTTTCTAGATTTTTTTTTACAAAGCCGTTGTGCAAGTGTGAAGACCGTTAACGAAAGAACGGGTTGATTACGTAGCAATTCGCCTCAACTATACCTCTTCAAAAGCCTGCTAAACTTGAGGTCCCCACTAGGCAGGGGTGACACTAGGGCCTCAAAATCCGAAAGTTCCCACTTACGCGCTTGTACATATCAACAATAAGCCAATATTCAAAACCAGCTGATAGCCCTGAGTACATAAAATAGGTCAGTGACCGCAGGGAAAGAAGTAAAGGAATAAAAGTGCAAAGCGACAGAGGGATACATTGTGGCCGATGGTGACCTGTCGTTTGATGCTGTGCAACATACGTTGACTATAGAGCAAAGTGCTGCGCTAGAAGGAGTGAAAGCACAATTTCCATCGTTCGCCGTACTGGGGCTTGGGCGTACAGATGTAGAACAGCATGTCATAGAGGTAGTAGACGAGAATCTCCCAGTAAAACAGAGGCATTACCCGATATCTCCAGCGATACAAAAATTAATTTATGGAGAACTAGATAGGATGTTGAGTATGGGTGTAACAGAAGAGAGTAATAGTAGCTGGAATTCACCCGTATCGCTAGTAATCAAGGGCGCAAAAAATCGTCTTTGCTTAGACGCTAGAAAAGTCAATGACCGAACTATCAAAGATGCGTACCCGTTGCCACATATCGATGGAATACTTAGTCGCCTTCAAAATACGAGATTTATTTCAGCAATTGATTTGAAAGACGCTTTTTGGCAAATTCCCCTAGAGACAAAGTCAAGAGAGAAAACAGCTTTTACCGTGCCAGGAAGACCGCTTTAGCAATTCACAGTAATGCCTTTCGGGTTGTGCAATGCTGCGCAAAAGATGTGTAGGTTAATGGACAAGGTTATACCCGCTTCGTTACGTGAGTGTGTTTTTGTGTATTTAGATGACTTGTTAGTGTGTTCGGAAGATTTTGTGTCTCATTTGTGTTTGTTGGAGAAGGTTGCTAGGTGTTTGCGTGATGCTAAGCTGACTATTAACATAGAGAAGAGCAAATTTTGTTATAAAGAAGTGCGTTACCTAGGCTATGTAGTAGGAGACGGGTGTATACGTACCGATGCGAATAAGGTTGCGGCTGTGAGGGACTTTCCTGAACCAAGAACCCCCAAGCAACTACGACGGTTCTTGGGTATGTTAGGATGGTACCGACGTTTCATACAGGACTATGCGACCATTGCAGCGCCGCTGCACGACTGTCTCTCGAAGGAAAATATAAAGAAGTTTCATATGACAGAAGAAGCGAAGAAGTCTTTTGACCAACTAAACCAATGTTTAATCTCCGCACCTGTACTTGTACACCCGGACTTTACTAGACATTTTTACATACAGTGTGACGCATCGACTGACGGAGTTGGAGGAGTACTTTTTCAACTGGACGACGACCAAAATGAGCGGCCGATTGCATACATATCGGCGAAACTGAACAAATCCCAGCGAAATTATAGCATCACTGAGCTGGAATGCTATGCGGCCGTGATAAGCGTGAAGCGATTCAGGCCGTGAAGCGATTCAGGCCGTGAAGCGATTCAGGCCGTATGTCGAAGGTTTACCGTTCACGATTATCACAGACCACGCGAGCCTGAAGTGGCTCATGAACCAAAAAGATCTGTCAGGCAGGCTCGCTAGGTGGAGCCTTAAGCTCCAGGGATTTAACTTCGACATACAACATCGAAAGGGTACACAAAACGTAGTCCCTGATACGCTTTCACGGGCCAATATGGAGGAAATAAAGTTGAGCGAAAGAGTGATGGACATCAGCCTGGACTCGCCGTGTTTTAAATCGGATGAATACCAAGAGCTCATAAAGACTGTGACTTCCAACAAAGACAGACTACCTGACTTATGTATATCGGACGGGTTCGTT
>NW_023458563.1:28860004-28870629 GCF_013731165.1 Rhagoletis pomonella
AGAAGTAAAGGAATAAAAGTGCAAAGCGACAGAGGGATACATTGTGGACTGCGAAAGTGACAAAAGAAAGAAAAAAAAACTAACAGGGAAACAGATTTGAAGCAGTGCAGCTTTCCAAGAAGGAGAAGGCGAACAGGAGAGCTGACGAGTGTTCGCACATAAATACACACATACATATAAAACGATCGCCAACTTCGAAGCGCCGGACCACACTCTGGAAGTGGTTTGACAGGAGCTTTCAGGTGCTCTTGTCTCGGCTCTCTCCGCGCTCGCGCGGCAACGAGTATCACACGTGGCTACCCAACAACTATTTATTTAAGTTTCTTTAGCTCTTTTTGTTCCGATGATTAATTGTTCTTTATACGTATGAAATCCTTTCTTTTTTTTGGTTTTGGTAGGATGAATGTAGATAAGGAGGCGTTATCATTTTAATAACTTTTATTTGTAACCACATAGTTAGTAAAGATTATTTGAAGCGATAGATATAATTTTTTTACTACTAAGTTTTATCATGAAACTCACTCACGAATGTTCAAGAATTCCTTAATCATTAAATTGCGCAGACTAGTAGAATAACTCCAGGTTATGGTGGATTGTTTTTTTTATTTTTTAATTATTTTTATTGAGAATTTTAGTTATATTTGCCGAAAAATAGTGTAGCTTCTTGATTTTGTTCCTCCTCGTAGTTTTGTAAGTGATAGAATGAAGGCTATGATAGTGAAGAAACTAGGAAAATAGAGTCATAGTATTCCATGAATGTCGGACACTGGAATTATAGTATATATGCGTTGTCCCTTTCCAATTTTTCTCGTTTTCAGCTAAGCCACTCACTGGATGTAGGCGCCTTCATCACGGGAGAGCTTGGTGAGTAATAAATTCCTACATATTTATGTATATATACATAAGTACACATCTTCATGTCTATTTATGCAAAAAAACAAAAAAAAAAGGTTCAGTAGCCTGATTTTATATACTACACGCCATTCATGAATGCTAGGTTCTCTTTGCTGATAATTTAAATACAGTGGAGGCAAAATTAAGTGTCCACCGATAAAATTGTATGAATTTTAATTGAAAATATCTTAGAATTGCTATCGTTATTGTTCTAGTAAAGGTCAATTGACACGTATGTAGTTCTGAGATTTTGAATTATTTTTGATATACACATACTTATATTTTAAACGTGATTGAATTTCAGATACTTTGGGTTTTTTTGCTCTTAAAAGTATAAGAAAAAAAAAAAAAAAAAATTTTTGATAAATTTCTTTCAATTGTAGTAGTAGTAAGTAAGCTTTAGAATTGTTTTAGGTTTTTTTTGCAAATACAATTTTATTGATGTGAATTGAAATCTAAGTTTCTTTTGGTATAAACATGAGTGGCTAAAGTCTCGGCGAGTTGGTGTGGGTGTTGCACGAGTGCAACGAAGGGGACGTAGATGCAAAGAGGCTATTGACTGACTGACGTGAACATGACTGGACTGTAGACTCGACGGACGATTGTTAGGCTAAGGGAACTCCGCGGATAGTAGGAGTCACGGCGGAGTTCATGGCTACTTCGGTGAAAAGTAGATGGGGAGGGCTGACTCCAACTGACAGGACGGACTTTTCTTTCATCATAGCCGTATACTCCTGAATGCTCCTTTCTTCATGCATCTTCTATCTTCCTCTTACTACTTATGCTAAATATGCAGGCATGAGTTAATTTGTTTGTGTTAACTGTAGGTAAGGTCGGTGGAGACGATCCACCCCACCGACGAGCTCAGCCAGGGCCAACTACCATGTCTGCACGACACCGTACCTTGCCCCAACAGTCAACAATACAACAATGTGCAGCGTATAAAAAACAAAAAACAAAAAATTAAATAAACATTTTTCTTATTTTTACACAGTTTTTTATTTATTTATTTATTTTTATTTTTATTTATTTATTTGGTCTACAGAAAAATATTTTCTTACAGATAAACGAGAATAGAACATTTAGATATTTAGTATGTGTGATATATTACAGAGTAGACTAATTATACATATTAATTTGTAATAATAATAATAATAATAATATAAAATAGCAGGTTTGGTAGCTGACGAGGCCTAGTCTTCAGTCTACTTTTGTGCGCGGCGGGCGGAAAGACCGAGTTTCCGCTCCGCGCTGCGGACAGGCTGTTGATCATGGTCGGTAAGGCCGGGTTTCCGATCTATGTTCCCTAAGACATTACTTTGTATGTGTGGCAGGCGGAAAGCTCTATGATCAAGCTGTTGATCATGGTCGGAAAGAACGAGTTTCCGATCCATGTTCCCGAAGTCATTACTTTGAATGTATGGCAGACGGAAAGCTCTAGTTTCCGCTCCGCGCTGTGGACAAGCTGTTCATCATGGTCGGAAAGAACGAGTTTCCGATCCATGTTCTCGAAGTCATTACTTTAAAGGCCCGTCCACATAGATCTTTGGCGTTGCGTTGGCGTTGGCGTCGCTTCAACAGCTGACTATGAATACATGAATTCAAATGCAGCCGTCTACATAGCCAAAATTCGACAACGGTCACGCCAACACGAAGCAAAAAGATGGCCAACTCTCAACTTTTCGCGTACGTCGCTCGTCAGCTGTTGCAAATAAATAATATTATGTGAAATATTTTTCCTTTTTAATCAAGTGCGGGCAAGAAATATCGTTTTTAATGCAATTATTGATATGAAATATCAATTTATCTGTCATTAGTATGTTAATTTAGTGGCCCCAGCATTCGCTGCCAAGCGTTCATTGTAGCAAGCATACTTTTAACGTGCGTTCTGTCAAACCAACGTCAACACCAAAACCAACGCGAAAGTTCTTTGTGGGCCGGCCATAAGTGTGTGACAGGCGGAAAGCTCTAGTTTCCGCTCCGCGCTGTGGACAAGCTGTTGATCATAGTCGGAACCTAGTTTCCGATCCATGCTCGTATTGTCTTACGCGGTCGCGAAAATAAATGTTTACATAGAAACATTTGGGTGGTTCACAAGGTGTCGTACTTGTCGTATTGTTGTATGTTGTAAAGTTTTTAACGGCTAAAGAAATGTTTAGAGGACTTGAAATCACCACCAACTTTTTTTTAATTGTCTGAATTTTCATAATAAAACTTTTATATTAGCTTGCGAATTCCTTAAATACAGTTTTAGCCGTTTAAAGTTTATGACATACAACAGTACGACAGTATACAACACCTTGTGAACTCCCTAATTGTATATAATGTCAACTTTAAGTACCCAAATACGCGTAATGGGCTACTTAGGCGTATGGACTCTAGATCGTCTAACGCCATTGACATTTTATGAAATTGTATATTTTTGAAAAAGGAAAGGTGGGCTAAAAAAACAATATAACTAAATCATATTAACTTTACTAAAGTCCTAAATTAAATAAAATTCCCTTCAAGGAAATAGCAAAATTGAACTTTGTTGCAAGTCCACATGGGAAATCTGCTTGCCACGGGACAGGAGGGAATTTTAAGATACTAGGAGCTAGAGCAAGTCTTCAACTCCTGACGTTATAACAAATTCGTACACCCGAAGCCCTCTACCAATCGGGTGAGAATAATTTAGACAAGGTGCTGTATGTTTTCAATGGGATGTCTGTAAAAATAACTGCAACTAACTTTACAGTGTACTTTATTTCGACTATGACTACGTGCCAATTACTTTAATCCTATATTAAGCTAGTTTAAAAGGTTAAATAACATCTAGTAAGGGAACTTCATATCTTTCTTTAACGAATATTTAAATCAATTAATAATTTTTTCTTTTTAGTTCTTATTGTAAAGAACTATAATTATGTTACCCGTTAGGTTAATTTTTTTACACACCTTTCCTTTTTCTTGTTTTAATAAAAGGACTAACCTTGAAGCTATAAATGACTGTTGTTGATGCTTCGGTAAAGTTGACATTATAGACCATCAAAACAAAAATCAAAAAGAAAAATATTTACTTATTTTTTTTTTGTTTTTTATACGTTGCACATTAATGTAAAAAATGTATAATTAAAGCCCATAATAAGACGGAAGAAATACATTTTTTTCATTAAGTTTCGTTGAAAGTTTTCCAAGATACAGCAATTTAGAGAAAGGTATGTATGACGTTTTTTTTTAAATTTAAGCCCCGTGTAAATAGGCAACTACGTCATGTCGGCAAAATATGCTGCACGTATATTCATGTCTTCCAGACCTTCAATCTCTTCAACTTTCATCCAAATCCTTAGAGGTCGCGCACTGAGTTGGCCGCGGTGCCATTAAATGCCTCAATAGCAAAGACAGTTAACAATCAATAAGAAATCATTCCTTGCTTGTAAACTACAGTACAAGTATTTACTCGTACAGTGAATTTGGTTTCAAATACTTAATACTAACTTATAAAAATTTGCTGCCAAACGCAGCTTCATCTATTTGGAAAAATAATTAATAATAATCATATAATTAGAAATAATCAAATAATTGAATATAATCAAATAATTAAAAACAGTCAAATGATTAAAAACAATCATATAATTAAAAATAATCAAACAATTAAAAAAAAATCACATAGTTAAAAAAATAAGTTGATTAATTTTGATTATTTATAATTAGATTATTTGTGATTATTTTTTTAATGTCCATTAATCATGATTATTTTTGATAATTTTTGATTATAATTAATTATTAATGGCTGGGTTATGTAAGAAAATTAAAATATTTGTTTAAATTAAAGAAATACAAAAAAATAATGATTACTAATCGTATTGGAAACTTAACAGCTCTGGATTTAGGGCAAGTAAACACCCTGAATGCTCTATCAGCTTCTATTGCTCTTGTTATAAGCAAACATCCTGTAAAATTTATCGAATTTGTATCGTATAGCTGAAAGAAAGGGCTCCGATATGGAAATGGAAGAAGGTGTAGAGGGCACCCTGAAATTGTGCTTATGAAAACTGTGCATACGAAATAATGCATATGAAAAAACCGAGCTAATGCATACGAAAAAAAAGAAATAATGCATATTGGCACAGTAGGCTAGGTCGATTTTGTATGGGGGAAAATAAAAGGCATTTGACCGTTTTGTAATTCTAATATTATGAGGTCTTAGGTCTAAGCCAATTGCTATTGGCCACGAAAGATTAATTTAAAACTTATCTTTAACCCGCGAAATTTAATCAAAGTGTATGAATTTTTAAAAGAAACTTTGGGTTGTAATATCCATGGAATGCGTTAATTGTTATAAACTGGACGATTTATCAAATTGAGGGTTATTAAATTTGGTACCTCACGTTCATTTATCATTTTTCCATAAGTCTACAAGTTTTTAAGATATTAAGATAAAACTTACAAAAACTATAACTTTCCCTTATGAATTTTCAATTATTCATTACTTCAGCAACCAAGTGAAAAACACAAAACAGTGAGACGAGATTTATTTCACATGTTTTAATGTTTTCGGATGTTTATATAATATTAAAAGGACCATTGACTTAGTTATCAACAGGGCTCGGAAATATTAGCAGCAGTACGAATAGCAGGAATTTACAGGATTTTACAGAAAGCTGTTTCCGCACGAGGTTTGTTAAAGGCGAAAACAGCTGTTCCTGTAAATCCTGTAAAATCCTGCAAAACCTGATATTCGTACTGCTGCTGGAACGCAACTATTCATATATGAACGTACATACATTTATGATTTTATACGCGAACGTGAACGTATCAAATATTCTCTATTGATTCTCCTTCGCGAACGAGAAGCATAAAACAAGCAGTAATCGGACTTGTATCACATTGTGGTAGATCTGCCACTTTTTTGAGCATCTACCACATCTACCGCACAAGGTCTGATTATGATATATATGATTATATAAAAAGAATTAATAGCGAAGATGTTAAAAACCCGCGATTTTTGTGAAAGTATTAGCAAATTTCAGTGCATCTAAAGTCTCTAAGGCATTGTTTACATTTACTTGAGCCCACATTTGTTCGCATCATCGTGATGTGATAAAAAGAAAAGCTGGCAGCACTCCGCAAGGTTGCAGAAATCTCTCAAAATATGTTCGAAAAATATCTTGATATGGAAGGAACTGCTTTACACTGTCAAAGAAAAAATTGCCAAAACTCAATGCAATTTTTAGAAACTTCAATCTTGAACTTTATTATACTAAAATTAATTTTTTTTAGATTCTAATTAAAATGTTTGCAATTTAGGTGAAACCTTGCAGATTTTTTTTTAAATTTTTGTACAAAGTTTGATCCAAAACCTGAGATCTACCACATTTCTTTGAAATCTACCTAATTTTTTTCCAGAATCTACCACACACATTTTTTTGGAAGTCCGATCACTGAAAACAAGTCCAGATCGTTCGCGTTCACGAATGTTAGGTAGAAAAATTTTCGCTGTTGTTCATACGCGTATATTTTCGTAGACCAAAGAGCGCGCGTTCATATATATAGCTATAAGTGGCATCGATGCCTTCGCGAACGTTCCTTGCTGTAGTTCTCCTTCATAAGTGAATGTAAATGCTCCGTCAAACATTCGCGGAAAGTTAGTGTGGCTAGAGATACTATTCTATGCGAAGGCAATTTCGTTAATTGCATACGATATGCACCGTTCCACAGTGCCGCCGAAATCAAAAAGTGCGGCCAAAATTCGAAGCTTTGAAATAATGATTTGAAATTTCGTACCAGGGGGTTTTCGGGGTCACTAATTACTAATCCCCTGGCAGAATTGTAAAATTCAAAATGGCGGATCCAGTATGGCGTCTGGTAAATTTTGAGCTTTTTAATTAGATATCTTAGAAAGATTTTGAGTACGCAGTTTTATAGCCCATTCAATTTTAGTGCAACAAAGTCCAAGTTTGAAGCAGCTAGGACTTACTGTTGATTTTTGAAAATTTCTTTTGTTGACGGTGCCAGTCATTTTCTTCCATACCAAGTATATTCTATGATATAAAGAACATGAGCAACACCTTCCACAAAAAAAAAATTCAAAAATCAACCGTAAGTCTGAGCTACTTTCAGCGTGACTTTGTTATACTTAAGTTAAATCTGCTACAAAACTGCATACTCAAAATCTTTCTGTGAAATCTAGTTAAAAAGCTGGACATTTTTACATACAGGTGAAACTAATATGTATAAGCGTGTAAAAAAAACAAACAAAAATATAAGAGGCAGAGATGGGCATCTGAGTTTTGTTTTATTCTGTAGCTAATACTTTCCTACGTAAACTCTAATAGGTTTAAAAGCAGCATTCGACAGCGTTTTGTTTCTGTTGCGTTTAACAACTCACATTTGGTTTAGAACTAAACGAAAAAAATACCTTTACATTTTTAATCCTTAAAAATTTCTGGTACAGTATTAGTTTTCACAAGTTTTTTTTATGTATTTTACTAACCTTCGGACGTAGAATCAATTTGGTTTTGTTTGATTTTCTATTCTCTAACTACTTATACGTTAATAGCTTTTCGCTTTTTATTACAATAACGTTGTGCTTGGGAGAAGTCACACTACAAATGAATATAAAGAGAGGACTTAGGGTACAGGTCGTTACAGTAAACAGATTTCTCTTCTTAGGTGATCCCTTTAGCCAACTCAATGTCAAAAAAGGCCTATCTAGAAACTTTATTTTCTCGAATTTTGGCCGCACTTTTGGGATTCGGCCGCACTGTGCGTTCATTCGATTTTAAAGAATGAGGTGTCAAATGAAAGGGCTTGGCCTCTAGATATGAAATAAGTTTTTATTTTTTCAGTAGGATTGCCACCTTTTTAAAAATTATAAAATCTGCAGGGACGTTGGATTAAAAAAAATAAGGTGTCAAATGAAAGAGCTGGGCCTGAATACGTACAATAAGGATTTATTTTTTGAATACAGTTGCCGCATATCTACAAAATTATAATATTTACATCCTTTGCATGATTTTCAAAAATGAGGCGACAAATGAAAGGCCTTGGCCTCTAGATATTAAATAAGTTTTTATTTTTTTAATAGGATTGCCACCTTTTTAAAAATTATAAAATCTGCACGGTGCTTTGGATTAAAAAAATAAGGCTTCAAAAAAAGGGCTGGGCCTGAAGACGTACAATAAGGATTTATTTTTTGAATAGAGTTTCCGCCTGTCTGCAAAAGTATAATATTTACATCCTTCGCATGATTTTCAAAAAAGAGGTGTCAAACGAAAGGGCTTGGCCTCTAGATATGACATAAGTTTTTATTTTTTTTAATAGGGTTTCCACCTGTCTAAAAATTTGTAATATTTACACTGTTCACACGATTTTCAATAGTGAGGTGTGCAATAAGGGTTCTTTTCTGAACAGGGTTACAATATTTTTATAAATTTTAAATTCTGGACAGTTCATTGGATTAAAAAAAAAATTAGGTGTCAAATGAAAGGGTTACGCTTCTGTATGTAAAATATGGTTTCATTTTAATCTTTTTGAAATTTCATTTAAAGTATTATTTATTTCCGCACTTACATTTATGTATTGGTAAGTATGTATGTATGTACATGAAAATAATTAAATTAAAACTGATAAAGATAATTTATATTTTATGTACATAAGTATGTATATTTATTTAATTCTGCACTTAAATTTGTATATGAATATATATATATATATGTGTGGCAATAAAAACTGATTAAAACCAAACAGTCTTGCTTAGTTGAAACCATATTTTACATATAGAGGCATAACCCTTTCATTTGACAGCTAATTTTTTTTAATCCAACGATCGGTCCAGATTGTAAAATTTTTTAAAATATTGTAACCCTGTTCAAAAAAAGAACCCTTCTTGCACATCTTTAGATTCCTCTTAGATAGCCTCTTCGTTTGACACGTCACTATTGAAAATCGGGTGAACAGTGTAAATATTACAAATTTTGACAGGTGGAAACCCTATTCAAAAAAAACTTATTTTATATCTATAGGCCAAGCCCTTTCGTTTGACACCTCATTTTTGAAAATCATGCGAAGGATGTAAATATTAAACTTTTGTAGATAGGCGGAAACTCTATTCAAAAAATAAATCCTTATTGTACGTCTTCAGGCCCGGCTCTTTTATTTGAAGCCTTATTTTTTTAGTCCAACGCACCGTGCAGATTTTATAATTTTTAAAAGGTGGCAATCCTATTCAAAAAATAAAAACTTATTTCATATCTAGAGGCCAAGCCCTATCATTTGACACCTCATTTTTGATAATCGAATTAACGGTGCAAATCTTAAAGCGCAGTTATCCACGGACGTAAAAATGGAGAACGTGTCAGCTGACACGATCTATATTATGAGAACGCCGTGTAAATGAAAACTCATCAACGTAGAATTTTTCTGTAGACGTAGACGTTGACGTAGAAATCTGTGAGAATTAGATTTTTCCGTAGAAACGTGTCAGCTGATTTCTCTCTCTCTCTCCTGCTCTTTGCTCAGAGTTGCCAGTACACAATTTTTGAAGTTGTTTTGAATGAAGCTCAGAAATATTTAAGTTATCCTAAATATAATAAACAATTTCTATTGAAAACAGTATTTTATAAAATATTATGCTTTCTGTGTGTTTGTATTATTACTTTCTATCGTTTAAATTATCAAAAATGGTTACTTAAATGATAAATGTTAGCAAAAGCTTGCGTACATATGAATCACTGGCAACTCTGCGTAAATGTGAACAAAAAATACAATAAAGAAGAAAGAAACCGACGCGCTGCAACCATAATTTGTATAAATTTTAGTGGACGATGAAAAGCTAATTCTTTTCGTACAAAATAATAAGGAGTTGTACGACAAACGCAACCCCTGCTATAAATTAGCCAGCAGGAAGCAAATGCTGTGGGAGCAAATCGCCAGGGAGCTCAATTCGATAGGTAAGTCGAAATTTAAGTAAAGTATGTAAAACTATAACATATGTAAACTAGAGTGGTTAACATTTTTTTTTTTGGAAATTGTGATAAAAAAAGAGAAACGTGTTTTTTTATTTTGACAAAAAAAAAAGTTTTTTTAGAGGTCGCGCTGGTCAGTTTTTAACACCAATAATTTCCTCGCACAGCCTCTGTGTGAGAGCAAGTGAGACAACTTGCTGTGAGACAAAACGCTTTTATTAGCTTCACCTGTATGTATGGATGTGTGTATGCATGTATGTATGTATGTATGTATGTATGTATATAACCGACTCCATTGGACTCAATTTTGACCCACTTTAAACGGACAGATTTAATTCAAACTTTGTACACTTATCAAGAATCAGCGACAATATAATAATTTCATAAGTTTATCTCATTATCCTGATTAGGATCGCCAGGATTAAATAATTTCCTCACACAGCCTCTGTGTGAGAGCAAGTAAGACAACCACGCTGTCTGCGCATGCGTACCGTCTACTTACTTTCCGGCTCGAGCACTCGAGCATTTCGAAAAAATTTTATTTTTAACAATAAATCGAACTAAAAAATTAAAAATAAATATAGTTTAAAAAACTAAAAAACACGTTTTTCAAGCATATCAAACTAAAAAGTAAAAAATAATTCTTAATATAAGTTGAAAATAATAATGAACAAAAAATACTAGTATTATGTGAAAAAGCGTGAGGCGCTCTTTGCCATATTTTTCGTCTATCGAGCAGCCCACACTTTTTCACAATAATACTAGTATTTTTTGTTCATTATT
>NW_023458563.1:28870729-28873199 GCF_013731165.1 Rhagoletis pomonella
GCAGCGTTGCCATTTTAGCCGTTTTCCGGCTAGATTTAGCCGGTTATGATAGCAACTAGCCGGAGAAAATTCGATCTAGCCGGCAGCCGATTTGTTAGCCGGTTTGTAAAAAAAAGTTAGCCGTTTTTAGCCGATTTTACTATTTGCCTAATTTTCAGGTGCAAAAAGTAAACAAGTTGTTCGAAAGCAATAATGCAGACCCAATGAAGATTTTTAATGAACTCAATGGCCCGTAGTAATAGTCAAAATAAAGTCGACTTTAAAGTTAGTTGCAGCTTTTTGACATAATTTTCAATGGGATATCTGTCAAAAAAGCTGCAACTAACTTTAAAGTCCAATGTTTTACTTTCGCATCTATGATCCCTAGTGGTTATTAGCGCGGACACATTTGATCCTATATGCTCCCCGTTGGAACCATACCTTGCTCCATTTCCTCAGTTTTATCACAGTTTTGAAGAGTATTTAAAAACAAAAGTAAGCACAAACGCTTTTGACCACGAAGCCGAGAAAATAATTCGAGAAAATGGTCGCTATTTTATTATCACTTTAATAAAGGAATTACGCCAACGCCTCCCTACAAATATTGCCACACTAAAAAAAATTGACTTTTTTCGGTTGGAAATGCATTAAGAGTAATTAAACCAAAAGTATTTGTCCAACTACAGCAACAAAAACACAAATATAATGCCGACGAAATAACATCCATAGAGATGCAATGGCAACGGTTAACGTTACATACCTGGAGTAATTTAGACTCAACTGTAAAATTTTGGGCCAAAGTTTCTCAATTTCGAAATGCCTTAGGAGAAAACCCTTTTGCTGACCTTTGCAACCTAGTTTTTAGTTTTCTTGTTTTGCCTATAAGTAATGCAGAAGTAGAGCGAATATTTAGTTCAATGAATATAATAAAAACTAAGCAAAGAAATCCAATGTGCGTTAAAACGTTAAACGCTCTTTTATATATAAGATACGGTTTAAAACGTGAAGAAAAATGCTGCCATAATTTTACTGTAGATGACGATCTCTTAAAATTAATGAATTCAGGTGATATATACAATAGTGATTTATTTGATGATGAGGAATATACACTCGATATAAATTAATGGTGTTAACTAGTCGTTCGTTTCTTGCGATTTATTTAAATAAAGCATGTGGATTTTCACTAAAACATTTTAGCCGTTTTTAGCCGCTTTTTTTTGCCAATCTAGCCGGTCGGCCCAAAAAGTTCTGGCAACACTGGTTACCTGATGGAGTTGTTGTATTTACTTCTTTTGTACTTTTGCTAGTGATCGAAGAATATGTTGATGTACTGTGTGGGTGTCGCTCTTTGTAAATAGTGTTTGCCTTTCTTCTGTCCACTTTTTCGAGCGTCATTATCGCTTGGACTTCCTTCTCTTTTAAGAATATTGGGCAGCTTTTGTCTAATGCGTTTTGATAACCATTCTCTACGTCGTTATTGATGCAACTAATACAGGTCATCGGTTCATTGCACTTTTCGTTGATTTCAAGGTTAATGTGGAAGTCTTTTGCACAATTTGGACATATTCTGTTGTTTTTGCATATATTTGATGAGTGGCTATAGCGAAGGCAATTCATGCAGCGAAGGGGTTGGGGTATGTAAGGTCTTATTTTCACTTTTTCGTAACCAATAAGAACTTCACTAGGTAGTGTCGCATTGTCAAAGGTAAATATTATCAGACCGGTTTCTATTAAATTGGTTTCTTGCTTCTTTATTATTTTTCTAACATCACAGAATTTTTGTGATTTTAGCTCATTTAGAATAGTTTCTTCGGGTATTCCTCTCAATTCGTTTGAATATATTACACCTTTTGTGTAGTTAAGAGTGTTGTGTTCAGATATTACGACTTGCATTGTTGGGGCGAGCGAAGTAAGAGTTATTATTTTTACTGCTTGGCAGTATGATTTAGTTTTAATTAGTATATTTCCGTTTCTGAGTTTTTTGCATAGGTCCACTTCACCACCGCACACGGAGTCTACTACTTTTTTAATGAGAAACGGTGACACTTTATATAGATTTTCAGTGCTATTATTTCTCGACATTAATAAATATTTAGGCGCGATGGAATTATTTTTCGATTGTAGGTTTTTATTCGTTTGGTACGTTAAGAGGTTCATAGTACTGTTTAAATGGTTCAGGTCGGGAGGGTCCTTCATTTTTCTCTTGAAAGGGTTTTAACACTTTGATCTTATATGTAAATTATTATTATTATGTTTATTTATTTTCTTTATTTTTTTTTTGATGTTAAGGCACAAGTAGTTATTTAGCGTTATTGCAAGATGAAGTTTGTTAGTGTAGCGGAGAGCTTCGATATTAACAACGAGACGTCTGATTGGCACCGAGTCTACAAGCGACTGTGATATGTATGTAAATTCAAAATTTTAAAGTCGTTTTTCTCGAGTTCCCGCTTTTTTAAATTATGACATAATTGAAGTAAATTAGCGATATGTA
>NW_023458563.1:28873299-28879060 GCF_013731165.1 Rhagoletis pomonella
TTTTTTTTGTGTGAAATGAAGTTTGTTTTTGTATAAATATGTCCAACGCTTTTTTATATTTCGTATATTTGGAATTAAAGTTGTTATATAAAATTAAGAAAACCTATTGTTTTAATTAACTTGAGTTGCTCAGCAGTAAGTAGTAAGTGTAGGTGTAAATTTAATTCAATTTGATATCGATGTGTTTTGGGTTTTTTGCAGTGTTTTTTGTAATTCGGTTTTTTTTACGTAGAATACGTCTTACCTTAAGATATGGAGGCTATGCTGAAATGTTGTAGTTGTAATTTTTAGAGCTTCACGAAAACGCTTATTGCACGAGAACTAATGAAGCGATTTCAAACAAAAGTGTGGCGTTTCAAAGATAAAATTCCAAACCTATCGACAGATTCATTTTTGTAAGTAACCAATTCGGTTTCCGTCGTAAAAATAACGGTAAACATTGCCTTATTTTGGGGTCAAGTTTGAGCCTTTAAAGTGCTCTAGCAACTTGTAGTTGGCAGATATAACTTTCATTTTCGGAATATTGGTTCTGTGGAGCAGTAGAAATATTATCGTGTACAAATTTTATATAAATTCAACAAACATTGAGCATTTTAAGGCAAAAAATTGTTGAAAAAAGGAACAGTCCAGCGCCTTCGTCTTAGTCTGCATGCTGTATCGGAGATACACCCGCTAAATTTAAACGTAGAATACGAGGTATGGTTAAGAGCATATCCAAGTCAAAAACGAAAGCACAAACTAAGAAAAAAATATCGATAACAAAAGCGATAATAAAATCGATAACAAAATCGATAAAAATATCGATAACAAAATCGTTAACTAAATCGATTACAAAATCGATAAAAAATCGATTACAAAATCTATCGAAAAATCGATTACAAAATCGATAACAAAATCGATTCCAAAGTCAATAACAAAATTGATAACAAAATCTATAAAAAAATCCATTACAAAATCGGTAATAAATTCGATAAAACTATCGATAACAAAAGCGATGGCAATATAGATAGCAAAATCGGTAAAAAAACCGATAAAAATACCGACAACAAAAGCGATAACAATATCTATAGAAAAATCGATAAAAATATTGATGACAAAAGCGACAAAAATATCGATAACAAAAGCGATAACAATATCGATAGCAAAATTGTTAAAACAATCAAGAAAAATATCGATAACAAAACCGATAAATAATCAATAATAAAATCAATAACAGAATCGATTACAAAATCGATAACAAAATCGATAAAAATATCGATCATTATATCGATAAGTTCCGAAAATATCGATAGCAAAATCAATAACAACATCGATACAAATTTCGATAACAAAATCGGTGAAAATATCGGTAACAAAACCGATAAAAATATCGATGGCAAAATCGATTAAAATATCGGCAACAAAATCTATAAAAATATCGATAGCAAAATCGATAACAAAATCGATAAAAATATCGATAACAAAACCAAACAGATCCACATTACCTGAAACTTTCATATGTACGTATATATGCATTTACATATGTACATACGCTGCGATCAAAAGCCGCATTACATACGCATACATACTTTTTGTCTCCTTCCCACACTTCCAACATATGCACGTGTTTGCAAAATGATGACGAGGTGATTTTGTATGGAAAATCATTTATGCCCATATATTTGAATAAAATAAACATATATAGAAGATATCAACCAATACTTCCCATATACCAAACGAAAGGAAAACTCTTGAATTTTTGATTAAAGAAAACAAAAACAAAATCATTCGAGCGGTTTTCGAGCATTTTGGTAATGATAAAAATTTGCAAATTTTTTCAACAATTTTTTGCCTTAAAATGCTCAATATTTGTTAAATTTATATAAAATTTGTACCCGATAATATTTCTACTGCTCCAAAGAATCTATATCCCGAAAATGAAAGTTATATATGCCAACAATAAGTTGCTAGAGCACTTTAAAGGCTCAAAATTGACCCCAAAATAAGGCAATGTTTACCGTTGTTTTTACGACAGAAACGTAATTGGTTATTTACAAAAATGAATCTGTCGACAGGTTTGGAATTTTATCTTTGAAACGCCACACTCTTCTTTGAAATCGCTTTATTAGTTCTCGTGCAATAAGCGTTTTTGTGAAGCTCTAAAAATTACAACTACAACATTTGAACATAGCCCCCATACCTTAAGGTAAGACGTATTCTACGTCAAAATTGGAAAATTTTTTTCAATACCAAAATACTCGAAAACCGCTCGAATGATTTTGTTTTTGTTTTCTTTAGTCAAAAATTAAAGAGTTTTCCTTTCGTTTGGTATAGGGAAGTATTGGTTGATATCTTCTAAGTATGTTTATTTGATTCAAATATATGGGCATAAATGATTTCCCATGCAAAATCACTTCGTCATCATTTTGCAAACACGTGCATGTGCTGGAAGTGTGGGAAGGAGATAAAAAGTATGTATGTGTGCGTAAGTACATATTTCGGCTTTGGTAAATAAATGGAGCAATATTTATAACCTAATCACAGCGTATGTCCCCGTACATATGTAAATACATATGTACATACGTACATATTAGAGTGGTTCATAAAAACACTCTTTTTGGAAGTTCATAAACGCTACATCAGAATATTGTTATTTGTGATAAAAAAGAGACACGTATATTTTTATTTTGAAAAAAAAAGTTTTCTTAGAGGTCGCGCTGGCCGGTTTTTTATAAAAACTCTGATGTTCTCAATTTTTTTATTTTCTTGATATGTTAAAATGCAGCTAAAAAGGTGGTTTTTACATATGTATAATTACTCTGGTATTATTGGGGAACTTTCCCTTAATTACACACCTGTCTTGGACAATTAGAATGGGCCTAGTTCCCGAAAATATGCTCTCGAAAAGACTCTAGTAAAATTAAAACGTTGATACTGAACGATTTACGCATTGTCATGGATTGGAACTTGTTACCAGGGGGTATCTAGGATTGCTAATTAGGAATCTGAAGTCAGTTTTTCGAAATTCAAAATGGCGGATCCAAAATGGCGGTCCATTAAAAAAAAAGATTGGATTTGTTCGAAACCCGGCACTCGAGAGTTTTTGGGGTAGCCGATTACGAATCTGAAGTCAATTTTTTTAAATTCAAAATGGCGGATCCAATATGGCGATCAAATTAAAAAAAGAGTACTAAAATTAAAACGTTGATACTGAACGTTTTAAACATTGTCAAGGGTAAAACACGTTTCCAGTGAGTTTCTGGGGTTGCTGATTACGAATCTGATGTCAGATTTTCAAAATTCCTAACTTTTTTTCAAAATAAAAAAACACGTTTCTCTTTTTTTATCACAGCTAACAATAATTTGAGGTAGCGTTTATAAATTTCCAAAAAAAAATTTTTTGAACCACTCTAGTACATATGTTGATTGCAGTTACTGTGGACCTGTTTCTATTTCTTAGTAATCTATGTATGTCTATACATATTATATACATATGTACATACATATACGTATGAACACATGTATGCATAATACGCAACAACTTTTTGAAGTGAAACAACACTTAGAAAAAGACCAATCCAAGAATAAAAGTAAAGGTGAGTACGTACATAGATAAAGAAAAGGATAAAGGCAAAGGTAACAATAAAAACAAAAACAAAGTTGCGCAAAGATAAAGGCAAAAATGAAGACCAAGGTAAATTTAAACACTTTACTTATATATGTAAGGGCAAAGATGAAGGGGAATATGTATACGAAGAATATGATAAACATAAAAATAACAAGTAAGAAAGTCTAAGTTCGGGCGGAGCGGAATATTAAATACCCGGCGCAAATATTAAATAAATGTTTTTTCACCTTTCCGAAAGCTACCGCTAGATGGTTAGCCGGGGTTTATCAATTTTGAGTAAATTAGCGTCCTTAGATTTCGAAATATTGCAGTTTCAAGCATTTCTGAAATTTACCGTTATGTGAAAAGCGGCCGGAATTTTAGTCCGCTTTCAATAATTTTCAACGTTTTGCTTTTATGTGGCAAGCACAATAAAAATACCGAGTTTGGTATAAATTGGTTGAACGGTTACCGATATATGTGACCTGGTCTACGAAAAGGGAGCTTCCGTGCGAAAACTAGTTTTCTGTGAAAAAGCTGTTAAAAGTAAGCAACTCGTTTCGTCAGTTTCTCATTATCTCGTTAATTGTCCTCCGCGCCGGACGTCCAGTAAGTGTTGTTGTTGGTCCAGTAAGTGTTGTTGTTGGTCCAGTAAGTGTTGTTGTTGGTCGGAATATTATTATAGTTCATCGTGTAAGTTGCTAGTGTGGAACATTTAAAAAAGTAACACTGAAGAAGTGACGTTTACTGTTTCTGTTGATTATCGTCTTTCTCTACATTTTTAGTACACTTCAAAGCAAGTTAGGATTTTCTGCTTTTCACCACGTGAAAAAGCATCTCATCTTCCATCCGAATCAACCAAAAAGTGAAAATTGATTTTTTGACACCTAAGCCCCCTTTCCGTAGACCAGGTCACATATATATATGTGATCATAAGTGGGCGGTGCCACGCCCATTTTCCCAAATTTTATCATACGCGTATTTCTTGGTAAAGGATTGCTGCAAGCATCAATTTTGAATAAATTTAATATTTACTGATTTATCGAAGATTTTGTATTTCTCTAAATTACCGTTATATGGGATGTGGGCGTGGTTATTGTCCAATTTTAAAAATTTTCCGCTATTTGGTATCCCGTACCAAGGCCAATAACTGTGCCAAGTTTGGAAGAAATCGGTGCAGCGGTTGCCAAGATATACACATGTAACAATAAGTGGGCTACGCCCATTTTTAAAAAATTTATAATATTCTTAATTTTGGTCTAAAAATTATTGTAAATATCAATTTTGAGTGAATAATTTTCAGTAGTTACTAAAATATCGCAGTTTTCGTATTTCTGAAAATTACCGCTATATGGGAGGTAGGCGTGGTTATTGTCCGATTTTTCCCATTTTCAATACCATCCGTCCTACGCCCGAAAGAAGTACGCGTACCAAGTTTCGTTAAGATATATTGATTTTTACGCGAGTTATCGTGTGCACAGTCGGACGGACAGACGGACGGACGGACAGACAGTCACCGCTTAATCGATTTCTCTTTTCATTCTGATCATTTATGTATACATTTGTCTATATCTATCTCGATTCGTTTTGCCTGTTACAAACAACCGTTATGTGAACAAAGTTATAATACCCTTGTGCATAAGTGCGCTCGGGTATAAAAACAAAGATAAATATAAAGAAAAATATGAGGATGAGAATACTGATAAAAGTAAGGATAGAGGAAGAAAGATTAAAATAAAGGTAGTTTTAGAGACGAGAATATAGATAGAGGCACAGAGAGTCAATCTGGGAACTATTTCGGATTTTAGAGATTTTCGGGATTCTCGGGACTTATCGATATAATAATCGATATTTTGTCGGTTTTATGATCGACATTTTTATCGATTTTGTTATCGAAATTTTTATCGATATTGTTATAGATTTTGCTACCGATATTTTCGGAACTTATCGATATAATGATCGATATTTTTATCGATTTTGTTATCGATATTTTTTGTCGATTTTGTTATCCATATTTTGATTGATATTGATATTTTTATCGATTTTGTTATCGATAATTTTATCAGTTTTGTTATCGATATTTTTATCGATGTTATTATTGATATTTTTATCGATTTTGTTATCGATTTTGCTATCGATTTTGTTGTCGATATTTTTATCGGTTTCATTATCGAT
>NW_023458563.1:28879160-28885749 GCF_013731165.1 Rhagoletis pomonella
CGATTTTGGTATCGATATTTTAAGATTCTTTATCGATTTTGCTATCGATATTATTATCGCTTTCGTTATCCATATTTTTTTCTTAGTGTGTGCGTTCGTTTTGGACTTTGATATGCTTTTAACCATACCACGTATTCTACGTTTAAATTTAGCGGCTTTATCTCCGATACAGCCTGCAAGCAAGACGAAGGCGCTGGACTGTTCCTTTTTTGGTAAACTGAAAGATCAGGTTTTTAATACAGTTTTTTAAACGGTCTAAACCCCGAATAAAAACCGTGATTAATCAAAAAACCGATTTTTTGGAAACGGTGCCCATCCCTTTCGGACAATAAACACGCCCACCTTCCATATAAGGGATTTTCGAAAATTGCGAAAACTACGATATTTCTGCGAATACTGGATCCATATACAGTGAAACCTCCCTTGGGCGGACACTCACCGTCAATCATTTTTTGTCCGCCCAAGAGAGGTGTCCACTTAATGGAGGGGAAGCCTATTTTAGAACTTTTTAATGTTTTAATTAATTGAATAGTCACTATTTCTTATTTGAATAAAAGATATTGATATTACATCGTTCAAACAAAAATGTGCATGTATTTTTTCAAAAGTGCACATTTCATTTATGTGCGCAAGTACATATTAAGTAATAACAAAATAAAAATAAATATTACATTTTAGTCCATAAACTACATAAAATCATAGATTCATTACATAAAAAACTGGGAAATTGTCGATTGACGTAAGTTTTATTTTTAATTTTTTTCAGTGTCAGTACCTTTTTCATCAATAGTTTTCATGTTTTTATCTGTCTCCAAGGGTTTCTGACAATTCAAATAACGAACCTAAACCACTGCGCAAACCAAACTAAATGTGTGCATAACAATCACATTTTGTGCGGGAAGTCCCCTTTTTCCATTTAGTAGTCCGTCTATGAGGAGTTCGCGTCCGCTCAACGGAGGTTTTTGTTTGATTTGTTATGAAAAGAAATCTTAATGTCCGTTGATAAGAGGTTCGCGTCCGCCCAATAGAGTTTTTGTGTCAATTTTATGCAAAATAACTGTCCGCGTCTGGCCAAGAGAGTGTCCGCTTAAGGGAGAGTAATTTGTTCCGAAATTTATACTTAAAACTTGGTATAGGAAAAAATGTCCGCCCAAAGGAGGTGTCCGTCTAATAGAGGTGTCCGTTAGGAGAGGTTTCACTGTAGTTGAAAGTTGGAATTTTGTCATTAAATAAGACAGTTATGAAGTTTGTAGATAATGGACGGGGTTCGCCTTCTTAAGATGAAGTGCGCTATCTCAATCCCCACAAAACTCGGTGCAAACATTGCCTAGAGTCTCACTAAGAAACCAGTTGAAAATTTTTAAAATCACCACGAACCAGGCCCACATATATCGGCAATTTACAGAAATACGAAAAATGCGACAAATTAGTAACTGATTAAACTAATTCACTCAAAATCGGCATATGCAATGACCTCTTAGACGAAAATGATACTAAGAGCCATTTTTGGAAAATGGGCGTAACACCGCCCACTTATGTATGTCTACATATGTGTATCAATTTCTACCAAACTCGGTGTGGTAATTAACCCTGGCGCAAATAAGCAATATGTTGAAAAACTTTTAAAACGATATTTAATACCTGCGCCGGGTATATCATGTTCGGTTTCGCCCGAACTTACATTTCGTTACTTGTTTTGTTTGTTTTTATTTGCTCTACCGTCAACTGTGGAGGGTTAAACATAGCATTGAACCTTAGTACTAGGAATGTTAATCCCGGGATCCCGGACATTTTAAGCTTTAAGGTCTCGAAAATCCCGGGATTCTTGGCAAGTAATCCCGGTATTTTCGGGATTTGTAATTTGCACTGATGGCAATAATAGAAACTCTTTATCTTGGCCAGTATTGCCTATATTTCTTTTTTTACTTAATAATTAATATTTTTTTATAAATGTCTAGCTCATTGTACATATAACACTGCGCGATAGTAAATTTAAAACACAAATATCAATATATTCGCGAAACCATGGTCCAAATATAGTAAAATTACTTTTTAGTTTTTCACTCTGACGTCAGTAATTCAAAAATGATTTAAAAAATTCAGAGAAATGTGCTTAGAGAAGGAGTATGGGTATAAAATTAATGAATATAATTTTAAAATTTTATCCTTGAAATTCCGCAATATTTGTTCGAATTTCATTCTTCTAACTTTGTCAGCTTAAAAATTACCTATTCGTCCTGGTGCATCCAAAAAATTATTTATTTTTTAAATTCAAAAGAAATTTCCCATTGCATTTGTTACCCATACTTTTATTCTACATTGCATTGAATTTTTTAATAATTTTTGGAAATAATCATATCTTTGAAATTACAAAGTCCTTCAAAATAAATCCGATCAGAGAGAAAAAATAAAAATGCCACTTTAAATAAAAAGTAGGTTTCAAACTATGGTACAGTAATTACAGGTATTGTCTTCCTAGAGAGTTTTGCTTCACATCGAAATTCGTGCTCCCTTATTTTCATTTTGACGCAGTTCAATGTTGATTCTTTTACTTTTATTTGGCTTTGCTTTTGGTTTTCGCTCAATTTAATTTTTATAATTTTTCAAAACAAAAGAAAAAACCTTTGAAATTAAGTGAGCCATACAAATTTTGAATTTATTTACAAGCAAATTTTTTTTCCGGCTTTTGCAAATTGAATAAGTCTCTGTAAGATGATTTGTTAAAAAAATACGTGAACAAATATGGTATATGGAAAGAGGGATATTTCCAGCAGTAAACATTTAAGTGTGGGCAACAATGATATTTTTTAAATAAGGCAGATCGGAATATGCGCTCTCTGGGAAGATAATACCTGAAATTAGTGTACCATGGTTTCAAACCCATCTATTTAATATTTATTTCATGGTAGGAGAGCTTCTCAAACAATATAGAGCAATTTTTTCGATTCAAGTTGTTGAAAAGTAATGAATATCTAAATCCCGGGACTAATCCTGGGATCCCGGGATTGTGACAACGCCATCCCGAAAATCCCGGGATCGGAAAAAGCCGAAAAATTAACACCCCTACTTAGTACATTTTATTCAGACAGACATCGGCATTTTTTATTTGCAATTGTATGGCTTGCTTGATTTATTTGGTGTGGACATGTGGGGCGCGAATGACCATTGCTTTGCATAAATGGATTAGTTTGGATTTTTACCTATCGGTCTTTATTTGTGAAAATAGTTCGTTTCTACCTGAATACTTACCGCAAATATTGTCTGGAAGCAAAAGAAGAAATTAATAGTTTTTTAGCTCATATCTGAGGACAAAATTGATGATTTAAGTGATGAGAAGCGCTAATAAATAATGCAAATAATTAAGTACGGAAGGGAGTGATGAATTCGTTTTAAAGCAAAATACAAATGCATATGGCCGACTGAAAAATTTTGTTTGAACAGGAAAAGTGTATCCTAAGGTGTATATAAGGAGCTTGGACTGGCTTTATACAGTTTTGGCTATCACAGAATCGCTGCGAACGTAAATTCGAAATTCGTAGAGAGCCTTCATTAAATCCGTTCGTAATAAAGATTCGTACAAATACTCTGCGACGAGTTTATGCTGTCGGAACAAAATTTAAAATCACTGAATATTTAAAATAATGCGCGAAAAGCTGCATTATTGTTAATAGGAAATATTTAGTATGTAGTATAGGTGACCTTTTGCAAAAAATACTTTAAAAAAACGTTTTTAATCACAAAAAACTCAATTTTTGGAGGTATTTTTAAATTGGTCCAGCTCACGTAAATCTCTATATTTTTGCGAAAACTTTCGGTGAAAGTCCTAAAACATAATAGATTTTAGAATTCCGGTGGAAAAACAGTCCCAATTTTTTTGTATGGGGAGTGATGCAGTCAAATGTACATACATATTCAAATAAGTTTCTATAAGATTCTTTGCTTGAAAAGGTTGTGGAATAAATGTTGTTAACGAAGGGATATTCTGCCGAATTCCGCAATAAAATATGCGTTTTTCTAAACTTTAGTCCTGCAATTGCTACGCCCATTTCTAGGGGCTTGCCGCCTTAGAGATAAATCTTGTCACACAAATAATATTTCTGGGGAGTATTCTAGCGGAATCCGCAATAAAATTTGAATTTTTGCAAAAACTCGATTTTCACACCTTGCTGTAAATGCTATCGAAAACAAATTTCAAAATAAACGATCTCTCCATAAAAAAAAAAAACATTTTAAAAATAGTTCTTGAAACACGCCCAATTTTTTTACCCCATTTTTTTTATATAGAATTAAACAAGGATTACGATGGTGCAATTTTAAATCCCTAGTTTACTGGTCTTCACTATGCAAATCAACTTCAAAAAGTTCAACTGTTAATTGTAAGCTTTAGGACAATCATGACCATCCTATATTAGAAATGGTAAGCCCGTTTCTTAAGCTTTAAAACGACATTGTGATGAGTCTCTACGATGAGCAGAACCCGAGATATAACGATTTGAAGAAGTACATGATTAGTCAGAATCACGAAAAAATCCAAATTTTGACAGATCATATCTCCGAAGAAAAAAATAAAAAAAAAATTTCCTCGAATACGTGTTAGCTTATTTCTCTCGGCAGAGCTATTTTAATTCTCTTTATCTAATTGCCTTCACATTAATTTAAAAGTCATTTAAGCTGGCGGATATTCCCAATTTACTTTTACTCAAATTGTATGTTTAATTTCCATGCTTTGCAGACCCTACTTCAATGCTTCCGGGCGTTTTATCCTGCGAAAACCAGGCGTCAGCAGCATCTTAACAGAGATGGTTTGACACTCTTTATGAACCTCGTTTTATACATTTCTGTCCATTTGATTCCTTTTGAGACAATTTAAAACATAAGTCAATTGCTGTTTTAAGTGTTTTTCAGTCAGTATAGATTTTTAACTCGTGCTTGAGGTCAGTGTTGCCGTTGAGAATTTTCAGAAAGTCGCAAAAAGGGGTCATTGACGAAAAAAAGGGTCACCATACTATTTTTGCTTTTCTTTACTAGTAAGAAAATAAATCTGTAGAATTTAAAAAGAAAATAGCGGGACAAGCTTTGCATAAAACAGGGTTGCAAATACTTACAGGAGGAAATATTTTTTAATAGCATGGTTCTGTTAACATTTCCTAAAAAAGTCGGGTCAAAGTATTGGCGCTTAAAAAGGGTCAAATTGCCCATTTAGTCGCACAACGGCAACTCTGCTTGAGGTTTGCACACCCTTTCGAATAATGTTTATATGGACACAGCTAAATTTTTGGTTAATTTCACATTAGCTGATCTTGGGGACATTTCATAGTTTCTATAGAGGCGCCAGATGGTGCCCCGTTTGGGATCATCGTTTATATTCTAAAAGCTCTAGTTTCTAGTTCGAATCGAAAATAAGTTATTTTTGAACACCTAATTCTTTTATAGTACCAATAGCTCGATTTCGAACAAATTTACTATCGATTCGAACTACAGAGTAAGGGCTCTCTTTTGATATAATTTTTTGTCTGCTGGAATTCACTACAAAAACTGAAATTAGAACGCGTGTACAGGGCTGCCCTTATTGGAATTAGCGGGTACCCCGGAGAGAGTTTGGCGAATACGAAACTGATTCAAAGTAAAATGTCCCACTGTAAAGTCTTTATTTGTTAAAGTACGTTCCCACAAGCCCCAAATTTCACAATTTGGGCACCATTCTCAATTTCAGCTTGAAATTGTAATATGATTCTCAATTTGGCTATCTAAAAAATGCCAGTTTAAATTGTGTACAAGTCTTAAATTGGGTCAAATTGAGAAAATAAATTATAAATTTTGTCGTTACAACTCAGAATTTTTATAATTGTGAGTGATTTATATGTCTAAATACTGTTTATGTATTTATAGATAAATAAAAAAAAAAATAAATAAAAATAACAGAGCAAAAAATTTTTAAAACATTTAAAGCCAAAAGATTAAAGAAAGTATAGGCCCAGAAAATAAGGAGCAGGGTGTCATCAAGTTGTGACAAGAATAGCCACATTTTCCAAGAAGTGGCTGCCCAGCTTAAAGTACGTTTCCACGAGCTCCAAATTGCGCAATTTTGACACCATTCATCTCCTTTTTCCTGACATTGCTTTTTTTCCAGAAACTATTCGAACGATGCATTTATACCAGGGTTGTTGCGAATATTCGCATTCGCATTCGCAACCGCGGAGCTTCGCATTGGTTTTATTATTTGCATTCGCTTTCGCATTCGGAATAATCAGTGCGGAGCTTTTGCGAATACGAATGTTGTGCAAGTGCACCGACAAAACGTACATATATCTGGCAAACAAAATGATAAATTGTAGCCAATATTTTTTGTCTGTAGAGATGCGACGGTAGGCCGCACATGGGAGTATATGTGTAACAAAACTGGTCAAATGTCATATTTATCAACTTTGATAAAAGTGTAAACATATTATTTCATAAGCTATATAACCGGGCTATCCATGGGCAGTCAAACCAGTTTCCACTTCTAACGGGTGATTTTTTAAGAGCTTGATAACTTTTTTTTAAAAAAAAACGCATAAAATTTGCAAAATCTCATCGGTTCTTTATTTGA
>NW_023458563.1:28885849-28909744 GCF_013731165.1 Rhagoletis pomonella
GGGGGTGATTTTACATACGAATTTCATAACGGCGTCTCTGGTAAATTTTGGCCGTCGACCAGTGTTAGTGGTACTTTTCCACATTTTAAAAAATATGTAATTTGTATACTTTTTTTTCGATATAGAGCCATCCTAGGGGGTTAGAGAATTACAATTCCGATTTTACTGTTTTTGGACCACCCTAGTGTACAATGATGTGTACACTCATGTTAAAATGAATAACACCTTTATTTTTTATGAACTATATTTTATTTATATACCAAAATATTGTTAAAAACAGGTACTCTGGCGGTTTAAAGTATTATCTGTTACTTACATTCATAATTTTGCTTTGAATAAAAGTGTACTGAAAAGTACTGATAAAAAAATCAGCATGAAAAAGTCTAACGTACTGACTTCGCGCATAAAAAAAGTCTGGCAACCCAACTTTAGCTACAGCAGCTCAAAATTGCTTGTGGACACACTGGCACCCGGTTATGCGTTCTAGGGTTAAAGGGAGAATATCCTATCTTTATTAAGTGGCACTTAAATTTTTGCCAATACTCCCCACCTCTGTTATTTACACAAAGTTGTCCGTAATTACCAAATATCGATTCAATAAATTTTTAGAATCCTTTTTTGTCGAACATTTAAAAATTTTAAAATTATTTTTCAAAAATATAATTTTTTAAAAACCCTCACAACCAACATTTTCATGCTGTATAACTCAAACAATTTTCAAAATTTTTAAAAATCCTTTAGTGTCTGTTTGTTTTTTTTTTTGTACCTAGCATTGAATTTCACTAACTTACTGATTATTCTAAAGACCACTATAAATCATGATATTTTTAGCGTATTCTGACCCTTAAATTTATATCTAAGATACGAGTTATACGCAGAGTGTACCTAATACATTTTTTTTATTAAAAAGTCGAAAAAAGTCGGCTTTTCTCCGTCGATCAGTCGACTTTTAAAGCCAAATGTACAGAGTCGATCGAAAAGTCGAAAGACTTTCTAGTTCTGACAACCCTAATATGGTCAGATGAACGCATGCCCAACGATTTTAAGTGTGCTCTGCCCAATCCGCAAGAAAGGCGAACCCGCCATACGCGCCAAATACCGCGGGGTCATCCTTCTAAGCATAGGTTACAAGGTCTTATCCAGCGTACTGTGTGAATGACTGAAGACCACGGTCAGCGAACTGATTCGGCCTTCTTCCTTTAAAAATTACAAAGCTAAAATATTTACAATAACTGCATACGTTTACGTGCATCGCACAGTGGGATAATTGATATCGATATTGGAGACTAATTCAAAAAAATTAATTTAAAAGTACAAAGAAGTTTTTAGTACCAAATGAAAGTAGATAAAATTCTAAATCATTATATAATCAAATATTTGCCGAATAATTTACGTCGCTTTTTCCTTTTTATGTGCGCATAGTCACAAACGTGATTTAGTATTTAATATTTCCAAGCTACTTCTAAGTATTCTTTAAAGATATATCAAAAACGGCAATAGAATAGGGATGTGCGATTAATCAATTAATCGAGCAAGCTGATTAGTCGAAACCTGATTAATTAATTAATCAAAGGATAATAATTGTTGACTAGTCAAAGTGATTAACTTGTCGATTAATCACATTTAATTAATCAGAATATAAACAATTTTATTAATCAGAAAACTGATTAATGATAACCTGATTAATCAGAAACCTGAATAATTGCTGCTATAGTTTTTTAAAGAAAAAAATGTATACACATACATACCAGGGATATTGCGAATATTTGCAATCGCAAATATTAGATGAACTCGATAATTGTATCATCGACATTTTGGGTAACGAGTCGACGGTTGTGCAGGGTCTCGGCCAGCCCGAAAGTGATGGGGTGTCCTCCAATTTGGACTCTACATTGGAGAACAAAGAACCCCAGAGAGCAACATCGAGCAGCAAAGACAACCTCAAGAAAGGAAAAGTGCATACATGTGATAAATATGAAGAACTAAAGGTTCAATCAAGTCGGCCGCTGTGGTGTAGTGGTAAGCAGTGCGCGCTTCCACTCCACAATGCCTGGGCTCAAACCCTGATCAAAGCAACATCGCCAAAAAATAGAAAAAAAGGTTTTTTCTTAACAGCGGTCGTCCCTCGGCAGGCAATGGCAAACCTCCGAGTGTATTTCTGCCATGAAAAACACCTTCTCATAAAAATACAATCGCCGTTCGGAGTCGGCGTAAAACTGTAGGTCCCTCCGCTTTGTGTGACAACATCAATGCGCACGCCACAAATCGGAGGAGAAGCTCGGCCAAACACTAACATATGTGTAAGCGCCAATCTATTATTATTATTATAAATTGGAGAGTGAGCTATACAAAAATAAATTAAAAATATTACTGTTAGAAAAAAAGTTAGGAGTGAAAAGATTGAAATTCACAGTGGATTTAGAGGAGGAATCGAATAATGACAATTCTGACACTACTCGCATTCTTTTATTGATTCCGATGCATTCCACCCGAATTCTTGATATTGAGGATTATTAATGTGTACATACACATGTACGTATGCACACTGGCAATCAAGAGTGAGTGCATGGTGATTTTTGTTAAATATGTGCAATTATTATCATTTTTTGTTATTTTTTTATAAAACTATGATTCATGCTTTAACCAAAACGACATAAATCAAACTTTCAAACTTTGTACAGAATTTAGGAAAATTCAACATCATGCACTCACTTTTGATCGCCAGTGTATGTATGTATAGTATATATTTTTCTTATACTTGAATTGAATTCATTTATTTTTTATTTTTATATGTTCGTTATCTATATACATATGTATGTTTATATGGTTGCCAGACGTACTGATTTTATCAGTACAGTACTGATTTTTCAACTCTTGTACTGATTTTATTCATTTGTTCAATCAGTACTCTAATATACTGACTTTTTAAATTTTTAACTGATTTGTACTGAATTTGCAATTCAAACAAAATACTTTAAGAATTTCTTAAGGTATTTACATAACGTTGAAACTTCTTCAAACTGTGCTGTAAAAAGTATTTAAGAAGAAAATAATTTAATTATAGTTGACAGTTGACATGTTTCAGATAACTAGTATCGCCCAGTTGTCGAAATTCGACATTTTTTCATACACTTTTAAATTTTGCTTATCACCAATATTGAACGGGACCAAATTAGTCCCGGTAATCCTGATAAAACCGCAACCTCCGAAAATTAAGAAAATCTTCCTTAAAATTTTTTTATGACAAATGACCTTTTTATGTTTAATTTAGACGGAAACGAACAGCCAGATCTTTCATACAATTTATTTTATTTAAAATTAATTTGCAAGACTTGTGAATTTTTTTAGAGATAGATTTCGGAGCCCCCGGGCCCGCGGAACAATTCTGAAAAACGTCGGGATTAGCGGGTTCGGAAGTCAAAAATTGAATTTCGGGATGGGCGGGATCGGGCTCGAGCACCCCCCTACCTGGCTACGCCCATGCATACATATAAAGTAATTGATTGCCTTCTGTGTACAATGATGTGTACACTGATGTTAAAATGAATGACACTTTTATTTTTTATGAACTATGTTTTAATTATATACCCAAATATTGTTAAAAACAAGTACTCTGTATTGTATGTTACTTACATTCATAATTCTGCAGCTATATGCAGTATGATAGCTAAAATTATTTTTAGCAAAATAATGCTAAAGTTAGCAAAATGAAAGATAATAAGTGATTAAAAAAATTTTTGGCGCAACGTAATGCTAATATATTTTGATAATTTGCATAACTTATAACTTATTCGCTAGGATCTTTTCGCTAAGCATTTCAAATATTGGTGCAACTCTTATCTTATCTTATCTTATACTTGTCTATACTTGATTTGAGTAAAAATTGGTTTCTTGGTGGATTAGAGTACGGAGATTTCAAAAATCTAATTTTTTTTTACCTAGCTCTTACATTTTTCATGGAAACTGAGATTGAAACTTCAAAATTTGATATTCAGAAGTAGTTCCAATACTGAGTAGTTATTTTATTACTTATACAGGGCGTTTTCCTAATAATATTAAAGACTTCAAGGCTTCATTCTATGGCTTAATTCATGGCAAATAAGATTCCCTATATCTCTCTTACGCAAACCCTCTAGGAATGGCAGCTACTTTCATTTTGGTCCTTTTTGAGTACAAAATGTTTTTTTAAATTGATTATATCTTTTGGTGTGGATGTCACACGCTTAAAAAATTTGATTCATTCAAGACGACATTAAATACTCAAAAGACAAATATAATTTTGTTTTCCTTTTTATTAGTTACTTCGCACGAACAAGAGTTGTTGCAAAATACTGAATCAAAAATTATTTGTTTTATCTAACGCCGTTTATTGAAAAATTAAAGTCATCATGCAGTCAAATTCCAAACTACTCAGCAAACACACTAGTTCATTGACTATATATTTTGTGGTGTATTCATACATGAATTTTGTGGTGTATTCATACATGAATTCATTCATGAATTTCAGGTTGAAATCATACTAGTCAGAAAAAGTGTAATCTATACTAGAAATTATACTAATCAGAAAAATCCCATCCCATAGTATACCAACTGGAATGAATGTCAAATTCGTGGACTAGTATGATAAGTGGTAGGATCTTGACGTGCATACTGACTAGTATGTTCTGGCGCATAGACTGAGTAGTATGTCAACTGCTATGATTCTGATGTATATAATGACTAGTATGCCAACAGGTACGATCATGACGTATATACGAGTATCTTAAATGGTATGATATTGATGTATATATTGACTAGTATGTCAACTGATATATTGCTGATGCACAGGCTGACTAGTATGCCAACTGGTATAGTGCTGATGCAGAAGAGGACAATTGCCATCTCGTAGGACATCGCCGCGGCCAGTTGCTTATATGGAAAAATTACAGAACTCGAACTAGTTGAGGCCGTGTGGCTGACTAGTATTTGATTAGTATAAAACTAATTGAGTTGACTGAAGGGTACTTATTACTTTTAAGTTTCTTCAGCATCGACTAAATACTCTTCCATTGTATAAACTGCATTTTTGTTTGGGATAGCACTCCTTTTAAAAACTACTTCAGGATCTGATGATATTGTTAAGTATGACATCAAGTCTCTGTTTGTATGCTCCCGAGCAGTTTTACGTGTATGATCATATCGTACGATACGTATGTGTTTATGTAAAGCTTGCAGAGCTTCCTCTGAAAAATTGCCTGTGGGATAAAATTCGTAGTAGTAAAAAATGCCGAATAGCAACAAATCGATTTTCTTACCAATTGGTAGATCGAAATACTCAATAACCTCACACCCATGCATCAATATTTTATGCACGCTGCTAGGCATGTAGTACCATTCGTATTCAGTCAAATACATTGTTCTTGTCCTTATAAGGAGCTCTCTAAACGCGTCGATATTAATACGCATTCCACACGATATTATCCGCAGTATTATTGAAAAATTTTGAATTAGCTCTTTATTAATGCCGGTAATTTCTGATGCCACTTCTGCATTTGAAAAAAATTTGCGAGCTGTGTTGCCATCATTAGTTGTTCCAAATCCAGTCTTTACTTGGTCCACTATTAAGCCTAATCTTGTCCTAAACTCATTTTGAATCCTAACTTTATTCGCAGAAAAGGCGTCTTTGTTTTCTTTGCGAACTTGCCAGCATTTAAATGTTAAACGGTATGCGATGTGGAGTAAACACTCAAAACATCTAATCCAAGCATGTAGTGTAGACAACCCATACTTGTAATGATTAGCGATTGGTACTTTTGTAAAATTAGTAACATTCATTTCGGTCGGTTTGGCATGGCAAATAAAACAGTTACTGGAAGCATTAGTGCCAGTCAAAATATTGGCAACAGATCCATCAATCGTGCAATGCATTTGATAAGAAACTTGAATCCCTTTTCCGTTTCGTATTACAACATCATCTTCTAAGTTCTCAATTTTTCTCGACATATCATTATATTCGAATAGAACTAGTTCGCGGTTTTCCTTCTTGAAACTAAACTTAATTGGACGACAATAAAAAGACGATGAGCATTTGTTATTGGTCCATATATTTTTGTTGGATGACAAATCAATTAACCTGGAAAAAATATTTATTTTTTAATAACTTATATGGCTTGTCGAAAAGATATAAGACCGTCATATCGCAAAATAGCTAATCGAGTAAATTAATTAATTCAGACCAGCCTTTTGCAAAATAATACTGTAAAAAGTTGTCAATGTAAATTAAAATGCCATTTACTGATCTAAACTCGAATTTATTTTTAAAGGCTATTGAATGTTTTTGGAAGACATATTAGATAATTTTTTGTTACCTCAGAGGGACTAGCGCAATGATGAACATAAACTCATCCGTTAATTTGTCGTCACCAAAATTTTGCTTATAGCGGCTATGCCCCGAACTTCCATCCATGCCCCACTTACAAACCAAAGAAGCTTTGGTTATGTCACCATTATCTGGGCTTAGTTCTAAAATACTTTGCGTTGTTTTCAGCAATAATGATTTCAGATCAACTTCGGCTGAATATTCAGTCGATTTAATCGTTGGCAGCAAAGTTTGTTTTTTTTGTTTGCAATGCGTTTAAGCTCGGTATACAATCTTTATGCAACCGGTTTATTTTTGCACGTAAACTATTATATTTACGATCTGATAAGTTCAGATCTATGTATAGTGCGAGTGAATCAGATATGGGCAAACCTTCGGTACTACTTTCAAAACATTCAACTTTGCTTGCTTTTTTAATTTTTTTCAGAGCATACTCGAGCTCTTCGATGGAATAGTTTTTCAACAAATGCTCTACCCTTCGATTTTTTGTTCTCCGTGAAGCTTCGCAAATTCTTCTTTAAAAGGTCTTCCCCGTTCAGCACATTTATCCTTATTTCCATTGGAATCCGGAAGGGAAAGGAATGTCCAATTTAGCCATTTAGAATATGTTTTTTCAAAAGCGCTTCTTTTGCGGCCACTATAATTCCACTTATTTTTCATCTCACTATTAAAAAGTTTTATTTTTTGATTCAAAAGTGCTTTGTCGCATTTAGCGTGTATTAATTTGTCTTCAAAAAATGCAGATAATGCAGACACTCTATCTGATGGAGGAGTAGAAATCCAGATATCAGCTAAAATTGAGTTTTTTATAATTGAATTCATATTAACATTAGTTTTTTCACTATTTTACGCTTCACTACACAGCACAGAACACTACCGCGTGTGTCTGCGGTAATAAACTTTACTATTTTTAAAGAATGTTTTGGCATTTAAGTAATGGAAAATACTGTGGTAACTGTTATCAGTGAAATTTTTTTTTTGCAAAAGTTTATTTTATAACCTTAAAAAAAAACGATTTTCTTCGAAAAGCGCAATGAGTCTGCAGACTTTTTTTTTTATTTCAAAGAAAAATGCCCCTTCTTTCAAATAAAAGAATAAAAGAAAAACATACTTTTACATATTTTTTTTTTATCCCTTTGTAAACTTAGGAATTTCTTAAATTTTCTGCAACAAATTTTAGGGTGTAGCAAATAGGCCATTCCAGCCAGGAAACTCAATATTTTTTAAAAAGCTCTATAGAGTGGTTTCCTTACAGATTTTCTAATTAGAAAAATTGTGTCTTAAGATAAAGTATGATAAATTGTATTTTTAGCAATTTTTTTTTGTAAAGACTACAGCTGAAGGCATTTTCATAAAAGAAAAAATATATAAAAAACACACAAGTTTAAGAGGTTTTTGTGAGAACCTTATGAGATAAAAACAAAAACTAAGTCCAGATCCTTAATCTAGGATAAATTTCCTTTCCAACGATACCAAACACGTTGACATACGTGACAACAATTTTTTTGATTTTTGCCCGCTCATACAGCACTGTGGAACGTTCGGATTCTGCAGATTTTAAATGCATCTTTATAAAAAAATAGGTAGATTTTCATCAAATCTCGTCGGATTTCGTTGAAATTTCATAGGTAGGTTCCCAAATATCAGTTTATTAGAACACAGTTTATATTAGTTTGATAAATTAGTTTTAAATACATATATTAATTAGTTAGTAACTAAGTTTTGCCTTATAAAAAATGAATAGTTGCAATATTTTTTTTTGTTCCTTAACCAGTGAGCATATGCTTAATACATCTAAGATCACATTATAATTCTTACCAATAGTGGACCTCATCATTAAATATTACTAATCATCAAATAAAAAAATCACCAGATAAACATCACTCATATGCCATGTTGAATCCAAGGGTTTTCCTAGTCATGGTAAATATTAATAATATAATAACAATCTTTTCGCGCATGCACCTTTGCCAAGTGTTTGGCTGAGCTTCTCCTTCAATTTGTGGTGTGGGTCGTGATGTTGTGACAAAAACGCCACGGACCTAGACCTTTACGCCGCCTCCGAACAGAAATGGCTTTTGTGAGAAGCTTTTTTAAGGCAGAAATACACACGGAGGCAGTGTTGGGAGTTAATCAATTAATTTTTCTATCATACCACTAATACCCAAAGAGCAAACAATGATTTCGATGAATTTTTCAAGCCCTTGTGTTTATTTCAGATATAATAATGACATAAAACGGTTTCCAATTCGTTTTATCACTAAATTATTATTTTTAGCACAAACAAGAGTTCATAATTTTGTTAAATTAGTTTTCTTGTTCAATAAATGTCAAATGACAATTGAAGCAACACAATTAAAAACTTTTGGACGGGTGAAAAATTTTGCAGCGGTGGCAAATATAATTTCACAGATAAAATCACTTTTAAGGAATTTAAAAGTTGTAAACGATACCGCAGAGCGTGGAGTGGCGCTCGCTCAAAGCTTCAACAACATGCATGCCAAAAGTGAGGAGCAACAAGTAAGAAAGTCTAAGTTCGGGCGGAGCCGAACATTAAATACCCGGCGCAAGTATTAAATATACGTTTTCCACCTTTCCGAAAGCTACCGCTACATAATAAGCCGGGGTGTATAAATTTTAAGTAAATTAGCGTCCTTAAATTTCGAAATATTGAAATTTCGGACATTTCTGAAATTTACCGTTATATGAAAAGCGGCCGTAATTTTAGTCCGATTTCAATAATTTTCAACGTTTTGCTTCTATGTGGCAAGCACAATAACCGTACCGAGTTTGGTACAAATTGGTAGAACGGTTACCGAGATACATATATGTGATCATAAGTGGGCGGTGCCACGCCCATTTTCCAAAATTTTATCATAAACGTACTTCCTGGTAAAGAATTGTTCCAAACATCAATTTTGAACAAATTATCTTTAATATTTACTGATTTATCGAAGATTTCGTATTTTTCTAAATTACCGTTATATGGGATGTGGGCGTGGTTATTGTCCGATTTTAAAAATTTTCGGCCATTTGGTATCCTGTACCAGGGCCAACAACTGTGCTAAGTTTGGAAGAAATTGGTGCATCGGTTACCAAGATATACACATGTAACCATAAGTGGGCGTGGCTACGCCCATTCGCCAAAATTTTTTAATATTCTTATTTTTCGTCTAAAACTCATTGTGAATATCAATTTTGAGTGAATTATCTTCAGTAGTTACTAAAATATCGCAGTTTTCACATTTCGGAAATTTACCGTTATATGGGAGGTAGGCGTGGTTATTGTCCGATTTCGCCCATTTTCAATACCATCCGTCCTACGCCCAGAAAAAGCCCACGTACCAAGTTTCGTTACGATATCTTAATTTTTACTCGAGTTATGGTGTGCACAGACGGACGGACGGACAGACAGTCACCGCTTAATCGATGTCTCTTTTCATTCTGATAATTTATGTATACATTTGTCTATATCTATCTCGATTCGTTTTGCCTGTTACAAACAACCGTTATGTAAACAAAGTTATAATACCCTTGTGCACAAGTGCGCTCGGGTATAAAAACAAGCATTGTTTGTGACAGTTCGGAAGCACCGAGAAACTATTCCAAGTGCGAGAAAAAAAGATGTTATTAAACACTTGCACCGTGTGTAATAGTTTTATATTATTACTAGCTTATACCAGCGGGTTTCACCCCGCGCTTTTATACAAATATGAAAAATAATTTAATGATGTTAGATTTTATTTCTGTGCCCATTTCGTTATAGCTCGTTATTTTTTAAGCGAGTTAAGGTATTTAGGCTGTTTAAAACTATGAAATTATAAAATCTTGTCTGCGCGCTAGGCATACGAAAGATATCAATCCCTCTAAGTTTACCTTAAAATGGTTCCAGGTATACGACGCGTGACCGTGTAACCTTCTTGGAGTTGCCACGGCGGGTTCTAATATTTCCAACTCAAATTTAGTAACCTGGCCTTGATAAAATACCACTTCTAATTACTGTGGCAAATGCCTCAAGAGAGCTTTAGATTACAAGGCCGAACCCGGCTCTCCCTTTTCCATTTAATGAAATTTATTCTGTCAGTACGGCACTTATAAAACAAATCTCCATAACAAATTTAAAATACTTCGATAGATTTTCTATTCTTCCAGAGATATGTATTAAGAAGTTTTTAGTATGTATGGGAGGCGACATGCCTCCTCTTTTAATAACTCACATTTTATCCATGAGCAATTGATACATTTTGTATACACAACTCCATACCAAGTTCCAGTATTCTTCCACAAACACTTCCAGGGATATGTGGCAAGAAAAAGTAAATTTGTACTGGAGGTGCCACGCCCCTTTTTCTTATAACCCTAATCTTCTTCCTTGAATTTAGAATTGACTGTACGTACCCCAGTACCAAGTCCCAGTACTCTACCATGAACACCTCCAGAGATATGCAGCATAGAAAAATCAATTTGCATAGGAGTTGCCACACCACCTTTTCCAATAACTCTCATTTTCTCCATGTGTATGGTATTAGTTTCACATACATACATACATATGTATTTCCATACCAAGCTTGAGTGCTTTACCCCAAACATTTGAAGAGATATGCAATATGAAACTTTCAGTCAGTATGGGAGGTGCTACGCCTCTTTTCCAAACACGTCCAGTAAATTTGTACGGCAGGAACCATGTCCCCTTTTCGAATAACGCAAATTCTTCTCCATGAGTATGGAATTAATTTTGTATACACATCTCGGTGCCAAGTTCCAGTCCTCTGCAATAAACACCTCCAGAGATATGCAGCATAGAAAAATCAATTTGCATAGGAGTTGCCACACCACCTTTTCCAATAACTCTCATTTTTCTCCATGAGTATGGTATTAATTTCACATACGTACATACATATGTATTTCCATACCAAGCTTGAGTGCTTTACCCCAAACATTTGAAGAGATATGCAATATGAAACTTTCAGTCAGGTGCTACGCCTCTTTTCCAAACACGTCCATTTTTTGCGTGAATATGAAAATGATTTCACACAGTGTTGGCAAACTGTTAATCTGATTAACGATTAAAAATTAACGATTAAAATGTTAATCGCGTTTGACGATTTACATTAATTAGTCGTAATCAACTGTACGATTAATGATAACATTTTTTAAATCGTTAATCGCTGGCTGCGATTACGTTTAATTAATTTAAAACATTAATCGTTAATCCAATTAAAAATAAAATCTGATTAATTTGTCTAGTTTGTCCGAGTTTGAAACCACACACCAGTTATAGTAATTGTTGTGTGTTTTATGCTTATAAAAAGCACATAATATAAAAACATTATAATTATTGTTATTAGTAATATACAAACTAGGAACTTTTACAAACCTAGTTTGTAAAACGTTTGTTGATATATATCTTAATGAAAATGTACACCAAATTGCTTAGAATGATGAGGAAACCCGAGTTAGCCATACCGGATTAGCTTGCTTTGTGTGCACAGGGAAATTCCAGCATACCTTAATTAACCACCAAACCTTCTTGATCAAATTAAGAGTTAATGATTAAAAATTAATTTTTTAATCGCGGTTACGATCAACTGTTTAGTCGGATTAAAATTAATCATGATTGACTGTAATCAGATTGAATTTATTCGAATTAACTAACTAATTAAAACATCAATCGATTAATGCCAACATCGATTTCACATCCATATCACTATACTAAGTTTCAGTTCTCTCCAACAAATACTTCCAGAGATATGTATGTAATATGAAAATTGCAATTTGTATGGGAGGGGCGTTGAGTTATCGGACTTACTTTCAGTCTAAGGCCATCCTTCCGAAATCCGTAGTAAGTGTACTAAATTTCGTTCTGATCGGAAAACCGGTTAAGGGAGTAGCCTATTTTTTAATCCAGGTCATAAACCATCTTTGAGCAAAATTTCATTTTCCAACAGGTGGCAACTCTTAAAATAGTAGCCCATTTTCCAATATAGGTCATAAGCTATCTCTCTGCGAAATGTCATGCAAATCTGTTCAGTCGTTTTCGCGTATTAATGTAATTAAAACTTTTTAACAGGTAACAACTCTTCCAAGAAATTAGCCTATTTTCCACTGTAGGTCATAAGCTATCTGCTTGCAAAATTTCATGCAAATCCGTTCAGACTTTTCCGCGTATTAATTTAATTAAACTTTTTTAGCAGGTGGTAACTCTTAAAAAAATTTGCCTATTTTCCAACCCAGCTCATAAGCTATCTGTGTGAAAACTTCCATGCAAATCAGTTCACTTATTTCCGCAATTAATTAAATTAAACGTTTCTAACGGGTGACAACTCCTAAAAAAAAGTAGCCTACTTTCCAACCTATGTCATAGGCTATCTGTGTGCAAAATTTCATGCAAATCCGTTCAGTCGTTTCCGCGTATTAATTTAATTTAACTTTTTAACAGGTGGCAACTCTTAAAAAAAATTAGCCTATTTTCCACAGTAGGTCATAAGCTATCTGTGGGCAAAATTTCATGCAAATCTGTTCAGTCGTTTCCGCGTATTAATTTCATTAAACTTTTTTAACAGGTGGCAAGTCATCCAAATATTATTCTATTTTCCATTGTAGGCCATAAGCTATCTGTGTGCAAATTTTCATGCAAATCCATTCAGTCGTTCCCGCATAATAAATAAATTTAACTTTTTTGACAGGTGGCAACTCTTAAAAAAATAGCCTATTAACCAATCTGGCCCATAAGCTATCTGCGTACGAAATTCTATGCATATCCGTTCAGTCGTTTCCGCGTGATGATTTCCCAAACATCCAAACATACAAACTTTCACATTTATAATATTAGTAAGAAGTAAGAAGTAAGATTATATCTGAAATAAACACAGGGGCTTGAAAAATTCATCGAAATCATTGTTTGCTCTTTGGGAATTAGTGGTATGATAGAAAAATTAATTGATTAACTCCCAACACTGCCTCCGTGTGTATTTCTGCCTTAAAAAAGCTTCTCACAAAAGCTATTTCTGTTCGGAGGCGGCGTAAAGCTGTAGGTCCGTGGCGTTTTTGTCACAACATCAAGACCCACACCACAAATTGAAGGAGAAGCTCAGCCAAACACTTGGCAAAGGTGCATGCGCGAAAAGATTGTTATTATACTATTAATATTTACCATGACTAGGAAAACCCTTGGATTCAACATGGCGTATGAATGATGTTTATCTGGTGATTTTTTTATTTGATGATTAGTAATATTTAATGATGAGGTCCTTTATTGGTATGACTTATAATGTGATCTTAGATGTATTAAGCATGTGCTTACTGGTTAAAGAACAAAAAAAAATATTGCAAATATTCATTTTTATAAGGCAAAACTTAGTTACTAACTAATTAATATATGTATGTATTTAAAACTAATTTATCAAACTAATATAAACTGTGTTCTAATAAACTGATATCTGGGAACCTACCTACGAAATTTCAACGAAATCCGACAAGATTTGATGAAAATATACCTATTTTTTTATAAAGATGCATTTAAAATCTGCAGTTTCCGGAAAACAAACAACAGCGTTGAGCGACTTCTAAATCGCTGAATAAGCTGAAATTTTAGAAAGAACTTGTCTTGCCTATTATCTTCAAGATCCGAACGTTCCCAGTCGAAATTCAAAAAAGTTCAAATTTTGAATCACCCTACTGTATAGGTTAAGCTTTCGTTCAATGTTCTAATAACACTGGATCACAAATTTTAATTTTGATTTTGTTCTCCAGACGCCGCTATCCAATTTGTATGTAGAATCGCTCGCTGATTCCGAAAATAGAGTTAATATTTTTTTTGTATGGATACGTTTTCGAGATATTTGCAATTTACCGTTATTCAGCTTAAAAAAAGAGTGGTTCCACTTAATCAGGTATATCTTACGAACGAATTAAATAATAGTAATACGATGAGAAATTAATTAATCATTACAGATTTTGTGTTGTTTTGATGGATGAATGCAGAAAATTCAATTTTTAACAGGGAAAAAAATAACAGTCTCTGTGTAAATGTTTTGCACTTGTGTTAAAGCCTGTTCCTTTAGAAAAAAACTAAGCTACCATGAATAAAATCGATGGATAAATAAGAAAATAATGATTGGTCAAATGAAAATGCGCGAGGATTTTTTGTTAGAAATATGAGCAGAAAAGAGTGTTACTCATCGCCACGTGCACCTGCGTAGGCATAATGTTTGCTTCGAAAACAAGAGGTGTCAGAAATGATTAATTAATTTCTCAGAAACTATCAGGGCTATCGAAAAAATTATGTATATATGGTTTATGGAGAATTAGCTATTTGCTTTCATTTCCCGTATCTGGTATTACGATTACTCAATTAGTTCGTAAGAGGTACGTGATTAAGTGAAACCAAATTTTTTTTTTAAGCTGAATAACGGTAAATTGCAAATATCTTGAAAAGTTATCCATAGAAAAAAAATTATCTCGATTTTCGGAATCACCGAGCAATTCTACATAGGAATTGGATAGGGGCATCTATAGAACATTTTTACTATAAACTAGTGTAATTTACAAAATTTTCAAGTAATAAAAACGATGACTTAAGTTAATTATAGCTTTTTAATGTTATTCCTAAGATTCGCATTCGCGAATGTGAAAAATATGACATTCAAAACATCCCTAATACATACGTACAATTTTTTGATTAATCAAGATTATGATTAATAAAAAAATTATTTAATCGATTAATCGCACATCCCTACGATAGAACCTTCTTGCTCAGGTATTTAGGCAATACAAGTGATATTTACCTTTTACAATGGTTCTAAGTGTTTTATTTTATCTTTTTATAGAAAGGATAAAAACAAGATAGTTTTGACTATATACTAAAGGTCTGCAAATATACCAGCAGAAATACTCTTCACATGTGTACATGAGTAAATGGAACATGAATTTTAGAGTACTAAAAAAGATAGGAAGAAAAAAAGAGAACATCATAAATTTGAATAACTGAGCAATGTTACTCAACAGTTCTCTGCTACATAAAACACTGTTTCGCTTTTCCAAAAGACTTGAATATGTTGATTGAATTCAGCAGTATTTGAAAACTTCATAGGAAGTATACGAATACTTATGAAGTTTTTTCTTTCAAAATGTTATTATTTAACATAATGTTAAGAAAATTCATAAATTTTATTTTCATTGTCGAATTTGATTCGTTGAAGAAAGGGGGCTTATTTTATTGTTTCGCGCAATTAGGGTTTAGCTAACATTTTACATTGTGTATTATTTGAACTCTCGTTCGTGTGATCCGCAGAAAATTTATCTTAAAGAAGTTAGTAAAATATAAAAGAAACATGTTTTAATTATAAACAAATATTGATAAAAATTACACAGGTTTACAAAAAAAAAGTGTATGCATATTAAACCAAACCTATATATCCCTATGTTATTCGACAGTCTGAATGCGAATCCGAGGTCCGTTAGCCTCTATCACGTCAGGTTCGTGGTCAGTTGAACGTCAAGCAGGGAAAAATGCATTGAATAAACCTGAAAATTCATATATGTGGGGTTTTAGAACCCGAATCAGAGGTCCGTTAACCTCCATAGTGTCAGGTTCGAGGTCAGTTGAGGGTCAAATAGGACAAAAAATTTATTCAATTAAAATAATGTTTTTTTTTTGTTTTAGTTGTCGCTGAATCCGAATATGGGGGTCCCTTGATTCCTCAAGGTCATCTATACGAATTTATTGAACTTCCAGGTTTATTCAATGAATTTTTCCCTACTTGGCCTTCAACTGACCACAAATTGACGAGGTGGGGGCTAACGGCTTTCGGATTCGCATTCAGCGTGTCAAATAACATAGAGATATATATAGGTTTGGTTTAATATGCATACACTTTTTTTCTAAACCTGTGTTATTAAGCTATCACCACGATTGAGAGAATACAAAGGTTGCGCCGATCTCGGACCGCTATTCCTCTCTTAACGAATTTGACAGAATCGTTGTTTGCATGACGTCACACTGGTGCAACTTGTTTACATTTTCCTTGCAACATTTTTTCTTCTTCTTCCATTCTTGCTCACGTTTTGGCATTTCTCTCTCGCAATTGCACCAGTGTGACGTCACACAAAAGTTATTCTCAAAAATCCTCTCTGATCGGCGCAATCTTGTATTCTATCATTCTTGAGCTATCACCATTAAATTTAGCATCAGCAATGGAAACTGAAAGCCAACCATCCAAAATCCCACCAATGCGCAAATTAAAACAAAAATTTCAAACGGAGAATATAAATTGGTACAAAGGCAAGGTAGAAGCAGGGTGTGGGAGTTTTACGCAGGAATTCAAAATGAAGACGGACAAGAAATCGACAATATTGTGGCATGCAAAAGGTGTAACAGCGTTCTAAAACTCGACGACAAAAGCACGTCAAATTTGTTGAAGCACAAATGCTATCTCATTTCTAGTAGTAGTAGTAGATAACGAGTCCAAAAAAATGTGTACGCGTTGTAACACAGTGGGCAATTGAGAACTGCAGATCTTTTAAAATTATATCTGATATGTACATCGCAATTTGGTTATGATCGGTGAAGCAGTTTGGTAAAAAATAACGTTTCTTCTTTAACAGGTCATCCGCAGATAACCCATATGGAATGCTTATTCATCCCATATTTTAAAACGCTCCTTCGAGGTGTTGCTGTGGGAGTCCCTTTTGTCTCTCGCTCGGCATTGGGCTAGCTGGGTATTAGCCTTGATAATTCCCTACATTGTTTTTCCATGTCTGTTAACATTATGTAGTATTTATTAAACGAAAACTTCCAAAAATACTCAAAAAATACTTGTGAAGGAACATATTTTTTGTGGAAGTTTAACACCATAGTACTGCTTGTTTATGTTTTTCTTTTTTTCGGAACATATTTTGTTTGAGTACTTTTTTCATGTATACAGTGCTCAAAATTTTCACTTCTCTTCCTTCCATGCCCTCTTTGTTAATGTATGAGTAGTTTACATATTTGAAAAAAACTTCACAGTGAAGCAAACTGAATTCCGATGCAGACCTTTACTATATACATACGTAGACATATACTTGGGAAGTAGGTGGGATCAAGCAAAAGTGTTTTCATTTACATATACCTTGGACGTTATAGTTGCATGCTGTAAAAAAAAAGTTGCGGCATGTTTGCTAATCTAATGAGTAGTAGAGAATGACGTATGTATATTCTCTACCAGTAGAGAAATAATCGGTAGAAAGGAGTTACAGAAACGAGCTGGTTAATGAAATATACACGAAATTCTCGTGGTAGAACAAAACCAAATATAACAAGTGCAAACTAAGTACAAATAAACAAAAAAGTAATATTGTTATTGTCTTCGTTGTTTGCTTAGCTACTATATATTTATATATATATATATATTTTTTTTACCCTACTTTCGGCATATGTTGCTATTGAGTACATACTTATACTATCATCAAAAGTAGGCTAAATACTGTTTTGTTTCAAATGCGAGATTTTTGTACTTGCCGGTATCAAAAAAATTTATATACATAGCTGACTGACATTTGATTGGCTAATCTTAGTTTAAACCATCCAGCTCGAACGTTTAAACTAAGTTTAAACCACAGCCATTTACTGAAAAACTGGCCCTCAGAATGTCGTTATTTATTTGCTCAATGATTTATGTGAAACCGCGAAGATTGATATTTCGTATTTTTACAGTAAATTGCTATCCTTGTTATTGTTTATAGTATTTCTACTTCTATGCCTGAATGACATGTGCAGTGAATAGAAATAATGATAGTGATGATATTTTTAACTAACACAGTTTCGGGTATACGGAGGATGACAAAATGCCCCCATCACTACACAAATACTTCGTCCATGCATCAGAGATAATATCCCACGCTTTGTTACCTATGGTCAATTCTCAGAAGAAGCTCTGGAAGCACAAAACAAATCGGGCACTGAAATTGCGCATATGGAAACTATGCATTTAGACATTATTTCGGTTTCAACCGAAACTGTGCATGTATGCTTTATTTCGGTTTTCGCCATATGCATTATTTCGGTTTTCAACCGAAACTGTGCATGTATGCATCACTTCGTTTTTTTCCATATGCATTATTTCGCTTTTAGAACGAAAGTATGTACATGCATAATTTCCGTATTTTCTCGTATGCATTTTTTCGGTTTTCACTAAGTTCTGCGCAAAACTATTTCCGTCCTTTTTCCAGCAACACAGAAAGGAGAATTTCCTAAGCGCAGCCGAAGGCCGCCTACCCAAAAAGAAGTTCTGCGCAAAAATACTTCCGCCCTTCTTTTCCGGTAACACAGAAAGGAGAATTCTACTTAGTAAGGGTTATAATCCCTAAGCGAGCCGAGGGTCGTCTACGCAGAAAGAAGTTCTTGGCAAAAATACTTCCGCTCTTCTTTTCCGGTAAGACAGAAAGGAGAGTTCTACTTAGAATCCCTAACGCGGCAGAAGGCCGCCTACGCAGAAAGAAGTTACGCGCAAAAATACCTCCGCCCCTCTTTTCCGGTAACACAGAAAGGAGAATTCTACTTAGTAAGGGTTATAATCCCTAAGCGCGGCCGAAGGCCGCTATGCAGAAAGAAGTTCTGAGGAAAAATACTTCCACCGCCATTTTCCGGTAACACAGAAAGGATAACTCTACTTAGTAAGGGTTATAATCCCTAAGCGGGTCAGAAGGCCGCCTACGCAGAAAGAAGTTGTGCGCAAAAAAAAATTCTACCCCCCTTTCCCGGCAACAGAGAAAGGAGAACTCTACTGAGTAAGGGTCATAATCCGTAAGCGCGGCCGAATGCCGCCTACGCAGGAAGAGTTCGTTTTCATGTATGCACTATTTCGGTTTGTCATATGCATTATTTCGACTTTGAGTCGAAACTGTGCATGTATGCATTACTTCGTTGTTCTCATGTGCATAATTTCGGATTTTCTAATATGCATTCTTGCAGTCTTCAACTGAAACTGCTCATTAGGGCGGGTCAAAAATCTAATTTTCTTCAAATCCCTTGGTAATAGTGAAAATATATTATATCATGAAGTCAACAACAAGCCTGCAAAATATTAGTATTTTATTTTAATTGTAAGAGCGTATCAACCGCCAAGTGTCCCACCGCACACTAGTCGAATAAAACCAACTCTGATTAAAAATTCTGGGTTCAGCAAAAATGTTTACTGCATATTATTAGATAATGAATCCGTTAACGCAAAAGATAAAGTCAAATATCAGTTCTCGCAGACCTTTAGCCTATCGTTAATCTCAAACTTATCTGGTTTTCAACCAAATTGTAATTGTTTTGTTGATTATTGCACTGGCCTATAGTCAAAAGATGCAGAGAACAACATTAATATTGCTGGCGTGCATTTAGACCGCTGATCCCAAATATATTAATCTTTTTTTTAATATTAGCTACAGTTTGTGAATTTTTGCAAATTTGGGAACGATATCGGTAGCTCTAATAGAAAAGCCATTATTTTCCATCATCGTGGAAAAATTTTGTTTATGAAAATGAGTATGGGAACACTGAACAGGCAATACTTCTGGAAACACTAATTAGTTTACTTATGTTTATGCATACAATATAAAAATTGCAAATATAGGGAAATGACAAAAAATTTTTTTCAACATTTTTTTATTTATTTTAAAATAATTTGTTTATAATCTGAACGATTTTCATCATATTACATCATGTAACATTTACCAAAGTTACAGAAAAGTGTGTCGGCGTGCGACTTTTTTCGCTCAAGCTGAACGCAAAGCAAAATCTTCCAATTGGAGAGTCCTCAAAAGGATTTCCCAGGATATGTTAAAGACTACTGTCACTTTTTCACATAATGGAATTAACTATAATATTTATACCATACCGCACCAATTTTTAATTTAATTTTTTTTTTTTTTTTTTTATTTATTTTTATTTTTTTTTTTTTTTTTTTAATGTAATAAATAATGTAAGTATATGCTGGAAACTACTATTAACTTATCAAACGATTCCTAATCTTTGACAATACATGCTTAACTTCATTAAGCTCAATCGTGAAAACCAGGGTTCGGAAATATTCACTCACCTTCGTACGCGAACGTGAAGCTTGAAACACATTGGAAACGACGGGCTATGGACCACAGCTGTCAAATAGTTTTATCACGTACTCTTATGTAGATAATTATTTTGGCAACGACACGGCAACACTGCGACTAGTCAAAAATGTAGCTGTGGCCAGATTGGATCTATTTCTATTTTTCTAGCGACAGATATGATTCTTCCTCTTCTTTTATGTCAAACTCAAACAAATTAATGTCGCTGCCGCGTTCAAAAAAAATCATGTCGCCGTCGACAAGGGGTTTAGATTATGTAGATAAAACCTTAATGTCGTGTCGTGTGGTGACGTCGTTTTCGATGTGTTCAGAGCTTGAACGTATCAAAATTGCCTATTGATTCTCCTTCGTGAGCGAGAAGCATAAAACAAGTCCAGATCGTTTGCGTTCGCGAATGTTATGTAGAAAACATTTCCGCTGTCGTTCGTACGCGTATGTATTGGTAGACTAGGGTTACCAGAATTTTTATGCGCGAAATCAGTACGTTAGACTTTTTCATGCTAAAAAAATCAGTCCTTTTCAGTACATATTTATTCAAAGCAAAATTATGAATGTAAGTAACAGATGATACTTTAAAACGCCAGAGTACTTGCTTTTAACAATATTTTGGTATATAAATAAAAAAATTGTTAATAAAAATATAAGTGTTATTCATTTTAACATGAGATGGAAATGATCTCATAAAATACATGGAAAACTTTGGGCGCTTTGAGTGACCTCTAAATATTTTTTGATTTCAAAATAAAAAGATAAGGGTATACTTTTTTTCGATGTAGAACAATCCATGGGGGTGAGAGCATAAAAATTCCGACTTTACTGTTTTTGCACCACCCTAGTGTACACATCATAATAAATAATTTTATATTTATGACATTTTTAAAAAGCAATAATAGGTAGGTTCAGAAGGCGAAGCAGTTGAGCGCAACCGTTGCTAAAGAAATCAGTGATCGTAATGCGTCTTCTGAACGGCTTGATACATTATCTGTCAAATTCAACAACACACAACATGTTGCCTCAAATGATCAGAAATATATTACGATCATCTAACACGCAACTGTTCAGCTGATCAGAAGTACACAACAACGCGTTTAGAAGGTGCAATCGCAACAGTTACTAAACTGTTGCGTCTTCTGAACGTGCCCAATGAGATCATTTCCATCTTCAGTGTCAGTCAATGAATTCTATACAAGCCATTTTAAAATTACTTTTAATTTGAAGTTCACTTTAAAAAATTTTATTTAGAAGCCGACTTCTCTCTTTCCGCAAGGAAGCAAACTTTCTACTTAAGATCCTCTCAGTTGCTTCCTTTGAGTATGGTGTTGAAAAAGAAAAAACAAAATTACATATTTTTTACAAACTGTGGAAAAGTACCACTATTTAATGACTTCATCTATGTATATTTCCTCATGCCTTAAATTAATTTTTTCAACTAAGCAAAAACTTTGCAAGACTAAGAATTCGCTAGTAAGAGTATCTAACTCTATGTCTTTTATGAAAAACTCTTTTCCAATATCAATAAATTGTGAAAAAAGAATTTTAATTTATAGGCAAAAGCCGTTCGAATATTCAAATTTGATGTTATTAAACTGAAACCGTATGGTTGACCAAACAGCGTGCGTTCATATATGTAGCTATCAGTGGCATCGATGCCTTCGCGAACATTCACTGCTGTCGTTCTCGTTCATAAGTGTATGTAAATGCTGCGTCAAACATTCGCGGAAAGTTGGTGTGGCTAGAGATACTATTCAATGCGAAGGCAATTTTGTTAATTGCATAAAGCTGAAATTAGTCGAGAACGCAGAACGTATACTTAAACGCAGTCTGCAAGTACGCGAACGCTTTTCCAGTAATAATTTGCAAGTTTCATGAACAGCTGATAAATTGGTTGTTTATTCGCAGTAAATTCCTAATAAAACAATATATTTTGTATTTAAATAGGTTTATTTTGTGAAATTCAACAATAAAAACCCACCAACAGTTTCCTTATTAGTTTAAATTTCATCCAGCAACATGCGATCAGCTGTTTTTCTTACTGGCAAATTCTTACAAGTAAAAATTTATCCAGTAAAATCCAGTAAAAACTTGCAACTTCAACTGTCATTTTTCGCTCTCTCAATTTCCCCCACTTTGCAAGTTTTTGCGTACGAAAACGCCAAAACATGAAAATTCGTAAAAACTTTTACTGGAAATGAGTAAAAAAACGCAACTAATGATAATAGTGATGAAAACAGCGGCGATGTTAGTTGCACTTGAATTGGCGGCGATGGGTAGGGCAACGAAACTGTTGTCGGAGGCGACGGCGATGGTAGTTGCACTTGAATTTGCGGCGACGGTGAGGGCAGCGAAACTGTTGTCGGAGGCGACGGCGATGAGTAACTGCACTGGGACTGGTGGCGATGGCAATAGCTGGGGCAGACTCCGAGTAATCCCCGTTGATGGCGAAGATGCTGGACAAATATTTCTCGAACACCGAAATCTGGAAATAATTACAAATATTTACATACTCATTTATACATACATACATATGCATGTGCATTTGTACATACATACATACATACTCTTTTGTGAAACTTACGGGCGAGGAGCAACGTGCGGCTTCAATAATCGAAGTACCTCTCTGTTGAAACTTGTTACCAGGGGGTTTCTGGGGTTGCTAATTAGGAAAATGAACTCAGTTTTTCAAAATTCAAAATGGCGATACATTTTTAGAAAAATTGTTGGATTTGTTCGAAACCCGGCACTCGGGAGTTTTAGGGGTCGCTGAATTTTGAAAATCTGACATCAGATTCGTAATCAGCAACCCCAGAAACCCACTGGAAATGAGTTTCAATCATTGACAATGCTTAAAAAGTTCAGTACCAATGTTTAAATTTTAGTAATTTCTTTTTAAATTTGATCGCCATATTGGATCCGCCATTTTGAATTTACAAAAATTGGCTTCAGATTCGTAATCAGCGGCCCCAAAAACTCCCTGATTCCGGGTTTCGAACAAATGCAATCATTTTTTTAAAAAATGGATCGCCATTTTGGATCCGCCATTTTGAATTTTGAAATACTGACTTTAGATTCTTAATTACTAACCCTTAAAAACCCCTGGTAACAATTTCCAATCCATGGCAATGCGTAAATCGTTCAGTATCAACGTTTTAATTTTAGTAGTTTGTTTTCGAGAGCACATTTTCGGGAACTAGGCCCTTTTTAACTGTCCAGGAGAGGTATGTAATTAAGAGAATGTTCCCCAATAATACCAGAGTAATTATATGTAAAAACCACATTTTTAGCAGCATTTTAACATGTCAAGGAAAAAAATGCGAACATCAAAGTTTTTATTAATAAATATAGTTTAAAAAAACTAAAAAACACGCTTTTAAAGCATATCAAACTAAAAAGTAAAAAAATTCTTAATATAAGTTGAAAATAATAATGAACAAAAAATACTAGTA
>NW_023458563.1:28934744-28941373 GCF_013731165.1 Rhagoletis pomonella
TGAAGGAGTTTGACGCTGTCTGTTAATATGGCAGGCTGATCGTTACAACATTAATGTAAAAAATGTATAGTTAAAGCCCATAATAAGACGGAAGAAATACAATTCTTTTCATTAAGTTTCGTTAAAAGGTTTGCAAGATACAGTTATTTAAAGAAAGGTATGTATGACGTTTTCTTAAAATATAAGTCCTGTGTAAATAGGCAACCAAACTTCATATCGGCAAAATATTATGCACGTATATTCATGTCTTCTAGACCTTCAATCTCCTCAACTTTCATCCAAATCCTTAGCGGTCGCGCACAGAATTGGCCGTGGTGAAATGAAATGCCTCTATTCATTAATACTTTCAGAAAAAATTTTGTAGAGGACGCATTGGAGCAGATCTTACATATAGACATCGGTATGTATGTATATTATCTGCTGTTAAATTTATTTCGCTAGGTGTTTTCGTTCTCAAGTTATCACATTTTGTCACGAAAAAAGTTCAATATAAATAATCAAAAATAACAATATAATCATGTAACTAAAATTAATTAATTTTTTATTTGAAAGTAAGTAATTATTAATCATTAAAAAGGTGTAATTAATGATTTTTAATCATTAAACGGTTACCGAAAAAAAATGCTTTAATTCATTATCATTATGATTATTAACCATTATTTAACAGGTCTGCCTAAATCTAATTCAGCTTGCTTCCCTGGACCCTTATAAAATTCAATTTTTAAAGTAGGAACTCGAAAAATTTTCTACTCACAAAATAATATAGAATTCCAGGAGAAACTCTCTTATGAATTTCAATAGATGTATAAAAACTTAAAGCAATGCTTGAATAACTATATGTATGTATATTAAAAAACTGGTCATCAATTAGATTGACTTATTATAAATTAAAAAATTAATTTAAATTACGTGTAACAAAATCAATTTTTTTTACATTGTATCTAGATTAGGGAACGTACCCATACTACGTGACACGTTCAGGGGGGGAGGGGATCTTCAAAATACCACGCTTGGTTACAATAAGGAGCGGGGCTTAGGTTTTTATCACGTAGTCAATATCCTCTAAGGAAATCTAGCGTTTGTTTCGAGCTACATTCAAATATGGTGCGCGATATTTTCAGGCGAAACATTAGATGAGATTTGGTCCCAGATGAAGTCAGATAAGAAATTTTTCCATCATCGCTTGTGCAGCAATGCATAACACTACGCCCGGATTTTCACCCTAAATACGATACATGCTGCCCATCTATTAAAAATGACATTAGGAAACCACAGGGGGCCTAGAGTGTCATAAAGGAAAGCGTGGGTGGATAGATGTAGAGGCTGTCAATGAAGAGATAATAATCACGTCTGAGCAAATCCCGATGTTACCGCCCCCGCGATATGCGATGTATCCGAGCTTGGAATGTGTTTGTTGAAGATGATTGAGATGGAAAGTAAATGTTACTAAAAATAACAGGTTTTTTATTTCTATAAATTAAGTTCTGGTTACGATATATTTTGATTTGAATATTTGTCACCCCTAGGTAATTCAGAATTTGCCTGCCCTTTTACCGATAAGAGGTAAGAGTACCAGTTTTGGAACGATTAGCAGTAAATAGTGATATTAAAATTTATGTTATTTACTATACTTGTATTACATTTTAAGATGAAAAAGTGGTTTTGACATGGGAAAGGTTTTTGACTTTTAAAGAAAGCCAATTTTTTCCCTTGACTAAATTAGTTTTTTTAAATATTGTCATTTAAATAATATCAAAAATACCTAAGAGTGTTATCCTATTTCCGGATTGCGCAAATGAATCTCAAATGTATGTCTTAAAATGTACAAACAGAAATTCTACTTTCAGTGCAGCTAATAAAAAAAAAAATATTGTTTTCAACTCAAATTTTGCGCCCTTAATTTTTTCCGCCCTAGGCACCTGCCTATGTTGCCTTTACAGTAAATCCGCCACTGCATAAGTTTTATCTTGATAATATTTTTTCCACTTGTAATTGCAGGCATGAACGAAAGACACAAGATCAAGCCTTCCCGAAAGAAAGAAAAAAGTTATTTTCTGGCTGTTGAAATCTCGACGCCATCTTTGTTGGAAGAAGTAAACAACGAAGAGAACAAAAAAAAAACGCGTAATTGTTGAACGCATGAATAATCATTTTTGTTATGCAAATTCTGCTATAAATCATGTCGTTGTGTTAAATTATTCTTTGCCTTATGTGTGCACACGTTGTCACAAGCGAAAATTAAGAAAATTGCAGTAAAAAGCCACCACCAAATTGTAAACAACGAACAAATGTAAATAAACGGCTAATGACAAAGTCGCCCAACTTTTTTCCTAAATGCGATTATAACGGGCTACTAAGAAGAGGGCGTGATCTTGTATTTTTGGTTCATGATTACAGGTATGCATGCTCTCTTGCTGTCACGCAGCAAGCGCCGCACAGTGGGGCAAAAAAGGTTGATGTGGACAAATCAAATTTGAAAGCCCAAATATTAACCGATTTGAAGTTTCTTTTTTTTAGATAAAAGATAATTAAATTTTGCGTCGATCTACCCATGGCGATTTTTCTAAAAAAATCTGTTTTTTTTATTTTGTTTGTTGAAAAATTAAAAAAAAAAAATACGTTTGAATGCATCCATTTTTTTTGGAAAATGCTTGACATCAATTTAAAATGTCTGCGATTATTTAAATAATTATTCATAAACATTTTTCCATAGGACACATTTAATTACAAAATGTATTTCATTTGTTATCTATACTAATATATACTTTGAAAGTTTTTTTCTGTTCGCAAAACTCGAAAACAGCCATACCGATATTTTGGAAATTGTTGACATTGACTCCAGACTATCGAAGCATGATAATAGATGAAAAGCAATTTCGATATATCAAGGGGGCATGGCACCTCCCATACAAACTGAAGTTTTCACACGACATATCTCTGGAAGTATTCATCGTACAGTGCTGCAACTTATTTAGTACAGAGATATGTATATAATATCAACGAAAAACTCATGGAAAAAATGGGAGTTATTGAAAAAGGAGGCGTGGCACCTCTCATACAAACTGAATTTCTCACACCATACTAATATGAGAAATTCAGTTTTTGTGGGCGGTGCGGGGAGTTTTTCAACAACTGCCATTTTTTCCGGGAGTTTGGCGTTGATATTATATATCTCTGTAGTAAGTTGCAGCACTCTACGATGAATACTTCCAGAGATATGTTGTGTGAAAACTTAAGTTTGAATGTGAGGTGCCACGTCCCTTGCTATATTGAAATTATTTTTCTTCTATTATCATCCTTGGAGAGTCTACATTCGATGTCCAAAATTTCAAAAATGGCGGTACAGCTGTTCTCGAGGTTTTCAAACAGAAAAAAAATGGCTTCCAAAATATATATTAGTAAGGATAACAAATATAAGTAGATTTTTTAATTAAATGTGTCCTATGGAAAAATGTTTACGAATAATTTTTTATTAAAAAAAAGAAACTTGAAATTGGTTCACATTTTTGGGCTCTCAAAATTTATTTGTCCACATCAACCTTTTTTTCCCCGCTGCACAGTGTATTATTTCCATATTCTAGAAAATATTAATTAAATAGTTTTATGTCGCCAAATTTCAAAACAACGTCAAAAATGTTTTTAGAAATGCCTGATAAAGACGAAGCAATAACAACTGCAAAATTGAAATCAAAGTGTAGGGCGGGACGGGGTTTGATTTGGAAAATTACCGAGCGCCATAACATCTAAACTTGTATATTTGAAACTGAATCTCAATGTTTAATTTGTCGGTGTTATGTGATTTATGCAATAGTTGCGAAAATACCATTTAGGTCTTATTTTTTAGGTATGTTATTTTTAATGAATAATGAAGTAAAACGATGTTACCTTAAATTTAATTTTAGCAATTTACTAATTTCATTAGACCGGCAAACTCGTTATCCGCGATTATTCGGTAAAGTTTGTATCTCAGTTTATTTGGCACTCCTCTTAGACTTTAAACAACACAATTTTAGCTGCTGGAAAATGCTGGTTTTGATGAAATTTTCTTTTTTCAGGCCTACTAGGAATTTTATTTTCTTCGATGTAATTCATTTGCATTTTATCTCGACTGAAAAAAATTTATGTATTTTCGCTTTTGAATAGGGAAAGCTTGATTCATTAACTTTCCAATGGTACCTCATTTTTGTAACTAGAGCAAGAAATGTTGAACTTATAACGGAGTTTTGTTGACCCAACTTGACTTTTTATCGATATTTTCCACGCCCATAATTAAAAAAAAAATATTTATTTTTAAGTCCATTCCTGCCAGTTTATAATTCCTTCTAGAAATGATTCAAAACCATATTTATGATTTACTACATGAAAACTGTAGGGGAGGCGGGGTCTGGGAATATACTACGCGGGGTCACCGAGGGGGGAGAGGGGCTAAAAATTGCAAAAAGTGGGCACGTACTATGAGTACGTTTCCTTAAGGTCGGTCTATGACTGCAAATATGAATTTTTATAAAAATTTCTTTTTGATTTGGGTTATTTGGATATTTTACTATGAATCTGCTTAATTGATTTTTCAGAATTCGCTAGTTTGTTAATACTCGTTAAATATAATTATATATAATTAATGTTTTTCTTTTCTTACTAGCTGAATATTTTTTCAATATATTATTTGAAAAAATTAAGATAATATTCAACATACATTTACAAACTATAAACTAAAACAAGTGAGAAAGTCTAAGTTCGGGCGGAGCCGATCATTAAATACCCGGCGAAAGTATTAAATATATGTTTTTCACCTTTCCGAAAGCTACTGCTACATGGTAAGCCGGGGTGTATCAATTTTGAGTAAATTAGCGTCCCTAAATTTCGAAATATTGAAGTTTCAAGCATTTCTGAAATTTACCGTTATATGAAAAGCGGCCGTAATTTTAGTCCGATTTCAATAATTTTCAACGTTTTGCTTTTATGTGGCAAGCGCAATAACCAAACCGTTATCTCATGGAATGTGGGCGTGGTTGTTGTCCGATTTTAACTATTTTCGGCCATTTGGTATGCTCCACCAAGGCCCACAACCGTGCCAAGTTTGGAAGAAACTGGTGCAGCGGTTATCAAGATATACACATGTAACATAAGTGGGCGTGGCTACGCCCATTTTCCAAAAATTTACAATATTCTTATTTTTCGTCTAAAATTTATTGTAAATATCAATTTTGAGGGAATAATCTTCAGTAGATACTAAAATATCGCAGTTTTCGTATTTCTGAAAATGTCCGTTATATGGGAAGTGGGCGTGGTTACAGTCCGATTTCGCCCATTGTCAATACCAACCTACCTTGGTTAAATGGAAACCTACACACCAAATTTCGTTGAGATATCTCAATTTTTGCTCGAGTACACGGACGGACGGACAGACAGACATGGCTTAATCGACTTCTCCATTCATTCTGAGCATTTATGTATACATTTGTCTATATCTATCTCGATTCGTTATGGCTGTTACAAACAACCGGTATGTAAACTATGTTAATATAATATAATGCAAAAGTGCGCTCGGGTATAATTATGTACTGCAATATAAATATATCGTCGTTTAAAGTACAAAACCGCATATCGTCATTCTGCAAAACCGCGTAACTGACATTTGCTGCCAAAAATTTGATTTGCTCCCACAAGCTCCTGGCTCAATCCTGATCCATTCGTCCTGAAATATACTAGCCAGAAATGCGATTGCTTTATAAAAAAGAGAACCATTTTGAAATATGAGTGCTTTTACTCTCCAGAAAATAATTTATGCAACCTCACATACGCGGTTTTACATTATCTTGATACCCGGTTTTGCATTATGTTGATACGCGGTTTTGTACTTTAAACGACGATATATTTCGACGAGATTTAACTATTTATTTATTTTTTAATTAAATTAATTTTTTCCCCTCAAAATTTCAAACTTTATAGTTAGAATGAAGGAAAAAAATGGGAAGCAGTTCACGAGCCCATGTAATTTTAGTATTTAAATCAGGGATTGCACCATTTGCACATTTATACAGATTTTACATTTTGACAGTTACATAGTGGCGTGTTTTTATTGAGCTGAACTCATTCTCGATATAAATTTCTAGACAACAGCACTCTATGACTACCAAGATGTACAAATCTGCACAAATGTTCAAATCGCGTGATCCCTGCTTTACAATACAAGTTTGACGTGTCACAAATATTGCATTGATTTTTGATACTTTTTCGAGTTCTCCCAGACGAATTCACCATAGCGTGGTCGAATCGGGAGGTATTTACATATCTAGGACATAGGCTAATTAATAATAATAAACTTCATACCAACATACCGTAATCTTTTTCAAAAAGTATTCCCGCTCTGGTCCAATTTAAGTAGCGAATGACATCCTCGAAAGCTGTATTTAAGTAACTCTGCGCTGGATGTAAGTTTATAGAAAATTCTGTATTTGCAATATCGGCATTAATTCGCGTTTCCAAATGTGGTATATCAAGAGCATCGCAAATAGAGTGGATATGTGAGCCAAATGCAGCGTCAAATGGCCCAAAAACGGCTTGTATGCCTGACTTGATTTGTGCGCAAACTTGAAAAGGAAAGAATGACAACAAATAAATGAACAAAT
>NW_023458563.1:28941383-28956905 GCF_013731165.1 Rhagoletis pomonella
AAAATCTCCCTACTATACAAATATGTACAGCAATATTAACTAACTAGCGAATACCCGGCGTGCTTCGCTGCGCCTTAAAAGTAATTTTGTTTTCTTACTCCCTCTCACAACATTTGAAAACAAGCCGAAGAAGAGAACAAGAGAAAGCCGGTTCTTTACATTTTTTCTAATTACCTTCGAAAATATATTAACTCAAAAAAAAAAAAAAAAACAATGCTTCATAGATCGATTTTTTTTAAATCTAACTTCATAAAGTTCTTTAAAAATATTTTGTAAATGAGGCCATAAGAGCTTAGGGGGAGAGTTACAACACAAAAATACATTTAAGGCGCAGCGAAGCACGCCGGGTAATTGCTAGTTTCATGTAAATATCAAAATGTGGACATCATGTTTCATATCAATGTAAATAAAACCATTTCTCGAAGGGGTCGGTATTTTTTTTTGTTATTATTTATTCGTCTACAGAGGTTCTTACAGACTACTAGATGAGTTAAAATTTTTAAATACATTCAACTTGAAGTTAAATACATTAAAATTAAAATTTATAACTTCGGAATATGTGTTGCATAGTCGGATGCATCTTGATATACATAGGCTCATTATATGCATAATGCGATCGTAAAAATTCTCACCTGCCTCAATTCACGTTTAAGCTATTGGAGGTGTAGCAAGTCGTAAATATCACTATAGTCCACTAAACCATTAAGGACATTGTATATAAACATTATTGAGTAGCAACTTCTTCTATCATATATGATCTGTAAACCTAACCGGTTACGCCCACCCAAATAATCGGGACAGCCATTTGGCCAAAGAAGTTTCGATAATAAAAACTTAGTGAAAGTTCTTTGCAATCTTTCTATTTTATTTGAATGAGTTTGGTAGTAATGGTTCCAAATTATACAAAAATAATATAGGAGACTACGCACCAACGAAACACACAGCGATTTTAATATCATTGGATCAGAGAAATCTTCAGAGTTCCTACGAATAAACCCAACCAATGAAAATGCTTTAGACACAATATGGTCCACGTATTTTCGTTTGGGATAGAACGTTGCTGAACCGAATTCTAAGATAGGGCGTTCTTCAACAAAATTCTGAGATAGAATGTTTTTCAATAAAATTCTGAAATAGGGTGTTTTTAAATAAAATTCTGAAGTAGGGCGTTCTTGAAAAGTTTTCTGAGATAGGGCGTTTTCGAATCAGCTGCCGAGATAGGTCGATCTTCCACTAAGCCATCGATACAGAAATAGAAAAATGTACAGCTTACAAATTCTAATGATATACAGAAGCCGATTTAAGTAAATTATGAATGAAATAACTTTAGTAAAACATATTTAAATAATAATATTCAATTCAGCAAAAATATGTATTTAACGTTAAGACGCAAGAGTTAGGAACTCACTTTAACATGAATTTGTTTAAAGATTATCTACTAAAACTTTGGGTGATTAGTGAAATAAAATTGTAACTATCCTTCTTTATAATTGTTTTTTTTTTTCTTTCTAATGATAGATCTAGAAGTGTTTCTGAGGGTTTAGGCTTTAACTTTAAAGTCTTGGCTTGTGATTCTAAGCCAAGGCTTCGACGGTATGGTATACACGTGCTCCTCCAAACGTTTGGAGTCCACTTTTAAAACTTTTGCAAAGTCAGCAAGCACAGTCTTTGGGTTTTTGCATTATTTGAATTGATTAATTGAAACTACATTTCAAACCAAACTTACCAAAGATAGAGTCGAATAGGATTCAAGGTTTTGAGTTGTAGATCCGGGTAAATATATAATCCACGTAGTTTTACTTATAACCATATGGCTACAGGAACGTGGTTACCATGCGGTATTTTCCCAAAAATCTAATTTTTACCACTTTGTAGAAAAAATAAATTCCAGGCACGATTATATATTTTGTATTATTTCACAAGTCTTTTGTTCAAAAAAAAATACTTGGATGAGTGCACTATTTTCCGATAAAATATTTCGCAACTTTACTCTGTCGAAGTCTCAAGCGAAAAGGCAGAAGAATGGTCGACTTCGCTTCGAGAGACATATGTATTTCCATTTTTCCCTTTTCCCTATTTTTTTACATGCCACTGCTGCTTGTCAAGCATAATCATTAAAGGCTCGATTACTCGAGTTCCCAGAAAGTTATTCAAAGAAAGGCAACTATCACATATCGGGGATTTGATTAAGTAAAATATTATGGAGATTTCAGAATTATTTATTGAGCTTAACCAAAATTTATATTTGTATTCATGCTGTTATTTTTGCTTAAATACCCTTAAACCATCATATAATTAATATTAATTTCCCAAACCCCAAATCAATTTTAGTAGTTAATTATTTTTGTCCAGCTAAATCGTCACTTTTGCCTTGTGTGCAGTGGTTGGAAATATTGGATCATACTTTCACTCATTCTAGCCTGTGACATCACACTTACTGTGAATCTTACAGTTGCATGACTGATAAAGTTAAATAAGTTCTCTAAATTGCTGCAAAACAACTTATGGCCAACTGAAGAGTTAAGAAGGCAACACTGTTTTCGTCGGTTTGCGCCCGAATGTTTTGTACCAAGTCTAGGAGACTAAAGCTCGGAACACTTTGACGACTGCAACTTCACGACGTAACGACAGCGACATCATTTTGTCGACAAATGTCGCCTTGAAGCCAGCTTCTTAAACATTTTGAAGACCTCAGCGACATAGCAAACAACTGATTTTAAAGTTTGACATTTTGGTATATTTATTTCACAAATTGTGTATTTTTATTTAAGTAAATAAGAAAAACATGAACAATCAAGAATATGTGATTAATTTTGCGACAATTTAATTTTGCAGCACTACATCTACTCATTGTCGCCGGCAAAATTAGAAATAGATTTAATTTGGCGACGTCGACAATTGCAGTCCTGCAGCCAAGATGTCGTGCTGTCGTCAAAATAATTGTGTCCGTAAGAACGTGTGTATTTAAAACTTGACAGATGCTGCTTGTCGCTTGCTGTCGTCAAAGTGTTCCGAGCTTCATTGGGGGCTAAAGCCAGACTGACGTTCGATTAAGAGTCTATGATTTTGCACATATGAAATCATTTGCTTATGTAATATGCGCTCAACAACTTTAAACGGAAATGGCAGAATACCTGTGGGTCTATACTCGTTATTCTTTTTGTGAGTAGGGATTCCGTTTGCAACATTGCAGCTCTTTGGATAAATACAGATGCTCATTATGGAGTTGACTAAATAGGTTACTTGCTGAAAGATCATGGGAAATATGATCTTGAGAAATTTTACATTAACTTCACCAAATGCTGTTAATTTTTCGTACCAAGGTTATTAAATGCACTGAGTTTGGTAGAAATTGATAAATCGGTTACCAAGATACACATTTTTGGTCAGAAGCGGGCGGAACCACGTCCAAAATCCAAAAATTTATAATACAGTTTTCTGCTCAGTGGTCATTGCAATAATCGATTGTGAGTCAATTAGCTTCAGTAGTTACTGATTTATCATAGTTTCCGTGTTTCTGTAAATTATCGTTATATGGGAGGTAGGCGTGGCTATTGCCCGATTTCAAAGATTTTCAACAAATTTCTTAGCTGGAACCTAAGCAAGGCTCGTACCGAGTGTGGTAAGGATTGGTGAAGCGGCTACTAAGATACAGTATTTCATCATAATAATATTATTTTGCACCCAAATTCTACTTCACATACGAATTTTCAACAATTTGAACCCAGGTGCTGATGAGTGAAAGCGCGCACTGCTTACCACTACACCGCAGCGGCCGACACTGAATCTATCTCTATTCCTTTAGGCTGTTACAAACAACAGTTATGCGAACAAAGTTATAATACCCTGTGCACAAGTGCACTCGGGTATAAATATATTAGTTGTATTAGTTAGTTTTTACATTTTAATCCTTATCTACATTTTCTAGCAGTGTAAACTTTGAGAGAAAAGTTCATTTGGCACGGAAGTCTTTTTCAGGTGTATTTTTTCTTAGGCTTTGTATAAAAAAAGTACAAAAAGATAAAAACTGTATAAGGTTGGTCGAATGAATGGCCTTCCTAGTCACCAGTTCCGAGTCTATTCGATTTTTGAGTATGAGGCCTTATGTTGGACAAAAGAGGGAGTATAAGGGACTCAAAATGGGGAAAATTAGCCTATGGTTACAGAAGATATGGAATAAATTAACTGACGAAGACCTGCATGCCAAATTAACTTTTCTCTCAAAGTTTACACTGCTGGCAAATGTAAATAAGGATTAAAATTTAAAAAGTAATTAATACAACTAAAGTAAAATCTGTGGAAAATTAACAATAAAATACCTTTTTCGGAAAACCTATAAAGGACACTTTTATTTCTCAAAAAAACCTGGGTAACAGTTATTCGTCGCCACGCTGTAAATTAAATTTTCATATTGACATTTTGGGGGAAAAGGATAACCTTCTAACTACTATTTTTAGTAAGCTTTTTTTTCAAATAAGGGCACAAAGTATTCAACATGGGAGGAGCTAAAGGGTTACCATTATTTACCGTAGCTCTCTCAAGTTGACAATTCAATTCACATTTTATTTCTTAGTTTGAATACACCCCCATAATGACCCTACCCCATATTTAGATAGAGACTTATAGCGCACCAAGATTTAATCAGAGGGTATTGTTCGCGCCTATCCAGCTTCTCTTATGTACTTGTTTAGTATAAACTACTTCTGGTAACGCTGTCAGAGATAACTATTTTTTTTTCTCTCTAATAAATGGATTTGACATAATCGAACATAAACCCGCCAATATTTGCTAAATTTATTCCGCGCTGACATTTGCAACATGTCATCTCTTAAAATCCGTGACTCCGCGTTAAACGTAATCAAAAGCTACTTCTCCATCTTCTTATTTGGCGCTGTAACCGCTTAGCGATTTTAGGTGAGTTCAACAAAGCACGCCAGTCGTGCAACCTGACGCCAATTGGAAATGCCAAGTGAAGCCAAGTCCTTCTCCACCTGGTCTTTCCATCGCAGTGGGGGCCTTCCTCTTCCTCTGCTACCACCAGTGGGTTCCGAGTTGAATGCTTTCAGAGCTGGAGCGTCGGTGTCCATTCGAACGACATGGCCAAGCCAGCGGAGCCGCTGTGTTTTAATTCGCTGCACTATGTCCACGTCGTTGTAAAGCCCATATCAAAATCTTTCTCTCGAATACTCCAAGAGCCGCTTCATTGGATGGTGTCATTGTCCATGCTTCTGCGCCATATACCAGCGCGGGCATGATGAGTGACTTATGGAGTGTGGTTTTCGTACGTCGAGAGAGGTCTTTACTCCTGAAATGCCTACTCAGTACAAAGTAGTACTCGTTGGCAAGAGTGATTTTGCACTGGATTTCCATGCTGACATTATTATCGGTGTTAATGCTGGTTCCCAAATAAACGAAATTCTCTACATTCTCCAAATTATAACTGTCAACAGTGACGTGGGTGCCAAGGCGCAAATGTGCTGACTGTTTGTTTGTTAACAGGAGATACTTCGTATTGTCTTCGTTTATCACCACACCCATTCGCTTTGCTTCCTTATCCAACTTGGAAAAGGCAGAACAGGCTTCGAGGTTTTTGTTACCGATGATTTGGATATCAGCGGCACAAGCCAGCAATTGCACGCTCTTGTAGTAAATTGTTCTTAAGCGGTTCAGTTCTGCAGCTCCTATCATCTTCTCCAACATCAAATTAAAGAAGTCACATGAAAGGGAGTCACCCTCTCTGAAACGCCGTTTAGTGGTGAACGGCTCGGAGAGGTATTTCCCATTTCTGGCGGAGCTGGTGGCATTGCTCAACGTCATTTTACACAGCCGTATGAGTTTTGAGGGGATGCCAAATTCAGACATAGCGACGAATAGGCAACTCCTTTTAGTACTGTCAAAGCGGCTCGCGGTTTCGCGGTTTTTTTCGAAGATTTGGCGTATTGTGGTCTATGGTGGAATTGCCAGGCCTAAAGCCACACTGATAAGGCCCAATCAGTTCATTGACGGTGGGCTTCAGTATTTCACACAATACGCTCGATAAAACCTTAAAACCTATGCTTAGAAGGCTGACGCTTGAAGAGAAATGGTCTCGCTTTTGCGAAGCACAGCAGGAAGTGGAGCTATCGCGTGAGAATGGGAACGCTTCCATGGAGGAGCAGGCACGCATACACGAAGAGGAGTGGTATAGCATCGCCAAGGCTAATTTAAAACGCCTATTATCAGCTCAAAAGCAGTTATCGCATCAAACTTCCGTAAAGGTAGCGCCTGCTCCAGGGCCACTTCCTAAACTGCAGTTGCCATCGTTTAATGGCGACCCCAATCAATGGTTGTCTTTTCACGATGGTTTTGCCCACTCGTTAATGCGAATGCGAATTTTTCGGACGGACAAAAATTGCATTATCTGCGGAATTGTTTGTGAAAGGAGAAGCATTAGATTTGGTGAATATCTTGGCGGCGTGTGACAGCAATTATAATGAGGCTTGGGACTTATTGACCGCGAAGTACAAAGTCATGCGAGTGATGGTGGTATTAAATGCTATCCTTCAGCATGTTGGCGCGCTGGCGTTGTTGGCGTTTTGGGACGATTGGATCATTCATTTAACCGTATCCAAGTTAGCATACGAAACCCGCAAGAAATGGGAGCTATTGCGTGTGGTAGATGATCTACCATCCTTCACCGCTCTTCGAGAGTTTCTCGAAACTCGTGCACGCTCATTAGAGATGGTGCCACAAGTAAGCGCTAATACAAAAAGAACGTTCTTCACACGACATGCAGTCAGTCGGAAACACGGGACCATACATCGGCCGCTACAAAAGTGTTGCATTATACTCCTTGCAACGGTGGGCATAAAATCTTCGCATGCCCGCATTTAAGCCAACTCGACTCGGCATCTTCGCCACCACACGTTACTTCATGCAAACTTCACCGACCAAACAGCAACGCCCGCTAGCAGTTCATGTAATTTTGATGACAACCGCTGAGATTGTGGTTTAAGGCTACGCTGGTCGTTGGCAAACCTCCCGATCTCTGCTTGACAACGGCTCGCGTGCTTCATTCGTCACCGAGGCGTGCGTCCAACGCATACGCATCCCCAGAACACCATCATCCGCTTACGTCACTATAAGAAGGTCGTGAGGTGAGGTTGTAATGTGCATATCGCCGCGAAATCTAGATACCAAATTTCAAGTGAGTGCACTTATCTTATTGACAATTACTAACAATATCCCCACCACCCCTGTACCGACGTCCTCATGGCCGCATCTCACCGACTTACCACTAGCTGATTTACATTTCTCAAAGCCTGGTCCAGTAGACTTTTTAATCAGCATGGACGAAATGGAAAAATCCTACTCAGTGGTCTGCGTAAAGGTGAACAGTTTACCCCAATAGCACAAAATACCGCGTTCGGTTGGGTACTGTTTGGGAACGCGACTAATTTGCAACGCCCACCTTTGACAATATCGACTTTACATTGCGATACGCAGTTAGCCCAACTTATAAACAAATTTTTGGAACTCTAAGAGTTGCCCCCTCGAAGGTTTTATACACCAGAATAATCATTTTGCGAAAACCTCTTCGTTGAAACAACCGAACGGGCAGAAGACGGTCGTTACACTGTGCGTTAACCATTAAAGACAGACATCCTGATCGGTTAGTCGAGAACCGCAGCCGTTCGAGCCTTACTCCGCATGGAATAAAGATTTGCCGCTAACAAACACCTTCGCCAGGAGTACAGTAAGTTTATGCAAGAACTTATTGACATGGGCCGCATAGAGTTAGCCGAGCCAGCAACAACAAGCGTATGTATATTACATGCCATGCGGTATTAAAGGAAACAAGCGAAACGACTAAACTCAGAGTCCTGTTCAACGCACCTATGATGACATCGTCAGGTAACTCTTTAAACGACGCTGTCATGGTATACCCGCAGTTGCAGCAAGACCTCATCTCTGTTCTGACTCGCTTTCGTACTAAAGGCTTTGATATAATTGCAGACGTCGAAAAGATGTACCGGCAGGTTTACGTGCTAAGCTGGTGCGGAAAGTCCAGTCAAGTTTGAACCACTCAATGGGCAAGTTGTACGCACGGACGGACTCCATGGTTGTGTTGGCGTGGCTACAAAGCAATGCAAGTTGCTGGGATGTGTTTGTTGCCAATCACGTCGCCGAGGTACAGGAAGTTTCACCGGCATCACATTGGAGGCATGTCGCCTCAGAGAACAATCCCGCTGATTGCGAATCGAGAGGTATTACACCATCACAGCTTCTTGCGCATCCCTTGTAGTGGCATGGGCCACCTTGGCTATGGGAGGGCAACAATTGTCGGCTGATATCCGCGCAAAAACACAACACAGAGCTCGAGTTAAAATCAAAGAAGACCTTTGCGCATCTAATTCAAACCGCTGACGAATGGGACCTGTTGACCAAATATCATTCATTTCACAAACTTAAACATATAACCGCTTAGCTATTGCGCTTCGCCAACAACACAGGCATCACAGCTTCACAGTCTGGTTCAGAAGCACTAAACATGGGCTGTTTAACTTGTGCCGAAATACGAAGTGCCGGAGTAGCATTGGTAAAGTATACCCAGTTTAATTGTTTCGAACAAGAAGTTTATAATTGCAGGTTAAACAAACCTGTACCGATGCGATGCAGCCTAGCCCGGTTGCAACCGTTTCTACATTCAAATTGTATTATACGTGTAGGAGGCCGCATCAAAAACGCCGTGCTTTCAGACGATGACAAGGAATCGCCGCTTGCTAAGGTATTTGCTGCTGAGATACACCTAACGGTTTGGGTACCCGGTATTTGAATCCTTGTGCGTGGGGTATATCGCCATTGTACGCGGTGCAGACGACTGAGCTGCTAGCCAATACATCAACTCATGTCTGATTTACCCGCAAGCCGCGTCATCTCTACGCGTTGTTTCCTGCATAGTGCGGCCGATTTTGCTGGCCCTTATGCCTTGATATTTACCAAGGCATACATCCATCGGCGTAGCCAGAATGAAATTTAGGGTGGGGGGGTTGGCTCGACCCTATTAAGCTGGCATTTCAGGGTACTAATTTATATATATATAAGGAAAATTTTAAAGTTAGGGGGGGAGCGGCTCGAGCAGCCCCCTCCCCTACCTGGCTACGCCCATGCATACATCTGCTCGTTTATATGTATGAGTACTAGTGCAATGCATCTCGGGCTGACTAGGGACCTCCCCTCAATCACCTTTATTGCCGCTTTTAAAGGTTTTGCCAACAGAAGAGGCCACTGTCAGCATATTTACTCCGAAAACGGCACTAACTTCGTGGGTACTGAGAAGGAGCTGCGGATAGGGACACGAATTTCGATACGATACGATACCATATCGATACTTTTGGCATTCGATACCGATATTTTCTACTCGATAGTTTTAAAACGATATTTTTTGGGGTCGAGTACCAGAACCCTAGTATCGCATCGGATGTCATAAACTCACATTACAAGAATAATGGCGCATATTCATAGTCATATTTAGTTCACAACTAAGTCGAAACTATCTTAAGTTACAACTAAAGCTCTTCATAGTCGCCTTAGTTTCGACTTTTCTGGCTAAGTACTAACTTAAAATTTAGTTTCGGCTGCAGCTGCAATTAAGTCGTAACTAGGAAGAAGTATTCTATTAAATTAAGGAAAAAAATACGAAATATGTAAAAATAATGTTGGCAGAGCGTGATTTTGATAATATTGAATGATCTCCAGTTGAAATTTACAAAGAGTGATCCATTTGAATAGGAAGACGAAATTAAATGCGTATTACAATTCGAATAAGGCTGCTTCACAATTTTATAATTAGAATGTTTTACATATATAAATGCTCAAATAATAAGTCAATTTCAAGCTTGTTCTTATAAAGCAAATTAGTGCATAACATTTAGGTATGTGTTTGTATATTTCACAGCATGCTTTCGATAAACATCTACTTCACATCATTGCGGTAGTTCTGAAATAATTAACAAGAAACTTATACCTTATTATTTTGCATGAAAGTAAAAATTACATAAACGGATGATCAAACTTGACATTATTTAATAAAAATGTAATTTCTCCAAAATATAGTAAAGAAAAATCGATACATTTTCACGCTCGTTTTGCAATATCGTAAAACTAAGTTAAAACTACTTAGAAGAAGTCTAAAAGAAATGAATTTTAAGTTGGTACTTAAATTTAAGTTGCAACTTTTTTAGTTTCGACTTAGTGGCTGGACTATGAATACGCGCCAATGTTATTAACAGCTCAACCTAATATTACCGGCGAGAGTTTTTCTACGCACGCACGCAAGTTTTTCTCATTTGATAAACCGAAATCAATTTGCGTGCGTGATTTCTAAGGTTGCAAACAGAGTGGAAGCGAAGCCGAAGACGAAGATGAAGATGAAGACGAAGCCGAAGACGAAAAACAGTGCAGTAGTAAACATATGAAAGTGATCACAGTGCAAGCAAAGACGGAGACGAAGATGAAGATGTTGCGCAAGCGGTCAGCTTGAAACAGTGCGGTACTGTTTTCAAAGACGAATCGCTTGCTGTGATGAGTTGTTTACAATTTACTTAACTGTTTGCAATTGTGAAAAAACGCGTTTTTTAAGAAATTGGCTAAATTTTTGGCAAAATGTAATCAAACGTATTAATTGGCATTCTTGTCTGTCCGTCTTGCCGTAACACATAATAGAAGTGGCGAAATTCTCCAAAAGTTGTCCTATTTAAACAAATTATTTCATGAATTGCCGTTTTTTTTTATTTTCTTTTGATTTTATCTAAAAAAAGGGTTTTATTTAGAAACAGATCTTCATATCATTCATCTTCAACTATGTACACTCGCCAGCTTGCCCGCAACGCAAGCAATTCGTCTTCGGCTTCGTCTTCATCTTCGTCTTCGGCTTCGCTTCCACTCTGTTTGCAACCTAAGAGTTGCATTTCTGTCAAATTTAGAGAAGTTTGCTGAAAAAAATTTGAATCCATAGTCGCGCCAAAATGCCAATTGAGCATAAACCTCAAATCGAAATGTCACGCAAGACAAATCGTGGAATTTGAGTTAGCTTTTTTCGCACGCATATAAGGTTGGCCTGTAACAATTCTTCCCGATATAAATCGGGCTTTAAAGAGCAGAAATCTAAACTATAGTTAGGATTGCATGAAATGGGATTTGAACCCACGGCCTCGGTGTTTTAAGTCAACACCTCAATCTCTACGTTTTGAAATAATAAAAAAGTCCGGCGCTTACACAATATGTTATTGTTTGGCCGAACTTCTCCTCCGATTCGTCGCGTGCGCCTTAATGTTGTGGCACAAAGGAGGTTCCTTCAGTTTTGTGTTGACTCTGAACGGCGATTGTATTTTATGACAAGCTGTTTTTCATTTTCAAGGCTTGCGCACTTTTAACCACTGCACCACAGCGGCCTATATGCGAGACCTATATTCAGATAAATTTTTATCGATATCTGGAACATCGAGTCCTTTTATTCCGATATTGATGGGTACCCGATATTTTTAAAGCGATGCTTTATATGAGTACCATATCGATACTTTCGGTTCGATATCGTGTCCCTAGCTGCGGATCGCATACGAACGCTGCATCAATGACGACAAAGTGTCATCATATTTCACCGACGCTCAAACGACCGGGCATTTCAACCTCCCGAGCGCCCCACACATGGGTGGCTTTTGGGAGTCTGGTATAAAGCGCGTTAAGTACCACCTCAAACGAGCACTGGGCCCGGCGCTTTTAACTTACGAAGAGTTTGCAACAGTATTAACTAAGGTCGAAGCCTGCGTAAATTCGTGTCCTATTTGCTGCATTACTACCGAAGTAAACGACTTGGAAGTCCTCACACCAGGGCACTTCATAGTCGGCGAACCACTTAAGGGTTTCCCGACCCTGACGTTGAAGTCTTTAAAGGAACTATTTTTCAACGTTGGCAATTAATCGCATCAATCCGACAGTATTTCTGGAAATGCTGGTGGGACGAATACCTTGTCAGACTTCAACAACCCTCAAAGTGGTTACGCTCAACACCGAATTTTCAGAAAGACGACGTAGTAGTTGTACGTGGCAGTAACGCGCCACCCACTAAATTCAAACGTGGTCGCGTACTTAGCATCCATCCGGCCTCAGATGACCGTGTTCGAGTCATAAATTTAAAAACATCCGAAGGGGAACTATTGAGACCTGTCGCTAAGTTATCGTTACTACCAACAAAGAACGACATTTTTTCCATATGATTTATGTATTTGAAACAACTTGAATTGAAATTGTAAAATTTGAACAGTCGTTCAAAGCGGCCGGAATGTTCGCGCCTATCTGGCATCTCTTATATACTTGTTTAGTATAAACTACTCCTGGTAACTCTGACATCCTTGCTGTTAAAGCTAACTTCGTTTTTTTCTCTCTAATAAATGGATTTGACATAATCGAACGTGTTTGGGTTTTTTTTCTTATCGAAAGGAATCCGCTTTTAAACATTTATTAAACCCGCGAGCGATATTAAGCGTTAACAAGTATTTTAAAATATTTTAGCAATGCCACTTTTAATGAGCCGACATCGAACTTCTTTAAAATAAAAGTCAAAAGGACTCATTTTGGTTGCCGTTAAGGGGTTATAATTGTGGACGGAAAAATTTTCTTTTAAATTTACTATGGTTCTCCTAAGCCAAGAATTTGAGAACAATTTGTACAAATAATTACATACCAAATGATTATTTTGTGACCAAAAAGTGGAAAATTCAACCACTTAGGATTCCACTTCCACTTATGGAAATAACCATTTGGATACAATTTGGTTGACACCCTGAAATGGCTGTTCCACATTTAATATGAAATTCTTGGCCATTTAATTTCTTTGTGAAAAGTATAGGCATTCTATTTATTGTTTTTAGTACCTTTTTGACAGGCATGAAATGAGTCATCTTTGGCCACATGCTGCAAATCAAACGTAAGTTTCGTCTCCGGCAGCAAACTTTTATCCTGATTAATGCTATTAATCGCGTACTTGAATGCCAGGTCGGTTGGGCCATTGTGCTTGCCGGAAGATATAGCACCTACAGATATAATATTCATATATAAATCGTTTAGAAAATATGTGCATACATACGTATTTATGTATAGATGCGTATGTGATCAGCTATACTCACCGATACGTATGACTGGTGGCAGTGTTGAAGAACCTCCATATAAGGCCAAAATAGCCATGAAAGTGTATTGAATTCGTCTCAAATAAAAAATCATTATGAAAGTTTCATGAGCGCTGTCTTGAATTTTAGTGTGGTTTTTGTTATTAATGTCAGTATACCCTAAGTAGTCAACTCTATATACTCTATAGTAAAGGTTCGTTTTCACGAGCTCAAAATTGGGCAATTTCAATTGTCAATTTCAATTTGAAATTGTAAATATTAGTTGTTTACAATCGTTGTGAAAAGGAGAAAGATGAGGTTTTTGTTGACATAGTCTTGCCATTTTGTACTATTTTAAGAACTGCGAAGTAAAAGAAACTGAACCAGTTACAGATTTTACCTTAGATTTTCTTAACAAATTATAACAAGAATTTGCTCCAGCTTTTGCCGAGAGGTAAATAAAAGCTCTGCGTACACTTTTAGCGCATAATTTCAAAAATGTCAAATAAATTAATTAGCCAAACAAAACGGCTCCATCCATACATATATGTAAGCATAACATAGGGATGTTGCGAATGTGGAATTTCAGACAACCGCGGATGCGAATGCGGATGCGGATGTCAAATATTTTTAAGATATGTAAGTATGTAAGTACATTAAGTAAACTAAGTTATTTAAAAGTTAGTAATTTTTAATAATCTTTATTTTATTTAGTAATTGAATTCAAAAATTGGAACATTATATTTAATAAAGAGTAATGAGAATTGTATCGGGGCTGAAAATGTCGGATGTATCCTCCTGACTTTCATCTTCACTTGAAGAATTTAGCATAACGACCTCGCCGTTGTTTAAACACCGCTTTCAAGCCAAACCAGATGCATCAGGTTTTTCTAAAGCTTTCTAAAAACAATTCTTCATTTTCATTCCTTTGGCTGTTTCAGAATTTGGGGAACCTGTAACGTTATCAGCATTTTTCGATTTTAGTTTTTGTAATTAATTTTTAATACTTGCTTTTACGACTGGTGTGAAAAACTTGAGCTTAAAGCGAGCTAAATAGGTGGATACGGAAAATAAATTATTATTTTCCAGGAATGAGAATTTCGAACAAAATTCTGTTTTAAAAGTTGTGGCTGCCAGCCGAATCGGATCAGAATATTCTTATTTTTTTTAAAACCACCCCATTTTTTTATAAGCATTTGAATTATTGGAATCACGGATAATGATGGTCTCAGATAGTTACGTAATTCTTATCTAATTAAAGGTCAGACCTATAACTTTTTAATTTCTTTAGCATTGATTCTCTTTATAACCAGTCGTTGAAAACTTTTGCTGGAAATCCCTTTTGAAGGAGCTTATTCTTTCGACTTTAAATAGTAAAGAAGGCATGCGTAGGGGGACAGTCTTACCACAAAAGTTTTTAGCTAAAGATCCAATGTACAGCGTGATGACGAATAACTGTTACCCAGGTTTTTTTTGAGAAATAAAAGGGGCCTTTATAGATGTTGCGAAAAAAGTATTTTATTGCTAATTTTCCACAGATTTTACTTTAGTTATATTAATTAGTTTTTAAATTTTAATCCTTATTTAAATTTGCCAGCAGTGTAAACTTTTAGAGAAAAGTTAATTGGCACGCGGGTTTCGTCCGTTAATTTATTCCATATCTTCTGTAACCCCATGCTAATTTTCTCCGTTTTGAGTCCCTTATACTCCCCCTCCTGTCCAACATAAGGCCTCATACTCAAAAATCGAATAGACTCAGAACTGGTGACTAGGACGGCCATTCATTCGACCAACCCTATACAGTTTCTTCTTTTTTTGACTTTTTTTATACAGACAAAGCCTAAGAAAACATACACCTGAAAAAGACTGGCGTGCCAAATGAATTTTTCTCCCAAAGTTTACATTTCTGGCAAATGTAAATAGGGATTAAAATTTAAAAACTAAATTATACATACAACTAAAGTAAAATCTGTGGAAAATTAACAATAAAATACTTTTATCGCAAAATCCTTAAAGGACCCTTTTAATTCTCAAAAAAAACCTGGGTAACAGTTAATCGTCGCCATGCTGTATATATGAAATAAATATTGCCGAAAAAGTAAACAAAATTACTGTTTTTGAAATTTTTGCTAAAAATAAATTCCCCATTTGAAATGATTGAAGCGAATATTTCTAACTACAAAAGGAAATCATGAAAATTTGGTTTAAAATTATAGTGCAAACTGTCTTCTATTATATCTAGCAGCTTTTTTTTAAGAATTGTCCAAAAAAATCACATTAAAGAAAGAAACCAAGCTATTTAAAGCAGAGAAAACAAAAAAAAATAAAAAATATTATTAAAGGGACAATGTTATCTTTGACGTATGTCAAAGGTCAAGTA
>NW_023458563.1:28976905-29048209 GCF_013731165.1 Rhagoletis pomonella
CATACTATTTACTTGTATACCTCTCATATCTGTACTCTTAAAAAAAAATCTAAAATCTTCATACATACATACACATAGTCTTTTATACTTCTTCTCCTTCTCTTTTCCGCTTAATGACTCTAAATATTCTATAGTGGAACATGAATGGTTATGTTAACAATTATAATGAACTACTAATGCTAATAAAACGCTATGAACTAAAAATCATCTCCATACAAAAAACCCATTTCCGATCCCAACCAATAAACATCGCAATCCCCAATAACTTTTCCCTTTACTCCTTCAACTCAACTGGTTCCTACGGTGGTGTGGCACTGCTCGTACACAATTCGATTCAACACAAAGAAGTACAAACAAACAAGGATTTCGACAACATTACAGTGGAAATAATTTCAATATTTAAATTTTATCTTACTTCCGCTTACATACCCCCTTCCAAGAATTTTCATAGTAATAATTTAGTAAACGTTTTAAGCCAGGGAAATAGTCCAGGTCTAGTGACAGATGACTTTAATTGCTGACATACAAACTGGGGATCAAATAGAAATAATCGAAAGGGTGTCCTATTAGCAAACTTCATAAACCAATCAAATTATGTACTACTAAATGATAAATCACCAACCCACTTTTCAACACACAGCACCCTCATCCACATCGATCTATCGTTTTGCTCACCTGATCTTACCGCTCACACAGAATGGAAGATACAGGATGACTTAAACGGCAGTGATCACTTCCCTATCATCGTTACTCTATTTCAGAACGCGCCAAATTCAAAAACCCACCCCAAACGAAGATTTAGAACTGATCTAGCGGACTGGCCATTATACAACGAAAAATGCGTTCAACTGTAACTTACTCGTCGAGTTATGCTAAACGTAAACGCTGAAACCGCCAACATAAAAAAAATAATACTCCAAGCAGCCAACGAGTCCATCCCTCAACCTCCAATACTAAAAAACAATACTCTGTCCCATGGTGGAATAGTACCCTAGGGGAATTAAAAAAAGGCAAAAATAGACTTTTTACATTTTCAAACGAAACATGACCCAAGAGAACTTGCTACGTTATAAAAAAGTAAACGCGACCTTAAAACAAGAGATTAAAAAAGCAAACAGCCAATCACTCAGAAAGTTCACATCCATGGGCGTAGCCAGGTAGGGGCAGGGGGGTGCTCGAGCCCCCCCCCCCCCTAACTTTCACATTTCACTTATATATATATAAAATAGTACCCTGAAATGCCAGCTTAATAGGGTCGAGCCCCTACAAATCTTCCGAGAAGAAAAAAATAGAGTATCTCTCATTATACCAAGTACTAGCAATTCAAAGCAAGCACAACAAGATATTAATCTCTTAGAATTAGAATCAGCATTAAGGAAATTAAAAGGTAAAACTCCAGGTGCCGACAGAATCTCTTACCCCATGATCCGCAACGCCCCTTCCACAGTTAAACGTCGCTTAGTGAACCTCTATAATTCCATTTTTAACACCAAGATTCCCCAAACTTTAAAATACAGCCTTATTTTACCAATACTAGAGCCGAAATCAGATAAATCTGTTCCCGAATCTTATAGACCTATTTCCCTCAACCTATGCATGGCTAAGATCCTTGATAAAATAGTTGCAAATCGGCTATGGTGGTTTGTAACAAACAGCAAACTTCTAGATAGCCGAGAGATGGGCTTTAAGAGAGATAAATCGACAGCACATAGTCTACTTTTGATAGACTACCTAGCTGCAAACAGTCTCTCTTGCAGAAATCACCTAACAATTATATCGTTGGATTTCCAAAAAGCATATGATAAAATCGGCCTGCACACAATAATCGACCATCTTATAGTTTGGAAAGTAGGACCCAAAATCATAAAGTATGTACTCAATTTTATGACGGGACAGAAAATCGCTGTCCGAGTAGGCAACGACTGCTCCGACCCAATGCCAGTAGACAATGGTATCCCCCAGGGATCTACATTATCTGTCATCTTATTCCTCATCGCATATAACAAACTTAGCTCCACTCTAGCCTTGCATAAAGAAATAGAATTTTGCTCATACGCAGACGATTTTAATATTATAATTTAATCGAAAAAAGAAAGAAACCCAACAATAGACTTGAATATCATCTTTGATGACATTCTAACTTGGTGTAACTACTCAGGAGCGTCGCTGTCACGAACAAAGAGTAAACTCATCCACATTTGTCGGAAATACAACTGCCATCCTACAATTATATCCAACAATATACAGTTATCCTCTTGCGAGGAGATCAAAATACTCGGAATAGTAATAAACAGAAGATACAGGTGGAGCTCCCATAGAGCATCTGTGCTCGTTTCTGGTTACCCAACTCAACGTTATTAAATGCCTTGCTGCCCCGAAATTTAATTGTGGCACTCAATCCCTGTTATCAGTAGTGAGAACGCTACTATTATCTAAGATAAGCTACGGTCTGTTCCTATTTGGTCACTCACCCAAATCTCAACTAAACAAAATCAAAACCATACTTAACTCGGCTATCAGAGCAGCCCTAGGCGCGCTCCGGTCAACCCCAATTAAAAATATGCTGTTTGAATCTAACATTTCCTCAGTTGAAAACCAAAGAGATCTCGTTTTATCAAAACTTTACAATATAATGCTTACCAACCATGATAACCCTCTCTACAATTACATAAAAAACTACACAAAAAGAAAAACTCTGTTTAATGTACAACCAGCCTTAGGCAATATTGTAAATATATGTTCCAATTTAAATCTTCCAACCAAAATTATCAACCGAACTACAGGCAATCATCCTCCTTGGACCTTAAACACTAACTCGATCATAATCTCCTTACGAGCTTTCACTAAATATAAGACTAATCCAATCCAATATCAAGTTGCCTTTGACGAAATTAAAAAAAACACAACAAATATACCATCCTATATACTGACGGGTCTGTTAGCAACGGAAGCGTAACATACAGTATTACACAGAAGAATGAAGTGGTAAAAATCTCAAACCTTCCCTACTACAGTACAATTTTTTCGGCAGAAATTATTGCCATACACGAAGCAATCAACTGGGTCAAAAACAGAACTCAAAATTTCCTAATTTGTTCAGACTCTTTATCGGCCCTTGACGCCATCTCAAATATTAATAACCAAGATCACTACACCTCAGTTATAAGAAATGCACTCATAACAAAATACCCAAAACTCAAATTATGCTGGGCTTCAGGTCATGTCAATATACCCGGAAATGAATTCGCGGATCGCGCTGCAAACCAAGCACACCAAATGCCTATCCACAGTACATATAACCATAACTTGGAAGACATAAAACAACACTTACAATACCAACCACTGGTATCGACAAACAAACTACAAAAAAACCCAAATCAAAGACTTCCTATTACCATATAATGACAAGATATCACGACTCGACATAATTAAACTTGAAAGATTGCGACTAGGACACAATAAAATTACCCATGGACACCACATGAACAACTCCAGCCCCTCAACATGCTCCTGTGACCCCGAAATAATAATCACCATACCCCACTTACTGCAACACTGCCCCAATTATTCACTCCGTAGAAACCAAATCTTTGGCGAGGTAGATCCCCTTTTAACTCTTTTTTCCCCCTCCGGAGAGAATACCCTCTTGTTAATGAAGTTCCTTAAAACCACCAATCTCTATCACCGTATTTAAAACCACACACATAAAATACAGAGTCTAGAAATTTACACTTATACACAACTGTTTGTATATATATAACAAAAACAAGTATTTATAGATACATACATACATAGGTATAAGAACATACATTTATCAAAATATGTACAAATCTAAGCGTAAGGCCTAGCTGCTATAGCTTCATCTCAATTAGCTTATAAGATTAATTTTGTAAGCTAATTTGTTATAAATAAATAAATAAGTACATACGTATACGCCCATAGTAAAAGTGAATGCATGTTTTGTTCTAGTGAGATACTGGTAATCGATACAGCCATGAAATTTTTACACAACGTAGAAGAAAAGGTAGCGGTAATTTCTGCATACTCAACTCAAAATTTGTATTTTTACCTTCACTTTATTAACTCGGGATGTAACTATGTAATATTGATGCGCCTGAAAGATGCAGCGATTTCTATTCTCAAGTTACATACCTGATGACAGTACGAACGGCAATTTAATAGTGAGGTTGTAGTTTTTAAACTATAATTTTATTTGGATCATGACACTATTGAAGTAAATGAGTGACATGAATATAATTACATATGTATATACTTATGTATATGATAATGTATTATTAACTTCAAAATTGAGTGTACAGTGATTGTTTTTTTTAAACATTTTCAATGTGTTTCATGGTAAATAATTTTTGTTAATTTTTTATTAAATATTGGTCATGTTTTAACAAACAACATATAAATCCAAGTTTCAAACTTTGTACGATATTTCAATATTCACAATCGACTTCACAATCGATTATGCTTAGCTATTGGATCAGCAAACAAAAATTGATTAGTTAATTGGAAGTTTGTGGTACGCCGTGAAATTTTATTCTTATCTCGACGAATTGTAAAATAATTATCCATTGCTGGGGAATGTAAAAACCGAATTTTCGGTTTTCGGTTTAAAAGCAAAAAAACGATCAACACCTAAATTAAAAAAAGACTGAAAAAGATCATTAACCAAATTTAAACAAACCGGTTTTTGGAAACACTGATCTTATTTAAACATCCCTATTTTCCGATTTTGTCAATTTTCAATACCAACCTACTTCGCATAAAGGGCAACCTAATGTCGTTGACGACGGATTTTTTCTCGACGGACGGAGAGAGAGACATGGCTTAATTGACTTATCTTTTCGCTCAACCCGGACTTTTATTTTTTAGTCCAGTAATAACAGTTAAACTTGGCCAAATATTTTTTTAGTCTGAATCAGTCCTTTCCTATTAATAAACAAACCGCTTATCCAAATTAAACAAATTTGGTATCAAATCAAATAAGACTGAAATAGCTTTTAAACGGAAATATATAAGCGAAGGCCACCTATTCCCATATTAATTAAATTCAAGTTATTTAATAATCAATGCCATTTGATCCTCAGCGTTCGTTCGATTTTGAAAAATTAGGTGTAAGATTGAAGGTCTTGGGCTTTAGACGTGCCGTGAGGTTTTAGTTTTTCGAAAAATAGTTGCCACCCTTTCAAAAAATAGGATTCAAATTATCTAAAAAGTTAAATGAGTTATTGCAATATGGGTATCAAGCGAGATGGGTCTGAAAATGCTTATAATGCTTTATTTCTTAAATAAATGTCTGAATATTTACCACCATATGGGTGACAGACGTAAGAACGTAGTATTTGGAAATATTTTGAAGATTCGTTGCAACAGTGTTGCCACTTTGTGAGTAATTCCTCAAAACGTGAGGAATTTCGGGAGCGCTTCAGTATTTTTGAGGATTTTTATTTTGATATATTTGATACATTTTATTTCGAAATATTTGCAGATAACAAATGCAACCATGTTTTACACAAGAGAGTTGTTAAATCCCTCTGCAAATTTTTGAACAAAAAACCTTCCGAAGTTTTATAAAGAGCGAAATACACCACACAAGCGACTTGTCAAACATTCTTCAAACCTACTTATCCCATTTCGCCATACACCATGCAAACATGACTCGTTCAAGCAAAGAATTTTAGTTTTCTTCCGGTTCACAATGTAAAAGGGTTTGGTTTTCTTAGATTCTTCTCTCTTGCGTCCTCATTCGGTAAAAATTCCGTTGCGAATGATTCGATTTTACAACACACAACGTAAACGGTTTGTTCACATTTCGCTCAAATGGCTTGTCAAACCTTCAAAAAAACCCCCATACACAACTTAAATAGCTTTAAGCAAAGGGATATTTCGCTTGGTTTGTCAGGCCGCGTGTGTGGTGTTTTTCGCTTTTAAGCACTATTGCATTTGTTGCTAAATATTCAAAATGTTATCGATAATTTTTTTCATTCTATCATTATACACTAAGGAAAAGGATTAGTTTCGACAACAACAGATATTTAGTTCCCGAATTTTGACAGTATTTGGGAACTGTAACCAAGGATTGGGAACTATTACCATGGGTTGGTAATTATAACTAAATATATTAAAGCTTCTAATATTCATCTAGATTGTACCAAATCGTAAATTTATTTGAAGGTTTTGGTAAATACTAATAAATATTTTTTTAAAGCATATTTCAACAAATTCCATTCAACTTAACGTATGGTTCATAAAAGGATGTTATTAAGCTCTGCTAATGCGGATACGCTTTCTTTCAACACATGGTTTAGTCATAGTTACCAAATCTTAGTTGAGGCAACCACGATTTGGTTTGAGAGCGGAACATATTCATGCTTGTAAGCCACCCCTAAATAATGCTGAGCGCTCTCTGAGCACATGGGTGTTTCACATACGATTCGTGGTGCCAGATTGAGGGAAATTTCCCTATTTGAGGGATATTTTGCATCAAAAATTATTAAAAGGGAAAAAAGGGACATTTCATATAAATAAGGGATTTTCTTTTGACGCAGTTATTGTTGCATAATTGATCAAAATTCACGAATATTCGACATTCGACTTAATTAATCGTTCTGAAGATGTGATGTGGAGTGAAATGGTATATAATTGTTAAAAAGTATAAGGATAATTTCGAAAATTTTCTTACGTTAACCAATTCAAGCGCTGAGTAAGAAAGAATCTTTTCAGTTGTAACTGGTATTTCATGTAAAAAGCGGAACAAATTATCTGATGAAATGTTAAATAGCAGTGAGTGAGCAAAAAAATGAAAGTGAAAAATTGAATGAGTGAAAAAAATGCAGGAAAAGGGGTTTTTTCTTAACAGCGGTCGGCCCTCGGCAGGCAATGGCAAACCTCCGAGTGTATTCCTGCCATGAAAAACAGCTTCTCATAAAAATACACTCGCCATTCGGAGTCGGCGTAAAACTGTAGGTCCCTCCCCTTTGTGTGACCACATCAAGGGGACCGCCACAAATTGGAGGAAAAGCACATATGTGTAAGCGCCAAACTATTATTATTATTTTATATGAATTTTACTTATTTACTACTGAAACATGTATATGTTTAAATTCGTTGGGAATTTTGTGGGATAAATTTTCAAGATGTGGGTAATTGAGGGATTTTTTCCCCATTTTCGTGGGATTTTTAACAGAGAATGTCTGGCATCACTGCATACGAAGAGCACCAGCTGAGCAATGCACACAGTCCCACTTATTGAATCGTTTGAATGCGGTAGTATGCCGACCATTGCATAAAAACGATTCAATGAATGAGACTGTGTGCGTGGAAATCATTGCTCCGCTACCGCTGTTCGTATATGGGTGAAACACGCGTGTGGTCACAGAACTCTCAGTAAGCTGTGGTATGTCGATCATTGCGCTAGGTAGAGAAAGAAAAGCGTGTGCTGCTATGACATGCCCAGATTTCCTTGTTTCAGTTTTGAAGCGAGTTGTTTCGGTGTGCGCATAGTTACATTGTGGAAGAATACAAGTGAGATATCTTAGGGTTGACAGGGTGTTCAATATGGTGATGACAGAGTGAACAATATGGCATACAACACCGAATGGCCCGAAGTTGCAAAACTACGATCCGAATGAAACGCTTCGTGAAAATCCAGGGTTGCGAAGTGGTATTTTGTTGGAAAATATAAAAGCCAGGATTTTGTGCAGCTCCGAATTTTAACAAAAGAGGGTTTTGTGTTCTCAAGACGAACAGAAAAGGGTTGCTGTGCTGTTTCGTTTTAAGCTTATTTTAATCTTGAGGTATCTAATTAAATATTAAAAGGATACAAAAATTAAAGCTAAAATTTAAAATATATGTACATATCTGAAAATTTCAAATAAAATATATATTTTCACGAGAGACAAATTAAATAAAATGGGTTAACTTTAGGGGAAATATACTTATCAGATTGGGTCAGATAGCGCTTTTACGTTATAAATGAAAATAATTCCTACTTAAATTTTATATAATTTTGGTGACGTATTTCTAAGCTGAGATCTGTGAAATAATACATATTTATGTGCATATATTGTGTTGATTATGCTCTAAATCGCTAAATCATTCTTGCAGCAATCAGCACCATTGGAAAGTGAAGTGACAATAGGCAGTTTTCTTTATACAGCCCGTTTTAAATTCGAATTATTGTTATAATAAATTACAGTTATTGTTTGTTTCCATTTCGGTCAACCGCGCAAATTATTTATTAAAAAAATGCTTAAAAATAGCAGATTTTGTTTACTTTTGAATAAGACTTTATCGAGTGCGCTATAAAGACAGGGGTATAAATGCTGTAAAGAAATATATGTTGAGTCCAATCGGTTTTTTGCTAATACGGTTCTTGTGTAGGTATAAACAAGGTATATTAAAAAAAAATACCTCTCCATGAAAAAATATCGTTATTTTCGTATTTAAAATTAATCGAAATTTTATTGGGGGTTATAAAAACTTGTTTTAATCGAAACTTTGTTTTTCGGCTATATTTGTTATTATTTATTGGCCCAGATGTAAATATTGAATGAACTAACATATTTTAAATATTTACGGAACTACCATTTGTATGCAACCCTGCCTATCCTATATTCAAGTAGATGTAATTCGAAAAATTTAAACGGATTTTTTCAAATCAGCCTGAGCTGTGGACATATTGCGAATTCATTTTTAAACATTAACCACTACATTATGTTAGTATTAAATACTTTCAATTCAGAAACAATTCTTATTAGAAAATAAATATGAATCGTTTTATTTTAAATATTCCAATGTATATTTTTTGTTAATGCAGATAGTGCGGATTTAACGTATTTTATACCCGTTACATGGGGAACATAAATTTAAGGCAGATTGCTATTAACAATTTTTACACAATTTACGATTGCAATCAACTTCTTTCAAAACTATAATCTAAATGATTGCAAGTTGTATTTTTTACGATCAAAACAGATTCAAATATTAGGTATATTATGGAAATGCAATCCAATTTGATTTGAGTTATTCAGTTTTAGATACATTTAAATTTCTGTGTTCGTATGGAATATGGAATTATGTCGGGAAGCTGGCTTTAGTATAATCCGGCATTCCCTTTATTATTTACAACACAAGGAATTTTTTGATGACCCTTAACAAGAATATGGACGTGCTAGTATCGGAACTATTTCTTGCACGTTTATTTGCCAAAATTTCTTCAACGGCTCGGCGCCAGTGAGGGTATGCTGCGAATGCCGCATTATACTAAAACCAGCCTTTTGACATAAGCTACTATTCCATACGAGTGGGGCACGTGCGATATGCGGATTTTCCCAGTTGCTGTACTGCAGTAACTCGACACCTTCCTCTCCAACAGCTCTGTCCTCTATGAGCTTCTTAATGTAAATGCAAATAAAAGATGGAAATTTAAGAAAAATTACTATCACAGCATTTCACTTGTAGTGTTGCACTCTTGTAGTAAATTGGCTATCAAGCACCAGAAAATTTCTATCACGCATTTCATATGCCACCGATTGTCGTGGATCAATTAAAATACTGTCATCACAGCTTTTTGGTACTGCAGCAACTGGTGTGTCTATGGCGGAGTTATGTGGAGCTGTTGCATGACTAAAATCAATTTGGACTCTTTGAGAACTGGCTTGTTTGTTGCGAGAGCTATTGGCATCAAATGTATGCAAATTAGATTTCCAAACGAGCAACTGTTCAATACAGGAAAAAATTTATATTATATGGTTCCGCTAAAGTGCACTACTACCGTGTATAAATTGGTCGACCTTCGAATAAATCAAGCAATCTTATTGTATCGTCATCGCCGCCAGTCACCAAGAAATTTCCACTTGAGTGAAATGCAACATCATTCTCCGGCGACGAATGCACTGTATTAGCTCGCCTGCAGCAATGTCAAATATCTTAAAGCGGTTACAACTTAATGCTAATGCTAAAGCCACCAGATTACCGTCTGGATGCCATGCCAGCTGTCGTCCCATACCTCTTCCCACGGTGAACGTTCGCACACATTCGCCCGAAAATGTATCGCAAATTCTTAACTTGTCATCGCCGCACGCTGAAATTAACTTACCATTAGGGCTGAATTTTGCTGCGCGCACCCATTTGCGGTGTCCAGTGAAAGATGTGTATTTTGAATCAGTATTTTGATGGCTGTTCGCCATTTTTCTAGTCTGCAAACGAATAAGCTGACGAAGATGCAAACAAATTCAAGCACATTGTTGCATTCTACCGTACTTTTAAAAAGCTTTAAAATCTTAAAACATATGTGAAAAACTTTGATAATCTGAATATTTCGAATGTCGCAATCAAAACGAAATTTTGTAAATAGCATTTTTAAAAAGCAATCATTAATATTTTTCAAGTTTTTGGGCATATATGTTACCATTTGAACAACAAATACTACCATGTTTTAAGAGACTATTTAATGCAACTCAGGTCAAAAAAGAGCAGTTTAGACCAAAATAAGCAACTCTAAAAAACAGATGATCGCAGCTGTGGCCCAGGATGACGTCTGTTGCTAAGATATCTCACTTGTATTTGTACACAATGCATAGTTATTTAGAAATATAAAGTTTGATGCCAACCGGGGTTTCTCACTGTATATATATAAGTCATGTGAATTATTATTTGAAAGTATCTATTTAGCCAAGGAAAAAGCAAATCGGTCTACTTAAACGAACGAACGAAAAATGACACTGAAGATGGCACAACGCCGAAACCGGTTTGTCTCCAAACCAAATTTGACAAGGGATGACGGAAAATCGTTCCACAATACATCATAAAAGAAGAAAGTAAACACAACAACCTTCGAGTAAATTTTTATTTGTGTCAAACTGAAACTTTTTTTTCCAATAATAAACTATTAGCTGATTCAAGTCTACAGCAAGTTCACAAAATTAATTGAAAACTTGTATCAACCAAAGCATTGTTTATATTTGCTCAACAATGATTTTATTCAACTAACAATATTGTCCACTCAAGGTAGTCGTTTCGTAATTATTAACAAAAATACATTTGTCCCAACTAGAAGTCTCAAGTAAATTGCAGACTTTCGTGAACTAGATATTTATTTCGCCATATCCAACTATGCCACTTGGTCACTATAACCAAATCTTGGTAATTATAACTAAACCTTTTTCTGAGTCTAGTAAAATATATAACTAAATTATTCCAAATTCACTAACCTTTCACAACGATAAGTTGTTTATTTTGTTATTAAAAAAGTAAACAATATTTGCGAACTGAAACGAGAATATTGAAAATGGTGTATGGTTTAATAAACATGCACATGCACCGATTCCAAATATTTATTAGGCGACCTTTTTAGCAGTATTTTGCGAAATTGAAAACAAGAATTGGTTTCCTATGTTCTTTGGTATGTGGCTAATGGTCAGATGCGCCGGCGCTATTTGAGACGCCGATTATTTCTAAGATTGACGACGCCGCCGCCGCAATATCTATCGGCGTAAGCTTGAGGCTTACCAACTACAGGATATCATAAAAACCGCGAGTGTCAGAATTTAAAAAATGGAGTCACGCCACTTTGACTATTCATAACTTCTTTTCTATTGCAAGCACATACTTCTAACTATTGTCTTCTCCAAATACTACCAGTTAATTATGAACTCAAACATAAGCAAGCAACGCATCAATTTTTGCAACGTAATAATAAAAAATAATACGATCGTCACACTTTTATTTAGGAAAATGTCCCAATTTTATGTACGGTGATCATTTTTTTGCATTTACATAGCCTGATTTTTGTTAGTAAACCAGCGAAAATTATGTGTCCGAATAAAAACTAGCGAGTCATGCGAAAGTTCGAACTAATTGAGAATTGCCCATAAAATTATCTATGTATGTATTATGCTCGAATTCGTTTTTATATGGAAGAAACTGAGCAACACCGTCCATGAAACGATTACCAACCGAAATTTTTAGTTACATTTTTCGTTCTTGGTTGACACTTCTCAGGAAACGCTAACGTGTACTTGTAAAAATTTCCATATGAAAAAGGATTTACACAGAGCATTTCCATTTCCCAGCTAGAGATTGTGATTTTGTAGCCAAAGCATAGGTATACAGTTTACACCCACTCTAACGCATAGCAATGTTTTGAAACGAATATACATACATATCGCACACCGTCTTCAAAAGAGTCACAACTCAAAATAATACGTTCGTCAGAAAATGCGAAAAACTATTTCGTAGCACATGCTAATCATATGGGTAGGTGCGACTTTACCTTTGGGTTTTTAAACAAATTATACCAAAATTTGCTCCAGCTTTTGCTGAAAGGTAAATAAAAGCTCTGTGTAAATTTTTAGCGCATAGTTTCAAAAATGCCAAATTTTTAGTTGTGACTCTTTTGAAGACGGTGTGCAATAAGTACATATGTATGTACTAACACGAATTAAGGAGAATTAAAAATTGTGCAATTAAAATAAAATAAACCGAAAATTGAGGATAGGAGGATGAACCAAATTCCGAAAAAGCAACAATTGTAAAATGTGGTAGAAATGAAATTTAGCACAAAAAGTGGTGGAACTACCAGAAATGTATGTAGTATGGTCATGCGGCGAAAAATGTAATTTTATATGTGAACGACCCAAATGTATGCAATTCAACTTTGTACAGATGGCAGCTCTGGGTTCGCTTCGGCGCAATGTAAAAGTGGTTTGCAATATCTGTTAATTGTAGGTTTTTTCGTTAAGTCTTGCGTGTGTGCTATAGGTTATAAATAAAATAAAGCACTTTTTTCGTGCAACAATTTTTTCTGTTTACATCAATATTTGGTTCAGGTTTTCGTGCGTCAAATATAGTAAAAAATTTGTGGGCAAATATTTCTAAACTATTATATTGTGTATTTTGTAATTAGATAGAGATGATGTGCTTTGATACAAAAGGAAACACACAAACAGTTAATTTCACAAACACCAAAAGTTGATAATAATAAAATAAAATACATACAAACATAAGAAAAGAGTAGGGGACAGAGAAGGTAAGCATCGAATTGAAAATTGAATAAATACATTTTATAGCATCGAAAGCAAACAAAATATATTTATTTAAAAAAAAAAAATTGCAAATAACAAATTATTTCCTGCGCATGCGCTTTTTTATATATAGTAATAAATTCATCAAAGATTCTAATCAGTTAGTAACAGCAGTGCAACTATCAGCTGACAGACTGCTGTGGCAAACATAAAAAGCAAAGTGGTTAGGAAAACAAAAAAGAAATTTTATGAAAATGTTTCACATTAAAAACATTGAGTCCTCCATTTAAATGATACTGTCACAGTGTTTCGTCCACATCACCGATGGCAAGCTTTTGGTGGTGTTGCCAGAAGTAGTAGTCAGCTTTGGCTACTTCTTCCTCTTCTCAGCTTGTTGATACATTTACCTCTATATTACTTCTTTAATTTTTCTATAGCCATACCAGAAGCGTAGGCATGTTGAAGTGAAGGTTTTTGAACATTGAACAAATCTTTTGTTACACTTCTTATTACTTAAATTGGTATTATTTTACATACAGTTGGATGTGTGAAGAGTATTGAAACAAAATGATACGGATACAATTTTGCTAAAAACAAGAAAAGAAGTATAGGTTCGGACGAAACCGAACTTTATATACCCGGCGCACCTATTAAATATCGTTTCACCTTTCTGTAAACTTCATGATAAGGAAGGTAACCGACATAACTTCAATGGGCCCGTTAAAGTTATTTCAGACGCAGATTAGGCATGACGTCTATAGAGTTAATTCATGGCATAAATTCCAGGAAAATCTTATTTTATTCCTGCTTTGAATCCTGATACATTTAAAGAAAGCACACAACTCCTGAATGTATAGTGGATAAGGAAATTGCGAAATCAACACTGCCACCTTTCAGCCCAGTTTCGACATTCTATCGGGATTCATTGATTATGAATGTTGATGTAATTTCCATGCCAAATACACCTTTGAAGCAAGGTCCTTATTCGAAAAAATACGATGCTTTAAAAATAAAAAAAAAGAAGTGTGGACATTATGTTCGACAAAAACAGTGCATGGGCTCAAATATTTGGCATTGATGGCAGAAAATATGACTCATTAATAACATGGCAAAACTTTAGTGGAAAACATCATGATAAAATGGTTAAGGAACCTGACATAGGAATCACTCAAGAACTTTACCTACAAATTTACAAAGAAGGCGGTAAAACTAAAAATAAACCAATATGCGAGTTTTTTGTGGGGGAGAATTAATCTCTTACTAGTTTTTTTAGTATTTGATGAGATGGTAAAGCTACGAATACCGGTACAACAAACAGAATATTACGCAAATTTAAAATATACTCTGCAAAAATCGCGACTACTCAGTGCTCGCATGTTAGAGTATTCCTTAAGATCCAAGGAGTACTCTAAACTTAACCGAATGCATATAATAATGCGGTCCAATTAACATTGCGATATCCTAGGGCAGGACTAGGGGTACGATATCGAACCGAATGTATCGATATGGTACTCATTTAAAGTATCGATGTAAATATATCGGGTACACATTAGTACCTTCAAAGAACGTTATAATTGTAGCGAGTGTGAGTAACAAGAGCGTGCCTTCTCTTTTACCCAAATCGGTTTTTTGATTGGATTAACAGAGAAGGCATGCCCCTGTAACTCACACTCGCTACTATTATAACGTGTTGTCCCTATTCTTATTATCTACGTTTTTTCAAAAAGTAAATCTGAAATTAAGCTTGCTATCTAATAAAGTGTAGACATATAGGCGATTTTAGCAGAAGGTCTACCGAGAAAATATAATAAAAATCATATATGTATGTATCTAACTTATTTATTTATTTTATTACACTTTTCATTTTAGTTTTTAACATTTTGACATAAAAATGCCACATCACAACAAAATTAATAAAAGACAATTATTTTGAGTACATATAATGTACAATATATTATTACTACAAGGGTTCTGGTACTCGATTCTAAAAAGTATCGTCTTAAAAATATCGAGTAAAAAGTATCGGTATCGAATGGCAAAAGTATCGATATGGTATAGTATCGTATCGAAATTCGTGTCCCTACGCAGGACTATATTACTTCGTGGAGTACCTCTTAGCAACACAGCCTAACGAACAGCATGTAGTAATTACAACAAACAATTAAAACAATGGTCGCGTAACAATAAGCTGGTGTAGAGGCACGAGTTGGTCCGCTACTACATTACAGAGGTGTATTGGAGCAAGTACTCCAATATGGCACAATTGGACCACATGGTCCAACGATTTTTGCAGGGTGGTTAGGCAGACCACTACATTGGTTTGTTTGTTTCCTCCAAAGCGCTAGGGGGCATTTAACACAATTTATTGAAACATGTGAGCAGAGTCGGGTGAGCATAGCCTGTTTATTTCCCTTTAATTTGCATCATATCTTTTCGTTACTTAACAAACAAACATTATATTCCAGGTGGCAACTGATTTAGATCGAATTTTTTGGGAAATATGCCCCACTTTTAAAAACAGAACACGGAAACGCTCTTTCAACAGATGCGAAACCCTTGTACCAGATGGCGATTGCAGTTTCTCATTGTTTTTGTTGAGAAAATTTGGCAAACATGAAACTACCCTGCTAAGAGTGGGACTAGGTTAAATACCAGTACAGAACCACACTGCCTTGTAACCAACACTAGTAACCAAAATGGTCCAAATTTATGAAGAAAATATGGTTACATTAACATTGCCAAGTCATTGGACCTGATCACCTCTGGTCCAACGCTGCATAACATGGGACCACTTCTGGTCTACCGCTGCATAACTTGGAACCACCTAGAAAACTAATCCTTTTGGAACATGGCACACTCGGCAACCGAATCATATTGCCGATGGGCCACGAAGTAGGGGTATTCAACACATATATCAGTTTTTTACGTTTGAAGTGGTCCAGGTCAGTATAACAAGTTACTAGTATGCAACCTGGTCCTCTTGCACATACTTTAAAACTACGACTCAGTGGACCACCTGGTCCTCAAATTTTTGCAGGATAGTACTTGTAAGGTAGTAATTGTTCACTCCCGTTGGCTTACTAAAGCTAGTAGCTAGGTTTTTCGGCTATATGTAACCACAAGCTCTCCTTCGGGAAATTTTAAAATTTCGGCAAATTTAATCATGAAGGTTTACGTTATGATATATTTTAATATATTTAAAATATTGTAAGGCTGTTACAGATATATAGCAGAGTATTGCTAAACAATCTGGTACTGGGCACGTAATACGAGTATGTACCATAAAATCTTAGTGAAAGCTAATTTCCATTTGGTGGATGCTAAAGGAATTTCTTTACTTTCAAGTCATCTAAAATGCACAAATATTATTTAACAATTAATATTTTTAAAAAAGACAAGCTTAGCTCTAATTCAAATTTTAAATTTGTTGAAATATCCTACGTCGAATATCTTTTAAAGGAAATAAAGAAATTACTTAATTACACTAGGAATATGTGGTCAAAGTGTTAATTGAACATATCATTGAACTAACAAATTTGTAGCCCGTTAAGGCTTCTTTCGAGTAGACATATTGAAGGAAGTTTTGGGAGAGATGGTCCACGATGCGTGTTAAATAAACTTGGTCAATAGGCAACGAACTATTCTATTATCTAGAAGCTGGCGAAATCGGGTGTATCCATCCAAAAAGGCTTGAAAAACGTACAATAAAATTAAGTTTTACCAAATTTTCAATACATTCAAGTGTTACACCCAAAACATTTACATTACTGTAAAAGCATCCATAAATCAGAATTTTTCTGTCATCAATCTTTAGCAATATCTAATAATAATGTTTCGGGCGCTTACACTTTTGCTAAGAGTTTGGCGGAGTTCCAATTTGTGCTGTGCATCCTGATGTCGTTAAACAATTGGAGGAACCTACCATTTTACGCCGCCTCCGGACGGGAAATGGTTTTTCTGAGAGGCTTTTTCAAGGCAGAAATACAATCTGAGGTTCGCCATTCCCTTCCGACGGGCTAACTTCCTAAGGAGTGATAGTACGCACCTCTAAACACCATGGCACAGGGCCGTCGAGAGAAAATTCCGTCCCTGGAGTGAAAATTCACGGGCCGCTATGCACATATTGCATCAATTTAAAAGCACGTGATCATTTTCTTTAATGTATAGAGGCGGAAACAATCAGCACGAATCGGAATATATTTATAATCAAAGCCTATAACGGAGGAGCAATATCAGCCCTATTCTGCGTTTCGACTCGAATCGAAATTTTCTGTTTGGCAACTTTGGTATTCTGCGTTCCGTTTCCTTTCGATCAGTCTTCGAAATTTACGATTATATCTATTCTACATTTAGATCGTAGCTCCGTTTTTCTAAGTTGCAAATTTGTTGACGGGGGTTTAAATAATAAAATTTTATAAAAAAAATTAAGTAAAATATACTGTGCATGATTGTAAAAGTCATCATAAATGAATTTTCTCGATTTCTGTGTTTTCGCGAGCGGTAATACGGGCAATACGAAAAATTGGCTCTAATAATGGCAATAATGGATATTGCGCGTGGGTTTCAAAGAGGAAGCACAGGCGTTTTTGTTTTCATCATCTATAAATAAGACTGTGAAATGCACTGAATACAATTTATTCTTTGTATAAAAAATTAATAGAGGTATGTACATACATAAAATGTGAAGTTGCATAAAAAAGATGCTTTTATTATTGCACTCGTTTTTACTAAGTTTTTAAAAAGAGGTTGTATGTTGTCTCGAATTCGATTTGCTATGGAGGGAGGATAAGCTTTGTTCTTCCCCTCCTCCTGACGGATTTCAAATTGGAATTCATTTGCGTTCAAATCTTCCACGTTTTGTAAATGCAAATGTTGTGGGGTGCTCAAACAACGTTTATAATTTCACTGGCTTTGAGCGGTGAGTAATACGGTTCATGATGAGTTTATGACTCTTCACTCATCTGAAAAAGATCAAACATGTCCCTAAATCTCCGCCTTTCAACTTCTGCATCAGCAATCTGGGCCTCGTTCTCCTCTTCAAGCAATAACGCCGCGGCTATGGATTTCATTCTTATAATTATGTTTCCACTAAATTAAGAGCAAACGAAATTTTATTTTTAAATTACAGTGATGCTAGATTTATGTAGTTATTTTAAAATATTTACAAACTTTAACTTCTTAAGCTGCTATAGTTTGGTGGCAAATATTTCTTTGTTTTGTTTCGATTTCACACATTCCTAGGCAAACAGCTGATTTCGAAAGATGTTTTCTCTCTTCCTCTTCCTCTTTCGATTCGATCGTAACGCAGAATACCTAAGTTCGATTCTTGCGGAGCGGAATGCGGGAACGTAATCGAAATGCAGAATAGGGCTGAATATCAGGATTTTTGGGTCTTTAGAGTCTATTTCGGGATTTTCGACACTACTTCGGAGTTGTCAGGATTCTCGTGACTAATATCGGGATTTTTGCGACTTTTGAGGATATTTTGGTTTTCGAGACAACTTCGGGATTCTCGGGATTTATATCCGGATTTTTGAGATTTTCGAGACTATTTCTGTATATAATGGGACTTTCGGCACTATTTCGAGATCGTCGTATGACTGCAATTATGCATTTTTATCAACAATTCTTTTTGATTTGTTTGATATTTTGCTATGAATTTGGTTTTTCAGAATTCACTAGTCCATTTTTACTAATTTTGGCCGCTGTAGTCCCATAGTGCGACGTCCTTGCACATAAAGGATTATTCAATTTAGAGTAGTCCTCATTAAAGAAAGAATGCGTATAATAAAGGTTTTCCGTGAAATTATGAATTTCTTATATGCAATAATGTGTATATGGAAACTACCCATACTATGCATATGCACACTTTCGTTTCAAACCCGAAATAATGCATATCGTGGTTTAAAGTACAAAACCGCGTATCGTCTTTCTGCAAAACCGCGTAACTGACATTTGCTGCCAAAAATTGGATTTGCTCACACCAGCTCTTGGCTCAATACTTATCCATTCGTCCTGAAATATACTATCCAGAAATGCGATTGCTTTATAAAAAGAGAACCATTAGAAAAGAATTTGTGCAACGTTACATACGCGGTTTTGCATTATCTTAACACGCGGTTTAGCATTTTGTTGATACGCGGTTTTGTACTTTAAACGACGATATGTAAAGACGAAATAAATCAATCATGCACAGTTTCGAAATAATGTCTAAATGCGCAGTTTCCATATGCGAAATTTCGGTGCCCCGCAATAAGTACTTTACTTTAATAAAATTAGTAAGCTTTATCAGATAATATTTTTTCAAAAGCTGTCATCTATCTAAAAACCAAAAGTTCAAAAAAATATCTTGCACGTATTTATACAAATATACACATTGTGAGGATAAGGCAAATAATCGCATAATGTTTTGTGTTTTGGTTTGATCAACCTAAGTATAGTGTTTTTACTAAGCTACTAAGAAAACCTTTTCGATGGAGCATATTGACAATAATAGCAACATTTTAGTGAATGATTTGGAGATTAATGTGTCATTAGAACCGACTCCACCCGTGCCCCCAACTGATGGCGCCGAAGACTCGTCATCTTCGCAAACGCGTCTTCTCTTACTTGATGGAACATATTTCAAGTCCTTACATGAAGAGTCCATAGGTAATAAAATCACGGCATTGTGTATGAAACGTCCTAGGGATGTGATCACTAAAGTTAAAGGATATCATAATTGTACATCAACTTTGTGAGCCACTTGAAGCGAAAACATGGAAACAAATGCGTTGATGAGTACAAAGCATATGTGAAAAAAGTTAGGAATGACGGAAAAAGAGAGGATTCAGCGAGTATAGTCAAACCCAAAAACAGTGTAAAAAGGAGATCAAATGGGTATAAAGTTACCCAAGAACAATTCGATGAAAATATTTTAAAATATTTTATACACTCCGTGATCCCATTACGTGAAGTTGAAGATCCATATTATTTACGGACTTGGAAATTTCTGAAATGGGCTTAGCCTTAATGAGTCGGCGTACCCTGGGACATCGTATCGAAGAACACTACGAAATGCAAGCTATGAAGATAAAGTCGGAACTAAAAGTAGTTGACTTTGTGTGCACAACAACAGATATTTGGTCCAGCAGAAAGAGAAGTTTTATCAGAGTGACAGTGCACTGGATCACAAGTGATCTGCGCAGAGTTTCAGCTGCATTAGCTTGCCAAAGATTCAAAGGCGTCCATAGCTACGATCGACTGTCCGAAATCATCCAAGAAATTAATGCAGATTTTGACCTCGATGCGAATAAAATCGTTGCATCGGTGACGGACAATGGCAGCAATTTCGTTAAAGCTTTCAAAATATTCGGTGTGAAATTAACTAATATTAATGTTGCTGATGAAGATATGCCAGACTCTCATCCACCTGAAGTCACTTCTGAATCAGATGTTGAAGAAGACGAACCATCAAATACAGAGGAGCCCGCGAATATTAATTTACTTCCTGCTCATTTCCGATGCTATGCGCATACGTTAAGCCTGTGCGCAACTACAGATGCAAACAAAGTTCTAAACGAGCAAGACACGCCATTGTCCGATATGCATGCAGCGATGATAAAGAGAAGTGTAATGTTTTGTGGAAGGCTGCAGGACGACCAAAGAGTTCTGAAACAATGCACAGCGTATTACAACATACGTTAAGCCGACCTGGTGAGACTAGATGGAATAGCCTGTTTGATGCGCTCCAGCAAATTTACAACATTAAAGAAAAAAATTTGCTTTTACATAGATCACTAAACATAAGAAATGCTTTCAGAGAGGATGAGTTCGAACATACAAGAGTATTTGACCTGTACTGCGCCATTGGCAGAAGCCCTCGACATAATGCAGAGTGAGACCAACGCATACTATGGGATAGTTCTTCCGTGCCTTGTGGCTTTAAAAAAAAAACTAAAAAAAAATTGAGAAGAAAAACAATTTTTCTTTTTGCAACCCTTTGCTCAATTCATACAGAGAGAGTGCCGAAAAAAGGTTTAAAATTATGTTTGACTTCATCACTCCTGAGGCAAAATGCAGCTATTTCGGCATTGTCGTACACAAGATTTAAAAATACATAGTTAACTTGCTTAAAAGCCGCAGATCGCACCAATCACTGAAGCCGAACTCTTAATGCTGCATTTTTTCGCTGAAGAAAGCTATGCCTTGCAACTCCTCAATAGATATCCTGAAATAAAAAGTATTTTCTTTTTGTCAATGTTATTGTCGCTTATTAACATTTTATTTTTAATATTTTTTTATTGAGCTTTGTACCACGATTGTTTATTAGGAAAAATTGAAAAAGCAACAAAGTCTAAGCGGTAGACGTTATAGCAGCTATTTCGGAGATCACCACATCTCCTCATCAGACTTTTTTTTTCCCCCTGCTGAAGTCTAGAAAAAAAAGAAGTCTGATGAGATGTGGTGAACTCTGAAATAGCTGCTATAACTTCTACCGCTTAGACTTTGTTGCTTTTTCAAGTTTTCCTAATAAACAATCGTGGTACAAAGCTCAATAAAAAAATATTTAAAATAAAAAAAGTATTTTCATTAAGTACAACACACCTTTACCATCGTCAGCTGCAGTTGAAAGGCTCTTTTCTTTCGCGACAATGACAAATCTGCCGAAGAGTCACAAACTGTCCGACAGTATGTTCGAAAAGAGAGTCGTTTAAAATGCAACTTAAACTATTATAAGAGGCTATAGCCTATCGGTATATATTCATTCACTCTTCAATAAAGTATTTGGTGATCAATATATCAGTGTTTTATTTCTTAACTACTAAAATGTCTGTCTCACACATTTCGTTCGAACGGGCCTGGGATGTGGATGGCTATCACATCCACGTCCTAGGCCTATATGGAACTGAATGGAATCGAATTGTCGGTGACCAAAAAAAAAAAAACACAAGTACAATTTTTCCAAGCTCTCAGTCAGTATTCAGTATTGCCCATTGTACTTAAGGCCTATAGGCAGGATTTAGAGGAAAGGGATATATAGGCGGGGTGGGAATTCATTGCTGCACTGCAAATTTACCAGACTCCTTTATTAATCTTAGGAGTTGTTTCGAGAATCCTGAAATAGTCCCGAAAATCCCAAAAGTCCCGAAATAGACCCCAAAGACCCACAAATCCCTATATAAGCTCCGAAAATTCCGTCGGAGTCTCGAAAGTCCCGTAATAGTCCCCAAAGACTCAAAAATCCCAATATTAGCCCTAAAAATACCGGAAGTAGGTTAGATAATCCCGAAATAGTCCTGAAAATCCCGAAATAGACCCCAAAGACTCACAAATCCCGATATAAGTTCCGAAAATCCCAAAGGAGTCTCGAAAATCCCGTAATAGTCCGTAAAGACCCAAAAATCCCAATATTAGTCCTAAAAATACCGAAGTGGTCTCGAAAATACCTAAAAGTCCCAAAATCCCAAAAATCCCGATATTAATCCAGAGAATCCCAAAAACTCCGAAGTAGTGTTGAAAATACGGAAATAGTCCCTAAAGACACAAAAATCCCAATATTAGTCCCGATAATACCGAAGTAGTCTCGAAAATGCCAAAAAAGTCCAAAAATCCCGATATTAGTCCAGAGAATTCCGAAAACTCTGAAGTAGTCTTGAAAATACCGAAATAGTCAATAAAGACTTAGTAAATACAATTTTGCCCGTCACTGCAAAAATCTTATTCAAGATTCTCTATGTCTTAACACATACTTCTCAGGCCTATGTAGTGGGCATCTTTAAACGTAAATTTTTAATAAAATGCACGAAACAATTAAAAAATAATTAATTGTTAACTTTAGAAAATCACAATTAACAATTATTAAATTGTTAATTGCTACCACTAGAATTAGATAATTAATTGTTAATTGTTATTCTTCATTACAATTAACAATTAATCAATTATTTTTATTTTCCACTACAATTAACAATTAATTAATTGTTAATTGTTTTTCTCCACAATTATATAATATATTATTATTATATAATAATAATATATTGGCGCTTACACATATGTTAGTGTTTGGCTGAGCTTCTCCTCCGACTTGTGGCGTGCGCCTTGATGTTGTCACACAAAGCGGAGGGACCTACCGTTTTACGCCGACTCCGAACGGCGATTGCATTTTTATGAGAAGCTGTTTTTCATGGCAGAAATACACTCGGAAGTTTGCCATTGCCTGCCGAGGGACGACCGCTGTTAAGAAAAAACCTTTTTCTATATTTTTGCGATGTTGCTTTGACCAGGGTTTGAACCCAGGTGCTGATGAGTGAAAGCGCACACTGCTTACGACTACACCACAGCGGCCGACGGTGTAGCATGTAATGGCACCAATTAACAATTAATTAATTGTTAATTGTCCTTACAATAAAAATTTGCCCAACACTGGTACCTAGTATACGTTCAAATTTAGAAGTCTGAGAGTAGGTAAAATTTTTCGGAAATAGTGAAGCAAGTGATGATAATGCAGAAATTTTAACTGAAGATAAAACTCAAAACAATATTCTCTGTGTTATATGCTGCGTTCCATGCAATATTTTCAACATATAGAAAGCATACAGATAAAATTCATACAAAAGCGCTACATATGTCCGATTTACCGAGCAGTTATTAAAGACGAAGCTTTCCCTATATTTTGTTAGACTAAGTAAAAATATTTTGTGAATATTACTTTCTTCACATTTATTATATCACATTCTTTGTTGAATTGTATCTTCGGAATAAACAAAGTTCTTTCTGTCAGTAATCTGGTTTTGTTACAAATAGTAAAAATAAATAATGGGAAATAAGGCAAAATTTGTTTTATTTCCAACCTTTGTCGGAAATAAAGCAAAACTCAGATTTTGGTATTATTTCCCATTTAAAAGTTAAATAAAGCAAATTTTGCGTTATTGCTGTTTGTGTTATTTCACCCAGCGTCTTGTTTATAAAAAGATAAAGAGATGACCACTGAAAAGAAAATTAACCTAAGAATGGCAACGTCTTTCCCTTTTCTTGAAGTATTCATTGTTGGTGATTCGCGAAAGTTGATTTTCTTAGAATTTTTTAAAGTTGATTTTAATATGGTCAGTTTCCCATTTCCGATGCCATGAGGTGGTCAATTGCCCATGGAAACATGTCACTCAATAAGCGCTGTGAGCCAGCACTCAACTACGGCCTCAATATTTATTTGGAATAAATTTTTTATGGAGATATACAATATAAATGTTTAAAAATTAAAATGTTTTTGGTTTTTGTTGACTCCTTTCTTAACAGCTCGAGCCATTATTTTGCTTTCTTTAAATAATCCTTCAGGTCTGATTGGAACTTTACTCAACTTTGAGGCTGTCACTTAAAAATTCTCTTAAATGGATGTTGCTTATAATTGGACAGGCGAAACTAAAGTACTCTATGCCACGCCGAAGCCTATTTCATTTAGATTTTCTAATTAAAAGTTACGTTAAGTTAAGTTGTCATAATCAGACTTTAAACCAGGATATTTCAACTAATTTAAGTTTTTACGTAAACGCTTAAATGCCTCGTAATCGCGTAAACCTCGTGAATAAGTTTTCTGTAGAAAATTAAGTAAGTTTAAAGGGTTTACGTGGTTAAGATACACTTAAAGCGCGGTTGCCCAGGAGCGTGAATGTAGCGTAGCGTAGAAGTGCGTAGAAACATATCAGGTTTGCTGTTAATAGAGATAGAGAGAAGAAACGTCTACGTAACGGTCACGCGGTGGTGAGTCCGTGGGTAACAGAGCTTTTACGCGTTTAGATGAAATGCCCTTCTGTATTATTTTGTTTATGTGTATGTATGTTTGTGTATTAAGCGCTTTTTATGTTTCTAGCCGGGTCTTCGGCATGGTTTTCATGCACATGCGCACTTTAAAACAGGGTCGGTCGAATTCACCACCCAAAGATAAGAAAAATTAATACATATTTCGTGAAGTTCAATTGTTAAAACTGTTTGTTCATTTTTCCTACTTCCGGATGTTGGTATGTATGCATTAGATTGTCTCACGCGACAAACGACTAAATCGATTTCGTTCCTCACAGTCTAGTTCAATTAGTGGGTCTATAATAAACACCTACCAAAATTTTTTGGCCCAATTCATGACCATTTAGATAATCACGTTTTTTTTAACTAATTTGCCCTCACCCGCTCTGCTGAGTGTACGAAATTTCTGTAAATTATGTCAATAAAACTCAACATACATCAACTCAGCCAAGCTTATTTTGTCTGATAAATAATTGGCAACCCTCTTTCAAGCGGTTTAGAAAAAAACCTTTTAAACTCATTTAGATTGACTATAATAGTTCGTTTAACATAATAAATATTTTGAACTGGGTTTAATTTTTTAATAGATGATAACCCTCTTCAAACACTTCAAGATATTCTAAACGTTCGAGCCAAAGGCTTTTTGGCATTCTTTCGTTTAACGCCGATATTTTAATATATCATATAACTAGTGTATAATTTAATTAAATTCGACCTTTAAAACATGTGGCAGCCCTTTTAAAACATTTGCAAGCTAAAACCGCTCTATATATTTTTCGTCGGACGCCCATATTGTGATCCCGTTTTTCGATTAACTAAATACCTTAACTCAAGTTAAATTTGTTTTTTTAATAGGCGGCAACCCTCCTACATGTTGTTTGGATAAGAAGCCTTTTCAAAAACATTTCGATTGATACCCACATTGTAATAATTATATTAACCCTTTCATGCCCGGTGTTGCCTATAGGCAACATTGACATTTTGGTTTATAAATCTCGGCGGTTAAATTTTTTTTTTCTAAAGGGTTATTTTAAATGACACTTTGGAATGTTGTAAAGGCAAAATTCTGAATTTCGTGCCAATATTATGGAACTAATTAGTTGTTAGCGTCTATTCGTTGTGACTACTTGTGCGCAGCATAAATGTAGCTGAAAATGGGTTTGCAACATTTTAAAAAATACTCCAGATAAATTATATTTTTTTATAAGCAAAAGGGTTTAGGTTATAAAATTTATTAAAGCAAATGAAATGGAAACATCAAATCTTAGAAATTGTTTTTAGTCTTGTAATAAAACTTTGTAAACATTTATAAGCAACATTTCATAATGGTCACACCAGAATTCATAGACCTTTAAAATATTTTCCAGTTCATGTCTAAGGCCCAACGAATAATAATATGCCACCAAAAAAGTTTTAACCTCATCCAATTTAATTCGGGAATGGGAGGGTTAACTTAAATTATTTTTTTAACATGTGACAACTGTTTTCATGTTCTAAACTAGACACATATAAACAAACCTTCTTCTCGCCCATACGATCACATATGTATGTGTGTTTCAGAGTCCTGCACTGAATGAGTAAAACACAACATTGACCTGCTTGCGAGAAACTAAAAGCGCAGTTACCCACGGACGTAAAATGGAAAACGTGCAATCTGACACGATCTATCTTATGGCATCTGCGTGTTAACAAAAATTCACCACCGCATGCCCATGTAGAGTTGCATCTCTCTCTTTCTATCAACAGTAAACTTGATATGTTTCTACGTACTTCTACGCTACGCTACGTACACGTTCGCGGATAACCGCGCTCTAAAAGCGCAAACAGTCAACGACGTAGCGTAGACGTAGGTTAACGTAGACACGATCTACCTTATGGGATTCGCGCGTTACTGTTGCTTCCCTCTCTCTCTATCAACAGTAAATTTGATATGCTGCTACGTAAGTCAGCGTACGTGTACGCCACGCCGTTGATTGTTTGCGCTTTAGAGCGCGGTTACCCACGAACGTGTACGTAGCGTAGCGTAGAAGTACGTAGAAAGATATCAAGTATGCTGTTGATAGAAAGAGAGAGAAGCAACGTCTACGTCACGGTAATGAGGTGGTGAGTTTTTGTTAACACGCAGATCCCATAAGATAGGTCGTGTCATCTGACAAGTTTTCCGTTTTTACGTCCGTGGGTAACTGCGCTTTTAAGTGTGAAGCAAGCGAAAAAATCACAGAGAGTAAGCAAGTGTGACTGCCGTTCACTTATGGTTATGAAGAAGAGATCGCCGGCTTGTGAGCTAGTTAGCTTGTGTTGAGCATGTATTCACAAGTGTTTGGCTTATAAGCTCCAATTCATATTGCTCACTGGCTTCGTTTCGCGTACAATTATGAATCTGAAAGGCTTGTGAACACGGTTGCCACTTTTGTAAAATTATACCAAATATGGGACTTTTTCTCCGTTTGGGCCTTTGGGCCTTTTTTGTTCGTTTTGGGCATTTTTGAAGCAAGTATGGCACGGTGTCCTTGAACCAGGCTCAACTGAATCGGTCTGTAACGATTGAATTTTCGATTAGACTATTTTGGGGGGTGTTCCCAAGTTAGAATACGTGAAGTACAAAATCGTGGCAAGTGCCGATTTCAAAAACGGTAACTTTTTCGATTTTCAGGTAGGTTTTCGATAAGGTTCTAGATGAATGATTATATATATTTACATATATACAAGTCGATTGTTTACATATTTATACATATATGTGCAGGCCCGACTATAGAGTGGAAGTGTTTCCCGGTCCCGGATTTTTCCTTAAATTTAGTTGGAAGATAAAAATTAAATTTGATTATTTAATATTCACATAGCTTTTATAATATCCAATAAATGCGAAAGCGCATGTCTAGATGCACATGCAAGTGTGGTAAGGTCATTTCCGTGCTAGTCAAAACGACCGACAATCTGGCCTAATGTGAAACATAAAAGGTTCCGAAGTCAACACGTATTGTCTAAATGTTTTCATCTCAATGATTTTCCCATGGTTAATCAAACATTTTTTGTTCGAAATTGTAGAGCGACCTTCAAAGAGATTCGAGGGGAAAAGCAGAAATGAACAGAAGACGATTTTCTTGCATACAACCAATCTGAGCTTAAAGGAAGGCATTTGACTAAAACAATAAAAACTATTTTACGCATTCACTTGATCCGTACAACAGCATTGCAAAACAAATTCTGCCTTTAGACGAAGTTTTTCTATAAAAAAAAGACATTCTCCACATACTACGAAAATTCTTGGTATTTTTCAAAAGCACTGAATAAGGATGTAGTGATGACGTTGGAAATTCGTTGAAATTAAAAGAAAAATTTTCTAGGGTTAGAGGGATAAGTATGTAGTGATATCGTTGGAAATTCATTTAAATATTTAAAAAAAAAATTCGGGTAGAAGGGGGCCCTGCCCATATTTAGTACCTGCCCCGGACGATAATACAAGTTTATATTATTAAATGAAAAAAACTAACTAATAAAAGTACACCTGTAAAGTAATAAGTGTCTATAGTTGATTTTTTTGAAACCAGATAAAAGTTGGCCGTTATAAGTGGACCAAAAGTTGGCTATTGTAGTAGACGACTACGAAATTCCCGCAGGCTATACATATCGAGCCGTATATGCCAAAAACGTAAGCGACATTATTTTTTTAATTTTCTTTTTGATGCAGAAATGCATCTAGATAATGATAATGATAATAATAATAATAATAATATATTGGCGCTTACACATATGTTAGTGTTTGGCCGAGCTTCTCCTCCGATTTGTGGGCGATGTTGTCACACAAAGCGGAGGGACCTACACAATCTAGATGCTCTAGGAATATTTCTGTCTCAAAAAGAAAATTTTGAAAAATATTTGGCTTACGTTATTTTGGCGGTAAGGGCTCGATATTTAAAAAATTACTCATATAAACCGCCCAATTCTGTGTTTTCTTGATAATTTTTTTGTAAAGAAATTTTATCAAGATTTTTATCAAGTAGAAGCTTCCTTCGCATTCTGTGTCAATATTTATAAAACAAAAAGCTCTACGACTTCCACATTAGTGGAACTGATTTCCACATGAGTGGAACTGATTTCATTGTCACATATGAAAAGTATGAAATTAAAAGCGAAAAAGCTTTTGACTGCCGTAGCCGAGTAGGTAGAGATGTCGACTATAATTCCGTGTGTCGTAGGTTCAAATGCCGGCACATGGAGTATTTAATTGTTAGAAACAAATTTATTAAGATACAAAACTTATACAATTCACATGAAATTTCAATTTGTCAATAGCATTTTCAATCTTGATAATTTATCAAGAAAAGAGCTTTTGATTTCTGTGCTAGAATACCAATTCTTGATAAATAATAAAAAATTTACAAATTATAAAGATTTTCAATTTATCAAGTGCACAGAATTGGGCTGAAAGTCTTATTTCTACTATACTTAAATGTGAAAATGTCGGCTGAAAATCGAAAAAGTTACCGTTTTTGAAATCTGCACTTACCACGATTTTGAACTTCATGTAGTCTAACTCGGGAATACTCAAAAATAGTCTGATCGGAAATTCCATCGTTCCAGACCGATTTAGTTGAATATGGTTCAAGGACACCGTGATGGCTATAGGTTCCCAGTCGGAAAAGTAGTAATGCATTACATGCGTAATAAATAATATAAATATAATGTATTTCTTATGAGTTCTCGATTATATTACGGCTAACTATGTAATCAGCATTCTAATGTACGATTTCTTAGTTTTATGTAACTATCATTTGAATGAATGTGACTGGTGGGATACTGGAAAGAACTTTATTTTACCCCTGTGAACTCAAGGATGAATTTTCACGAACGATGCATTTGTGTTGTAAAATATGAATTATACGCTTTCGTTTTCAATAAAAATGAGGTGTATATAATCTTCATAGAAATATTAAAAAATATTTAAAGTTAGTGGGACATCTCCTTGTGACTGGTGTAAAGTAATTATGCATGAAATAAAAGTTTCTATAGACAAAAATTACAACTTTTTTTGATTTTTTTAATATTTTCCCACAGTTTAATTAAATGTAGTCATTCAAAAAGAGGTTACTACTGAAATAGAGATAATTACGGCATATTTAAATTTATGTCGTTTTTCTCTTTTCGATAGAATGACCCAATTACTTCATTTAATCAAAAGTAAACAAAAAAATACCTGAGCGCTTTGGGCTGAGCAGTCTATTAGGAAACCGATATTCGAAGCATTTATTGCACATAGCTTGTAGGGAAACCCCAAAGTAGTGAACAAAATTTCTAGGTTAGTACTAATTCTGTATCATCAAAAACTAACCAGTCCGATAGTAACTAGAGCCTTACCAGCCAATAGCAACGAAATGTGGTAGTTTACAGGACTGATTTATTTTACTGTTTAAAACCAAATACATACGACTATGTACAAGGTATGTGCATTAGGGTGGTGCAAAATAATTAAAATCGGAAAATTAATGCTCTCACCCTATAGGATTGTTCTTTATCGACAAAATAGATCCCTAAATTTTTTTATTTATTTACTTATTATTTACTATTATTATTATTTATTTATTTATTTATAGAAACGGTTTAAAATTCTTAAAAATCGATATTTTGCGATCGGAAAACTCTGATCCTCTTTAGGAGACTGCCAATAACAATACCCAATTGCTTATTTAACAATTTTTAGTACTAAATATTTTTTATTTATCCCCCATTGCATTTTCTGTCATTTTCTGGGGGTTTTGCCGGACCCATAAAATATTGTTACTATGCAAAAATGATTATATAAATAATTCTTTATTATTATTGGGAATCTCCTGGAGAGAAACAGGGGTTTCCGATCGAAAAATATTGATTTTCAAAAATTCTATACCATTTCTACGAAAAGTTGTTTTTTCCTATATAAAGAAAAAACTTTGAGCGCTTTGAGCGACCTCTAAACTATTTTGACTTCAAATAAAAAAATAGGGGAAAATTTTTTCGGTATAGACCAATCTTAGGAGGTGAGAGCATAATCATTCTGATTTTACTTTTTTACATGCATTTTTGGACCACCCTAATGTGTATACATACATACATATATATACGTACAATTTAAAACATTGTACAATTTTTGTTTGAAAGTACGCCAGCGTCATTATACATTTATTCCATTTCAGTGTCTGGTCAGAGGTAGATGCTCCGGTTAAATACAGCGACTGCTTTATCGATCACATATTATAAGAATGATGTCGAAAACGTTGAAAACAATGTTTAAATGGGAGGTAGTGACAACCAGACTTTGTATAACCGGGCTTTAGTCAGTTCCAATATGAGTCCGGTTTACAGGGGAACCTGTAACTGGAAACACTTCTGAGAGAGTAACTGGGCAACCCTTCCTAGTCAGAAGTTACGGAATTTACAGAAATAAGGGATTTCAAAACGGCATCTCTACTTCCATTTTGTTTAACAAATGTAAAGTTCTTTGCTTTCACCGCGTTCTGTTTTTGTATACAAATGTAACCCTGCCTTTTTTTAACTCTTTTTATGAATTTGCCAGAAGAAAAACTCCGGACCATGGTGGAATAACAACAAGGTGTAGTCAGTAGCGACGTGTTTGTTGTAATTTTGACAAGGTCGGCATGCTTATTTTCATTGCTACCGATACTAATTTTTATACTACTATTCTTTGGGGAAATAGTATCTAAAAAACATCATTTTAGTAATATGTTTTATCGCGATTTTTCAAGAACTTGGTGTTTTCAGATCGATATTAATATTTAAAATTGTTGGGTTTGTTTAATTTCCCCTCAAAATTTAAAAAAATAAACGATATCGTGGTTATCAACGGAAAAAAGCGTAAACAATAACTATAACAATAAAATAACTTTTGCTGCATTGTCATAATATTCAATATTGGACTATTGAAATTAGAAATTCGCCTATATTTGCGATATTTATGTGTTTTAATCTATTTAAAAAATCATTTACATTCTTATAAGAAATTTATCTATTTTACGACCTCTACTTTTTTATAAGTTCTAATATATGACCAAGCTGTGTGGAGCTGTCAATATAAACTAGATGCTTACGCCGATAGATATTGCGGCTCAAATAGCGCCGGCGCATCTGACCTTAGCCACATACCAAAGAACATAGGAAACCAATTCATGTTTTCAATTTCGCAAAATACTGCTAAAAAACGTAAATTTCAAGTTACCAGGGTACGAAAATAAACTGTACAAAACAATTCCCATTTGCTCATCGATCATCATATCATTTGTGGTTTTGTACAGTTTTGTACATAGTCAGAAACAAATTGTAAGATTCACTGTCATTTTCCCCAACGAGAAACGTTTGCTTTTCGTTTGTGACATAACAGTCCAAAATATCAAAAAAATTTTTTGGCGCGCAATCCACCAGGCTAAAAAATGGGAAAATCTAGTTTTCTTCGAGCATATCCGGTCTTCTTTCACAATAAAATAAAATAGTTCCCTATACTCTTCATGTGTTTTCACGAATTGAATATTCAGGTAGGTTTTTTTATACCCGAGCGCACTTGTGCACAAGGGTATATTAACTTTGTTCACATAACGGTTGTTTGTAACAGCCAAAACGAATCAAGATAGATATAGACAAATGTATACATAAATGCTCAGAATGAATAGAGCAGTGGATTAAGCCATGTATGTCTGTCCGTCCGTCTGTCCGACCGTCCGTGTACACGATAACTCGAGCAAAAATTTAGATATCTCAACGAAATTCGGTATGAAGGTTTCCCCTTACCCAAGGTAGGTTGGTGTTGAAAATGGGAAAAATCGGATGGCAACCACGCCCACTTCCCATATAACGGTATTTTCGAAAAAAGAAAAACTACCATATTTCAGTAAATATTAGAACCAATTTGTCGAAAATTGGTATGTGACGCAGAAATTTGGTAAGAAATAGTATTATTAGGAAATTTTTGCAAAATAGGCGTGACCCCGCCCACATATGATGAAATGCTGTATCTCAGTAGCGGCTTTACCAATCCTTACCAAACTCGGTATGAGCCTTGCCTAGCGCCTAGCTAAGAAATCTCTTGAAAATCTTTGAAATCGGGCAATAACCACGCCCACCTCCTATATAACGGTAATTAACTGAAACACAAAAACTGCGATAAATCAGTAACTACTGAAGCTAATTGACTCAAAATCGATAATTACAAAACCACGTAGCATAAAACTAGATTATTATACATTTTTTCATAATGGGCGTGGCGCCGCCCCCTTATAACAACAAATGTGTAACTCGGTAACCGATTGATCAAGTTCTACCAAACTCGTTGCACTCAATAGCCTTAGTACAAGAAATAAATTCGTTGAAAATTATTAAAATCGGACTAAAATTACACCCACTTCCCGTGTAACGGTAAATTTCAATTATCCGAAAACTCGGATATTTCAATAACTGAGGACGCTAATTTACTGCAAGTTTATGATTACAACAATATCTTAACAGTAAATAAGACTGCTATAGACTTTTATAAATTGGGCGTGGCACCGCCCACTCTATGACTACAAGGTGTACCTCGGTAACCACTTTATAGATTTCTACCAAACTTGGTTAAATTATTTCATTAAGTCTAAGTCAGTATATTATCGAAAAAGTTTGAAATCGGGAAAACCCCCCCTGCTTATCATGCAAATGTAGTTTAGAGCAAGTTGAAACGACGATATTTGATACCTGCGCCGGGTATATAAAGTTCGGTTTCGCCCGAACTTAAATATAGTGTACTTCCTTACTTTTTTTATTTAGACAGAGGGATCATTTTGCAAGCAACAATGTAAGCTATTCAACGTGTTATTTTCCTATAATTAAAATGTATGTTCTTTCTCAGGAAATAAGTACTACAGAGAAAAATAGAAAACGCGATAACCATATTATTTCAAAAAGGAACGAACCCAAAAGAAATGAAATAAGAAGCTAAAAGAAGAAGATTTTCCGATTAAATAATAAAAATCTATTGGAATTACTTCCCCTATTTTACTAGTACTATTTTTATTCTTAAAAATGCACTTTTGAATGGTAATGTAAAATTTTTCGTTCAAGAGTTCCGGCCACTTTAACTACCGAATATAACATCGCCAAGCCAAGCACATGCTTTCTAACTCATTACGTCATCTTCCAAAAGCCATAGTTTTGGAAGGAAAAATCGTAAAGCACCACTCAAAGGCGCATTTTGAAGGGTAAGAATGGTACTATATGGCATAGAGCAAACAAACGTGGCCATTAAAGCTGTTTTTTCTTGTACTTACCGCGAAAAATATGAACATCTTGGCGCTTTTCTAAGCTCGAGCTTGATGCACGCAGAAATTTACCTCGGAAATGACCTTCAGCTGCACAACATCAGAATCTTTCAAATCTGTATTCATAATTATCATGTTCTTAATTCCTTTTAATTACATGTCAAATCGCAAAAATACTGAATTCATGCTACTTATTGCATAAAACAGACTACAACTAAAAACGTAAACAGGTATATCGCACAGGTAACGTAACCGTCTTTTTGTCCAACGTAACAGTCCGACTAATTTTTGCAAATATTGACCTCATAATTAATTTTATCAGTTCAATTAACATGTAGTTGTATTGTGGAACGATTTTCCGTCATCTCGGATGGAACGAGGGAAAATCGTTCCACAATACATCATACTCCTACCCTGTCGGAAACATCCTTAAGCTAAGAAACTGTGTACCAACTTTTGCAAACATTGTATTAGGAGAGCAGACTTGTTCGATAATATAAAGCAGCTTCAAAAAGTCCGCTGTTGAAACGTATATACCTCCTGAATTAATAATGAACCCGAACACCCAGTCGATGACGATGGAGTCGATGTTCCACCGCCTGAATATGACAAGGTATGAATAGCGATTACGCGGCTGAAAACCAACAAAGCTCCCAGAGCTGACGGCCTGCCAGCCGAGCTGATCAAGTACGGCGGCGAGGAGCTGATGAGGTGCATGCATCAACTCTTATGCAGAATATGGTCAGATGAACGCATGCCCGATGAATGGAATTTATGTGTACTCCGCCCATTCCACAAGAAAGGCGTCACGCCATTCGCGCCAACTACCGCGGGATCAGCCTTCTAGGTTATAAGGGCTTATCGAGTGTATTATATGAAAGACTGGAGCCCACCGTCAACGAACTGATTGGACCTTATCAGTGTGGTTTTAGGCCTGGCAAATCAACCATAGATCAGGTATTCACAATACACCAAATCTTGGAAAAGACCCGCGAGAATAGGATCGACACTCAACATCTATTTGTCGATTTCAAACACGCTTTCGACAGCACGAAGAGAAGTTTTCTTTATGCCGCGATGTTTGAATTTGGTATCCCCGCAAAACGAATACGGCTGTGTAAAATTACGTTGAGAATACCATAAGTTCTGTCAGAATTGAGAAGGACCTCTGCGAGCCGTTTGATACCAAACGAGGTTTCAGACAAGGTGAGTCCATTTCATGTGATTTCTTTAATCTGATATTGGAGAAGATAATAAGAGCCGCAGAACTGAACCGCTCGCGCACAATACTTTACAAGAGCGTACAATTGCTGGTGTATGCCAACGACATCGATATTATCGGTAAAAACAAGGGCTACGTCTGTTCTGCCTTCTCGGGATTAGACAGATAAGCAAAGCGAATGGGTCTGGTGATGAACGAGGACAAAACGAAGTATCTCCTGTCATCACACAAACAGTCAGAGCATAAGCGACTTGGCACACACGTCACTGTTGACAGTTACAAGTTTGAAACCAGCATTAGCACCAATAATAATGTCAGCCTTGAAATCCAACGGAGAATCACTCTTGCCCACAAGTGCTACTTTGGACTGAGTAGGCCATTGAGAAGTAAAGTCCTCTCTCGTCGTTCAAAGATCACACTCTATAAGTCACTCATAATGCCTGTGCTGGTATATGGCATGGAGGCATGGACAATGAAAACATCTGATGAAGCGGCTCTTAGAGTTTTTGAGAGAAAGATTCTGCGAAAGATGTGCGGACCTTTACGCATTGGCGATGGCGAATACCGCAGACGATTTAACAATGAGCTGTGTCAGCTTTACAACGATATAGACATAGTGCAGCGATTTAAAATTCAGCGGCTCCGCTGGCTTGGCCATGTCGTTCTGCTCTGAAAGTATTCAACGCGGGCCGCGATGCTGATAACAGAGGAAGAGGAACGCCTCCTCGGCGTTGGAAAGACTAGGTGGGGAAGGACTTGGCTTCACTTGGCATTTCCAATTGGCGTCAGTTGGCACAGAAGAGTAATGACTGGCGTGCTGTTTTGGACTCGGCCAAAATCGCTTAGATGGTTACAGCGCCAATAAAGAAGAAAAAGAAGAATTAATAGTGCCAGATTAGGGATGTTAATTTTTCGGCTTTTTCCGATCGCGGGATTTTCGGGATGGCGTTGTCATATGCCATATTAATTACTTTTCAACAACTTGAATCGAAAAAATTGCTCCTATATTGTTTTAGAAGCTCTCCTACCATAAAATAAATAATAAATAAATGGGTTTGAAACCTACTTTTTTATTTAAAGAGCCGTTTTTATTTTTTCTCTCGGACCGCAGGATTTATTTTGAAGGACTTTGTAATTTCAAAGATATGATTAATTCCAAAAATTATTAAAAAATTAAATGCAATGTAGAATAAAAATATGGGTAACATATGCAATAGGAAATTTATTTAGAATTTAAAAAATTTTAATTTTTTGGGTTCACAAACACAAATAGGGAATTTTTAAGCTGACAAAGTTAGAAGAACGAAATTCGAGGATGTTATCGAGTTTATATAAGCCCTTAACATATAATTTTTTCAAAAACAAATATTGCGAAATTTCAAGGATAAAATTTTAAAATGACATTTTCAATATTTACCAGTGCTTCTGAACTAGAAACTTGAATCTGTTTAAATTCTACAGGATTTCCTAATTAATTTTATACCCATACTTATTCTCTAAGCACATTTCTCTGAACTTTTTAAATAATTTTTGAATTACTGACGTCAGAGTGAAAAACTAAAAACGCAATTTTACTATATTTGGCCCATGGTTTCGGGAATATATTGATATTTGTGTTTAAAATTTACTATCGCTCGGTGTTATATGTATAATGAGCTAGACATTGATAAAAAAATATTAATTATTAAATAAAAAAAGAAATATAGCCAATACTGGTCAAGAAAAGGAGTTTCTATTATTGCCATCAGTGCACATTACAAATCCCGAAAATCCTGGGATTACTTGCCAAGAACATTCCTATGCCACATACTTATGCTTTCAGATCAAGGAAAAAAAAAATATCCGAAAATCGTATTCTAGCGAGTTTCCGCGGTTTTTGAAAAGCAGTTTGAGCCAAAATGTAATATAACAGTCCGTGTTTTGGGCCATATATGTATATGGGTGAAAATTTCTCAACTGGACCTCAGATTTCAGTCAAGTTCGAATTTTTGCGTGAAAATTTGTGGGTAGAGAGGTTTTTATATGTGAAAGGGATTCTGAGAATTTTTTTGAAAAATTTTAATTTTTAAAGTTTTTATAAGCAAATATATTTTTTAGCAATCTTTTTTTCAAAACTCTTTTTCTCTTAAAGTATTTGACGAAAGTTGATGAAATTTTTTCTTAAAAGAAGTGACATTAGAGCTTTAAAAAAAAATATTTTCATAATTTAGAATTTTTTTTATTTACATATTATAAATATTCAATTTACATTAAAAATATGTTCTCAATGAGTGTTTTCCATTTCGTTTATATTTTCGAAAACTGCATTTATTCAAGAAAATATTTCTAAAAAAAAAATTTGTTAGATCTTTTCTGTTTTTGACTTACAGCAACCTTTGTCAAAGCGCGCACGCATCGTGAACCATGCACGCTTACCGCCTATGCGCGCAAAGTGTTCACTAGAAAGCGCGTACAGGAGCAACTAACAATTGGCTCATATTTCCGACTTTTAACGTAACCTCATATAATAATGATGGTATTTGTGGTATTTTTAAGCCATTCTTAGGTTAAGTTTTGCATCGGAGGTATGTGTTAAAATAATTCTATTAATTCCTTTTTTTTTAGTTCACACACAACATTATTACCAGGGAACGGATTTTTAGGACCTAAAAACCTACAAAAAAGGGAAAATATGCAGACAAAGCACTAGAAGGCAAAATAAAGTACTAAATAGAGACAAAAACCGAAAAATAAAATAAAAATAACTTTTATTTAGAAATATTTATTTTACAAGTAAAAAGAGAAAAACAATGAACTACATGGTATCATTATATCAAAAATTTTTACTCTGAATCTTTGACTATTTTGTCCATTTGTGTTTTAACTAGTTGTAGTAACTTTGAACCACAAGATGCATTTTTTTCTGGCAGCATTTTTATTAGATGCTCTCGAAGAAAAGCCTTAAATGTACTAAACCTGCGCTCGACGTGCGTTGATACAAGTGGCGGCCAATTTAAATATGGAACGTTTAAAACTTTCATATTATCAGGAATAAGGGCTTGTCCTTTACAATTAAAGTTCGTAACGGCGAATATCTGAAAAAATGCAAAAAAAGGCAACTTCAGATGTGTATATATGGAACATTAGCGCACACAAGGGCTGGGTTTTGGGGTTCAAACCCCCCCTAAAGCTAATAACCTCAAATGCAAACTGTATCTTAAAGCTAAGAATCCAGCCCTCAAGGAAATTATAAGAAACATTTATTATAACTTCTGTTGCTTGAAAAGGCGCTTTGCTTTTGCTGTAAATTTTCATGAGGGAATAAATATACGAGCATTTTTTTCTTGAGAGCTGCAAACTGATTTATGAAAATTTGGTAGAAGAAAATTTCTTTTCCATTTCTCGTCCGTCGTTTTATATGAATTTTTCGTTTTTCTTGAGAGTTCAGTTAATTTTTTCAGAACTCGAAATATTAAAAAAATTTAGCAATCGTGAAAAATCACCATCTATCGAAAACCAGAAACCAGAAATCGAAAAAATGGACATAAACAAGTAAGAAAGTCTAAGTTCGGGCGGAGCCGAACATTAAATACCCGGCGCAAGTATTAAATATACGTTTTTTCACCCTTCCGAAACCTTCCGCTAGATGGTAAGCCGAGGTGTATCAATTTTGAGTAAATTAGCGTCCTTCAATTTCGAAATATTGAAGTTTCAAGCATTTCTTAAATTTACCGTTATATGAGAATCGGCCGTTATTTTAGTCCGATTTCAATAATTTTCAACGTTTTACTTACACGTGGCAAGTACAATAACCATACCGAGTTTGGTACAAATTGGTAGAACGGTTACCGATATACTTATATGTGATCATAAGTGGGCGGTGCCACGCCCATTTTCCAAAATTTTACCATAAACGTATTTCTTGGTAAAGAATTGTTGCAAGCATCAATTTTGAATAAATTAGCTTCAATATTTCATGATTTATCGAAGATTTTGTATTTCTCTAAATTACCGTTATATGGGATGTGGGCGTGGTTATTGTCCGATTTTAAAAAGTTTCGGCGGTTTTTTATGCTGTACCAAGGCCAACAACTGTGCCAAGTTTGGAAGAAATTAGTGTAGCGGTTACCAAGGTATACACATGTAACCATAAGTGGGCGTGGCTACGCCCATTTTCCAAAAATTTATAATATTCTTATTTTTCGTCTAAAACTTATTATAAATATCAATTTTGAGTGAATAATCTCCAGTAGTTACTAAAATATCGCAGTTTTCGTATTTCTGAAAATTACCGTTATATGGGACGTAGGCGCGGTTATTGAGTGATTTTAAAAATTTTCGGCCATTTGGTATGCTATGCGAAGGCCAACAACTGTGCCAAGTTTGGAAGAAATTGGTGCAGCGGTTACCCAGATATACACATGTAACCATAAGTGGGCGTGGCTACGCCCATTTTCCAAAAATTTATAATATTCTTATTTTTCGTCTAAAAATTATTGTAAATATCAATTTTGAGTGAATTATCTTCAGTAGTTACTAAAATATCGCAGTTTTCGTATTTCGTATTACCGTTATATGGGAAGTGGGCGTGGTTAAAGTCCGATTTCGCCCATTTTCAATACCAACCTACCTTGGACTAAGGGAAACCTACATACCAAATTTCTTTGAGATATCTCAATTTTTGCTCGAGTTATCGTGTACACGGACAGACGGACAGACGGACAGACGGACGGACAGACAGACATGGCTTAATCGATTTCTTTTTTCATCCTGATCATTTATGTATACATTTGTCTATATCTATCTCGATTCGTTTTGGCTGTTACAAACAACCGTTATGTGAACAAAATTAATATACCCTTGTGCACAAGTGCGCTCGGGTATAAAAAGCAAAAATTCATGGAATCAATAAATTTATTTTTTTTACTGACTCTTTGTGAAAATTTTTTATTTGGTACTTTTGAAAGTTGAGCGCATCTTGAGTTTATAGAACTTTTTATTAAACAAGTAGTTTTTAAGGAAAGAACACAACCGACTTCAATTCTCATATACAAATTTAGGGGTACCGTTAATTTCTTCATGATCCAATCATCGGATCTCTAAACCAAATTACGGGACGACCCTTGAGGTACCATCTTTCCAATAAAAAAAGGATTATTGAAATCGGTTCACGTGGTAAACAAGTTATGTATTCCGGCGAATTGATAAGCTCCCCTTTTTTGAAGTCGGTTAAAAGTGTTTGAGTTCTGTTAATCTTATGTAAATAAAGTGCAGTTTATGAATTTTAAAACGTTTATTTATTTATTACATACTGAACATAAAACTTGCATAAATGTATTTTAAAGAGCGTATTATCAAGCAAATTTTCAGTATTTTCCGGTGATATATCTTCAGAAATATAAAAACCCCCCCTAAAATATATTCCTGGGTGCGCCCCTGATATGGAATCAGGAAAAGCTCATCAAATATACTCTATCTCTTTAGCAGAAAAAAGGCAATTTCCATAAAATCCGTTCCCTGATTATTACAAACAAAAGGGCAAAATTGCGGATTATATATGCGTCGGTGCATTTTTTATTCCATTCTTAAGACGTTTTTGAGGTTATGTTTATATGGGAGGTATGCTTTAAAATAAATCGTTTTTCCAATTTGTCGTTTTTTTTATTTGTCGGTTATACGCCGACTCCTTCTATTTTTCAAAAAAAATGTATGGGGCTGTACCACTGTGCGACGTTGAATCACAATAAAAAAATGATTAGACATAAAATTTACATACTTATGGTTGACTGATGGCGCTAGAACCATACAGTTGCGTGTGAACTCCAAAAAAATGGACTTGATCAGATTATTTTAACATATACCAAGCTTAACCTAAAAATGCCTTAAAAATACCACAAATTCCATCATTATTATATAAGGCTGTGTTAAAAGTAGCAGATATGAGCCAATTATTAGTTGCCCCTGTACGCGCTTTCTAGTGAACATGTTGCGCGCATAGGCGGTGAGCGTGCATGGTTCATGATGCGTGCGCGCTGTGACAAATGTTGCTGTAAGTAATAAACAGAAAAAATTTTTAGAAATATTTTCTTGAATAAATGCAGGTGCAGCTTGAATATTTATTATGTTTAAATAAAAAATAAAAATTAATTCTAAATTATAAAAATATTGTTTTTTAAGTTCCAATGTCATTACGCTTACAAAAAATTTCATCAACTTTCGTCAAATACTTTAAGAGGAAATGAGTATTGCTTAGAAATATATTTACTTATAAACACTTTAAAAATTAAAATTAAAAAAAAAAAAATTCTAAGAATCCCTTTTATATCTATAAACCTCTCTACGCACAAATTTTCACCCAAAAATTCGATCTTGGTACTGAAATCCGAGGTCCAGTTGAGAAATTTTCACCCATATAGGAAACGTCCTAATATTTTGCGAACAAATTCTTTATCTTTGTATATCGAAAATGTGTAATTTTAATTAAATTGAATCATAGAAAATTTATTTACTTTTCATTTAATATGTTACTTGATTTTATTAACGAATTCTCCAGACAGTTGAAATTTTTATCATTGGCCGTTATATACTAACCATAATTTGATGTTACAATTCTTCTAGGATATGTAGAATTAAAAATAAAAACGCCTACAGCTTGAATATATGTATGTAGTTAAAAATACATTTTCTATACACATTGCCTCTAAATCTTTCCTGATCTTTTATCACAACTATGTTTCTGGGCTTGTCGAGTTGGCGTTCATTATTGACTTCTCGCCCTCAATGTCAGTTTTCCTTTTTGCTGCAGCTCGAATAACGCGCTCCTTTGGTATGTCTAGTGAGGATTCAGTGTAAAATACGGCGTACATGGCCACTGCATGAAATACGAATCCGAAAAGCACCATTTCGTTTTGTAAAGCTAATACATGGTCGCGGTTCTGAGCTTTCTTGCAATCAAATTTCTGTTTGGCATCTTGCCGTCTTTGAAAGGATTTACCGTAATGAGCGCGAGATCACTCATCAAAATCATAAATGGGCGTGCGTCCCATTTCATCGGAGACTTTTGATTTCTTAAATCTAAATTTGTAAAACTTTGTTTCCGGATCGTCTTCTTCTTCCGGTTCGTGCTCCGTTGGCTGCGCATATGTTGATCCTGCTGTGTGTATAATGCCTTTGTCATATAGCATCCTTAAGCGATAGTTGCCTAGTACTTCATATGCTTGGGTGATTTCTCGAAATTTTTTTCGCATATTGCATCGAGAGTTTGTAGTATGCCGACTTTATCTCGCTCTGAGTTGAGCTCTGTACTATTCCAAGAGCTTCATAATAGTTGGCGCTTTTCAGCGATGAGCTGGTAGAGAGATACTGAGCATTACTGTAGCTGTAGTGCGTCGAAAAAATGCTGCGCAATATCAACCGAGACTGCCTATTATACATCGCACGGGCCACCGACTTCAATATCTTGGATTTGCTTTTAACACGATTATATAATTTTTTATTAGGAATTGTAGCAATTTGACAGCTTTGCATCACATTTCGCATTCACAAAACAGCTGATGATTATGTGGCGATATCTCAAAAACTACACGTAGGAAATAAACATTTATATGTAATCAGTATTAGGTCAAAGGTTGGAAAAAAATTGCAGCTACTCTGCACCAAAGTGCACGTGGCTTTTAACTACAAACTTTTTATTTCATATCGAAACCGATCCAGTCTAATATTACGATAAAACTGGCCCCATTGAACTTGTTAAATGAAAAAGAGCTTTTTGTAATCACAATCGTTAACATTGAACATTTGGAGCATCGTACAGTTCCACAAGTAACGTAACTCTTCTTCTTACCGTTTTTTCTAGCAGGCTGAAGGTGTGTTTTTGGTTAGTGTATTGGTGTTTTTGGTTCAGTGTGTTAGTGTATTATGAATAAATTGTAATAGAAATAAAAGAAATTGTAATATAAATGAAAGAAATTGTAAAAGATAAGAGCACATGACCAAAAAACAGGTGATCTCAGCTGTAGGCATTTTTTGGCAATCAACTGATAGTGTTTTTACTTATGAAACTCTACGATGATTTGGAGTTAACTTTGACGGTTGTTTGATTTCAAATAAAAATTCCAAAAAATATATTCAAAATCAAGTTTTTGTATTTCAATTTGTTTTGTGCGAATGTCTGCTTCATGATATTAAAGACTCTGCGTAATTGGCAGTGCATGCACTGCTATGTATATCATTTTTACGTAGAAATCAAAAACTAGCAGACTTCTACGTATGTAATGCTGTGCGTTGGGTAACCGCTTACACGCGAAGCTCATTTAACAGATTCCTTATGTGACAACTCTCAAGCAATGCCAAGTATGCATAACGGAGCCTTAACGCATACGGATTACTTAGAGACTTCAAAATGCTTAGTTCGTATACACTATTTATCTCCGCGTACGATGATACCTGATGGGAGATATGCATACAATTTTGCTATTTTTTTATAGTTTTTAATTTTTTTTATTTTTGAGAATTTAAATTTTTTGAACGTTGGCGTGTCAAATGAAAGCTTTTGGCTCGTTCTGATTGGCTGAAGCAGAAAGCTTTATGATACAACTCTGCGCTGAACTGGTTTTCAAACGAGTTAAATCATTTAACTGGTTCAATTTTCCAACAACAATTGCATGCGATTTAACTGGTTTATGAACACGTTTTGTTCATTTAACTGGTTCAAGCCCATTTAACATGTTTAACTCGTATGTATGTAGTATAATAAACATATACCTATCCATGTATGTTCCTACGAATACAACCGAAATTGCATTCATTCATGTTCGTATGTATGTTGTATATATATACATACATACGTATTGCGATTTTTTAATGCATTTAATATTAGTTGTGTTAGTAAGCTGCTCTAGGTTACGCCAGGTTAATATGTCTCCCAAAATTGTGTTTCATGGGGATTTTTCTTGCTCTAACTTACTCTACTTTTTGTTTCATGAGCCTGCGCTAAGTGGAACTAGAGCAACTTAGACAACTTAAGTTGCTCTAACTTGCCCTACTGTTTTTTGACAGCTGCTCGATTCTGCTCTAACTTGACCTGCTCTGCACTTTTTTCGGTCTCATTGAACACAACTATTATCAACCTTCGTAATTTGCATATCTACGCAGCTATACATGTAAGTACCCCGCAGGGAAAGCTATATAATAGTTGAAAATTAGAATGCTACCAGTTTGCGTTTCAGCCCACCTAGTTCACGTTGTATCCTTTTTCACTAATAGCGACTGGTATTTTTAACAAAGCAAAGCTGTGGCGCGCCATTCGAGAAATCCGAGTTCGAATCCTCGGGCAGAGGTTTTTACTTTTTTATGTATTTTATCTGTTTTTAATTAAATAATGTTTAATTAATCTCTTTGTAATTTTTAAATATTATATAGAATCTTTCCAAATAAAATTAAATTTACAATTTTTCATTTATATGCAAATTAAAATAATTGACATACTTTACTTTAACCACTTCCAAGCGGACTCGAACCTGAGATCTCAGAACCGGAATCGTTAGTCTTCTTGCGATGCCACAGCCGACCTTTGTGAAGAAAGCAATTAACTAGATTTTAGTTTTGGCCTTGGCAATTCAGAGGCAGATGTCGCTAATCGCATAAGTTGATCGAAATCTTCGAAATATTAGGCCGCCGCTTTACCACATACTAGTTAATGAACTAGTATTTTTACTGGCTGATTTGGCCTTTCACTGCGGAGAACTGGTACATGTAATTATAATCCAAGACGACTGGTATTCCTTCCATTCTTATATAATAGTTCATGAACTGAAATTTGTGCATACTAATTCAACTTTTCACTGCAGGGTATGTACGTGTGTTCGTGTATGTATGTATACCCATATGCTGACAAATTGTTATCGTACATTCGTTTATATGTATGTACATTAATATGTAGGTTCGTACATATGGAGGTTAGGGCTGCCATAAATCCTAGAAGTTAGACCGAACATTTCCCCCAAAATCCCAAAAGCTTTTGCAGTCAAATTGTATGTAGGTAATAACTACACTACTTACTGCAATAATAAAGTCATATATTTCACAGAAAGCATTGAAGACTTCGCATAATGAATAGATCCTTCATTCACATACATATTTAGTTGCGTTCCAGGTGCTCACGATATTCACGATTTGCAGTTTTTTTTGCAGGAAAGCGTTCCAGGTGCCAAAAAACCTGTAAGTCAAACCACTCTTGTGAGAGTCATTTGCCCTCTCTCTCAGTCAGAAGTTGCGGGTTTTAGTCCGAAGTTTTTCTTCCTGAAAGTTTATGAAAAGTGTCAAACGATAGGCAGGGTTGCATTTGTAAACAAAAATAGAAAGCCAATAACCTTAAGCGCTACGGAGACAATCAAATAAATACTCCAAGCATTGCGTATTATTTAGCGTGGACCGAAAATCCGCTTTTTTAGAATTTTGATCGGTAATAGCAAAAATATGGTTCATTATGCTTTAAAAAAAAATCGGGGTGAAAGACGGAAATTTTTGGTCAATATCTTAGGCTCGCCCAAGTCCATCAAAGTTCAAGTGGTAAAAAAAATTGGTTTAGCTTATTTCGATTCTCTACAAAAAAGGTCCATATACCAAATTAATTGCCATTTTAATGCGTATGTGTCAGTGAGGTACATTTCATAAAGCTGGTAAGCATTGGTAATGCTCAATCAAACGTAAAACAATTTATTTTTCTTGTTCGCGCACTTGCTCACCACGACGATCAGCAGCCAAGTGAGCTTATTTTTTGTCAAGCATAACGCGAGACGGTTGATATCAAAGATAAAGGAAAGGTGTTTTTTCGCGTTCCAGGTGACTTTTACTGTTTCGCTCTTGCTCACTACTCACGCTCTTGCTCTATACTCACCTCAATGATCTTTATTGATCCCCATATGTTTTTTTTTTTTTTTAATTTGAGAATCGAAGCTATTCTGCATTTATGCCCAAATTTTGCTCAACTTCTGAAATTTAACAGAAATGCAACTCTGAAACATCACGCACGCAAATTGATTTCGTTTAATCAAATGTGAAAAACTTGCGAGCGTGCGTAGAAAAACTCACGCCGGTAATATTCCCTGCAAAAAATGGGACTAATCCGGGATTACTCCGGGAGCAGTCGCAAAGGAGCATGCGACTAATACCAGTTCTAATCTCTTTATATGGAATGAACTGTTCGCTTTTGTTCGAGCATATCTTATGAAGATGCTAATTGTTCACCTTTATACCCGAACGGGTATAAAAAGCGACTAGTCACTTTTAAAAAATAAAAATAAAAATTTGCGCCAGCTGAGATTCGAACCGGGGTGCTCAGTTTTGTTAGGCGAATACTCTATCTGCGAGCCAACGCCGCACATGAAATTTGATTGACTAAGTGCGTACATATCATTAAATCGTTAATAGTATCCGTTAGAGATGAGTTGGGGACTAATTGCTCTCCAATTATACCCATAAGGGATGAGCCGAGACCAATTGATCTCCATTAGTACCCGTATGAGACTAGTTGCGACTAATTAATGCCCAATTGTACCCGATTGAGAGTAATCTCGGAATACTCTCTTTAGAGATTAGTCGCACATTTTTTTGCAGGGTTAGGTTAAGCTGTAATACTTCTATATTCCCAGCAAACACAGTCTCTAACGTTAGAGAAATTTGGATTTCTACATTAGATAACTAGGGTATTTCTCTAATCGTTCTCGAGTCGATGACGAAGTTAGAGAACTACATTAGAATTCGATTCGAGAACGATTAGAGAAACAACGAAAATTCAAATAAGTGTAAATAAGCAATATTCCAAATGAATGAATCATAATTTTTTTTTAAGTTCAAATAATTCATTATTATTTTATTGCAAATACATTTAATAAAAATTTTACAAACAAAGCGTTTTATTTAATAAAGCAAAATAGCAGTTTGAAATTCAAATTCGAGTCCCATTAGAGATCAACATTAGAATTCGATTAGAGAATTTATATTTTCTCGAGTCGAGAACTATGTCCCATTTTTGTTGAGATTGATATGATTCTCGATAGTTTTTCGAGTCGATCTCAAACGTTTGAGATTGGAGAATGTGGCTAGTTCTCCAATCATTATCTAATCGATAACTACCCTCAATGTTTGCTGGGTTGGCAGTAAGCTTACTTCTCAATGTGTAAGCATTCCGAAATCAAAGCGAGACAGTTTAGTACCGTTTTTATGTATGTATTGTGTATGTGTTGTGTACGTGAGTGCCGTTTTGTGTATGTGTTGTGTACATGCCCTGCAGCAAAATTTAGGGACAGTCTGTCAAAGCGCTAGTTCCGCCCTACAAATTTCAGAACTGTCTCTGAACTACTGAAAAAGGGATGCTGAGTTGGACGGTTGAAACTCATATGTTGCTAGTTGCGCTGTCATCAATGTTACTCATCCTGGTCATGTGAAAGCTGACAAAAGATGCACAAATGTAATATACTATATTTTTTCGATTTTCTTAGACCCTAAAACTAATAACAAACTGTTTTCGTTTATTTAATATGTAATTCTCTACATAGTTTATGGGGCAACTGCTAAAATATTTCCAAAGAAGTCGTTATTGGTAACATTAATGTCATTTTTATACATATCTACGTACGTATAAAATTTAATGCAAAATAGAAAATTTAGTTAAGCTACACTTGACAGGAAAGGTCTGCGTACACCATTTCTTTTTTAAATATTCACAATATATTGAGAGTTAAAATTTGTTATTATTTAAATGATCATGCTTAAAATAAAATAATATTAACCGTGTTTTAAAACTTTATACAAAACGAAAGTTAAACTTAACGATTTTTCATCAAAATGTTTGACTTTTTAATCAGATTTAAAAAAATAAACAAAAGTGGTAAACAATCTCACTTTGAAATGGGAGTACTATTGACATGAACGATACTACATACGTAAATGTATCACTAAGCACCCGAAACAAGGCGAATTCATATAAGGTGGTATCGATTCAACAAATACAACAATTACCTGTATTTTGTTTTTTTTGTTTTAGCTGGTGATTGTCAAATTTCAGCTATTCTTCTTCGAATGAAAAAGGGCGACAGAAAATGCAAACACTTTCACGTTTTCACTCACTCACTAGCAAAATATAAAATTTTTACAATCAAACGCTACACACATCTGATTAAACAACACCACCTTATATAAATTCGCCGTGACACGAAATGTGTAGTTATGCAGTGATTTTTTTTTTAATTTCCAATGTTTTTCATCTTAAATATTTTTCGTTTAGTTTTTATTTAAGTACTATGTCTCATACTCCATAAACCATTTAAATTCAAATTCCTAACTGTGCTGCAAACTTGATAGAACTATTTCGAGTATTCTGTTTTGTAGTCCATCAAATTTTAGTGTAGTAAAGTGTAATCTTGCATCTTAAACGTGCGAAAAAAGAGTTATAAAAAATCAGCGTGATTAATTATACTAAAATTTAATGGGCTATAGAACTGCATACTCATAAACTGATTTAAAATATTGAAGTTTTTATAACAGTTTCTAGAATTCTACTAAATTTCCAACACAGTTAGAAACGTGAATTTATTTGTTTATGTTATAATACTTATGAGCCATCCTTAAATAAACAATTTACGAAAAATATTTAGCATGAAAACTATTGTAAATATTCTAAATTCTATATTTCTTATGAGATGCCAGAAATTCTATTTATTACATTTCAATAAATTTAATCCAATTTAACGCTGAGTTATCACAAATAATCATTCAATATATCATCGTTTTTCTCATTTTTTGACACGACTTAGATCAGATTTTTAATTATAGGTATCCCGGAAATACCCATTATACGTAACAAATATAAATTATTTTTAAGAATAACGGCTTTAGAAAATAAAGGAATAATTGACACACAGTTTGCTTCAAAAAGTAAATTAGTTCAAAACAAATAGCTCTTTAAACATAAAATGAAGTACCTTCATTTACAAAATTGTATGCGTGCTTATTTAAAGAAAAGGCTCTATACTATACTATTAGAACCAGCTCAAAACTAACCACATTTTTTCTAGCCCGGAGGTGACCCTTTTTGAACTATCTAAGAACTGTTGTTATATGAACTGTACCAGAACCATCTAAGCCAGAGTCAGCTCAGAACAAGTTCAAAAGTTCTGCAGAGGGCGACAATTGTCACTTCGTAGGACATCGCCATGTTAAAAAAGACAGTTGCAAGCATTGAGTTGGGATAGATGAAGAACCAGTACCGTCCCTTTTCAGGCTAGCTCAGCGCAAGTTCTGAACCAGTTTGATTTGCTGCAGGGTGTTTATTTATAAACGTATCCCTGCAAAAAATTGTGAGACTACCCTGCAAAAAATTGTGCGAGTAATCTGTAAAGAGAGTATTCCGAGATTACTCTCAATCGGGTACAATTGGGCATTAATTAGTCCCAACTACTCTCATACGGGCACTAATGGAGCTCAGTTTGTCTCGACCCATCCCTTATAGGTATAATTGGAGATCAATTAGTCCTCAACTCATCTCTAACGGGTACTATTAACGATTTGATGATATTTACGCTTACGCTTACTTAGGGTCAAAACATAGTGGAGCGACGAGCAAAGCGAAGAGCTAGCATCGAGCAAAGCTTCAATTACAAATGTGTATGTACGCTTTGCTCTTCACTATGCACTTTGCCATTGAAACATATGACTGCTTTTACACAGTTCAAGTATTGAATTCAATTCTGCTCGCATGTGGAAGAGAGGGGTTGAGAAGAAAAGGGACGAGTACGCATGCGTCTGTACCGTCAAGTCGTTTCAACTTTCTTGCTTTGCTTTTGGCATTTTCGTTGCTTCCCATTTACAAAACCAAAAACTTGAATTCAACAGAATTGAAACGTGTAAAAGCAAATAGAAAACACAAAAGAGAATGAGCAAGAATTGCTTTCAAGTACTTGAATCATGTAAATCGGGTGTATGTGTTTCAAATCGACGCTTTGCTCGATGCTCTTTGCTCGCCGCTCCACTATGTTCTTACCCTTATAGCTCAGTTAGTCAACGACGTAGCGCGAACGTAGGTTGACGTACGTAGCAGCGTATCAAATTTACTGTTGATAGAGAGAGAGAAAAGCAACGGCAACGTCACCGCCATGCGATGGTGAGTTTTCGTTAACACGCGAATCCCATAAGATAAATCGTGTCTGCGTCAACCTACGTTTACGCTACGTCGTTGACTGTTTGCGCTTTTAGTCAACGAAATTTCATGTGCGGCGTTGGCACAGAGAGAGAGCATTCGCTTAACAAAACTGATCAAAAGTGGTATTAGTCGCATGTTCCTTTGCGATTGCTCCCGGAGTCATCCGCATTAGTCGCATTTTTTGCAGGAATGCGTTCCTGTTCTTTTTTACGTGTTTATTGATATCTCTGTACTGTAATGTTTTCGGACGATACTATCTCTTACTGCCAATATAGGAGTATTAAATATATGGTTTTACAGGTTTTTACACGAAGTTACCTGCAACGCAACTTTTATTTATTATGTACAGTTAAAAAAAGTAAAATTAAAAATTGTATGAAAGAAACGTCAGTGCACTGTTGCCGGAACATACATAAATGAAGTATTATCCCTTACGAAAAGCGGTTTTTACCGTGCAATCCGTGCAATCTGTGCACCGTGCAAAAGCTTTACAAGACTCAGAGAATACCCCTATTGTATAACATTGGACTTGGTGCAAGAACAAGCTGTCTTGTGTCCATTTCTTTCTTATATACAATAAGTACTGTATATATACAGAATTTCCGCTTTCTATCGACGATTTTATTTCATGTCCACTGAGAAATATTTGAACAGGAAAAATATTTTTTAAACATAATTATCAAGAGTTATCAAGAATTCACAAGAATCACGGCCCTATAACAGTGAAAAACTTGTTTGAGCGATCACGGAAATTTTTATAGAAAATAGCCCAGAGGGGTTTGCTACTGTTTGTTAACTTTCAGGTGGGTCCGGGATCGAATGTTGTTAGAGGGAATTTTTTATTTTTTTTAGATTTTTCGTAATTACGAAAAAGTATCCGGACGTTCAGAACGAAATCGTGTTCAAAATCTCCAAAAATTACTGTTCAAAATTTTAGCTTCACCAGAGAGAATATAATTAATTTTTTTCTCGGCGAATACTGTAACTTTAGCTTTAAAATTACGTTAAGATGAAGTCTCTACGATGAGCAGAACCCGAGATATAACGACTTGAAAAAGTACATGATTATTCAGAATCACGAAAAAATGCAAACTTTGACAGATCAAATCTCCGAAGAAAAAAAGAGAAAAAAAATCCTCGAATACGTGTTAGCTTATTTGATGTATAAAACCCATAAAAAAAATTTTAAGCCAATCGAAAGTGTCACGCCAAATTTGGTGTCCGATATGAAAAAGAATGTCTCATATGTTATGAGAAACCATTTTTTGTGAAGGTAATCAGACCTGCACCGTTGGTTTCTGAATAAGGTTGCCACATGTTTATAAATTTAAGTTCAATGTTGGCATTTCAACGCCATGCAGTTTCACTAGTATTCCTTATAGGTACAGTTGCTTTGGTTCCGGCGTTCCCTTATGTTGAAATAAATTCTGATATTATAAGCCATGTAGTTCTGTGGCACAATCCGTAAAGTTGAATTGCAGATGTTTGATATGAAATACACAAGTTTATAATTTTTAATATCTTAATCATAAAAGAACAAATTTCTCTTGACAGTGACGTAACCTGGAAAAATGTTTGGCGTAGAAATTTCCACATATCTTACAATTAGGGATGTTAATTTTTTTGCTTTTTACGATCGCGGGATTTTCAGGATGTCGGCATCACAATCCCGGATTCAGATATTCATTACTTTTCAACAACTTAATTCGAAAAAATTGCCTCTATATCCCCTACCACAAAATGAGTAATAAATAAATGGGTTTGAAACCTACTTTTTTATTTAAAGTAGCGTTTTTATTTTTTCCCTCTGATGTCAGGATTTAGAATTTAAAAAATTAAAATTTTTTGGATTCACAAGGAAGAATAGGTATTTTTTTAAGCTGGTAAAGTTAGAAGGACGAAATTCGAGTATGTTATCGAGTTTATATAAGTCCTTAACATATAATTTTTTCAAAAATAAATATTGCAAAATTTTAAGGATAAAATTTTAAAAGGACATTTTCAATACTCAAACAATATACAAACTCTACAGAATTTCCTTTTTAATTTGATACCCATACTTCTTCTCTAAGCACGTTTCACTGAATTTTTTAAATCATTGAATTGCTGACGTCAGAGTGGAAACTAAAAACGCAATTTAATATATTTGGCCTATTTTTCGCGAATATATTGATTTTTGTGTGTAAATTTTACTTTCGCACGGTACTATATGTATGTATAATGAGATAGACAGTTATAAGGAAATGTTAATTATTAAATTAAAAAAGAAATATAGCCAATACTGCTCAAGAAAAGGAGTTTCTATAATTGCCAGCAGTGCATTTTACAAATCCCGAAAATCCCAGGATTATTTGCCAAGAGTCCCGTGATTTTCGGGACCTAAAAAAGGCCGGGATTCCGGGACTAACATACCTACTTACAATGCGTTTCATGAGCATTTCTGTCTTTTTGTATATGCATAACCAGAAGATAATTTACATAGGCTGTCTTAAGTTTCCTGTCCTTGTCGTTTAAAGAATAAAGGGAATGCCGCATGATACTAAAGCCAACTTCCCGACGTAAGCTATTATTCCATCCGAACATAGATATAAACTATGATACATATTGTTTTTGAAGAGAAAATAGCGGTCTCCATTGGCAATTTATGTTCTGACACATGTACAAGGATATTATCTTTCTCCTGTGGAGATGGCCAGTTAAATAAATTCCTTAATAAATCACAATATAGTTTAAAAAACTAAAAACTCGCTTTTATAATTTCCATTCGTTCTGTCATCATATTACTTTAAAAATGGAAATTTAAAGCAACTCCCATTCGTACTGTCATCAGGTATGTAACTTGATAAAGGAAATCGCTGCATCTTTTAGGAGCACCAATATTACATAGTTACATCCCAAGCTAACATGAGCGAGGTAAAAGCATGATTCTTACGAATTAAAAGAACAGCTTTAAAAGAATTCCTCCAAAGGGTCTTCTAAAATACGTCCTACAAAAGCCGTTCTGTAAGCTCTTCTTTGGGTAGCGAAAGCAGAAGCCCTCCAATTTGTGCCTCTCTATACTAGATATAATGGAGAAAGGAATGGCTATAGTAAGGCCTTTTGGGAGAGATTTCAGCTCCTGAATTGTGTACCTCTTCTGGAACTTGCGCTTTTTTTAAATTTGCCTAAAGATAAAAAAGACAGATTTTAACCAAATAAACTAAAAAGGAACACACCAGATATTGGTCAATATGTTATATAAAACGTTTCGTTTTCGATTTTCCCTTAATAACAACAGAAAGCTTAACATTTTTTACATCAATGTCAAAAATCTACCAAAAATGAAATGGGCGTCTGCATTGACCTTCCTTATAAAACCGGGACAGTTTAAGTGTGGGCCAGGACACCAGTACAGTTACCTAAAACCAGGACAAATCTTGAAAAACCAGGACATCTAACAGCTTTATTTTAGTTGCACATAATTCCCTCTAACAGGTTTGGTGATTTAAAAGTGGGCTCTCTCAGGCATTTTTTATCACTTTAAAAATTCGTAAATGCACTCTTATTTTTTTTTTTAACTTTATACTTTTGTTGTACCACAAAAAAAAGCTATGAACTTCAGGAGAATAAAACATGCAGGAACTTATGTATAATAAAGTAATGATTACGGTAAAAAATTAATAGAATCGCAGCATAAATGTAATAATGAAACCTTTTAAAAACAGCATACTAAAGCTGTTATTACTAAATTATATATTTTATTTTATAAACTCTCAACTTTAAAAAACAAAAAAATATTATTAATCAAAATTTTGGAACATTTATGTCGGTTAGGTTTATACTCGAATATTTATTGGCGATTGGCATTAAAATTTGCCAACCTCATCATTATTATTTTTGATCGCACTTGTTACACTGTGCGCCACCGTATTTTCTCTTGATTATTTTCCATTCGCTCACTGGAAAAAATGCCACACGTTTGTTTATCACTTTCTGCCCCGAGGTCCAAAAACGCAAACCTGTGAATTAAATTATTTAATAAAAGCATTTAATACCGTCAACAACGTGATTCGGGAAAAGAATAAAAATTTACAAACAAAAGGCAACAGACCTTAGGGGTGTGTTTAAATTTGTCAGTGAAAAGGTTGCAGCCGAAATGGAGTGTACTGCCAAGCGAGAGAACAGGTGGAGGAAATGGAAAACGAAATCAAACATTAACTGAAACAAAAAAACATATCGCCTATCGCTACTCGCCCATGTGTTTGAAACGGGGATGAAAGTGTGAAGACGTCATGGTGTAATGCTATTATGCACATGCAAATATGTTGTGGTGAAAAAGGGTGTTCCGCTGCATAAAAATGACACAAAAATATTAATTAATTGTGTAATCTATAGAATATTATAAAACGCCAGAGCTAATGTTAAATGCCTTTGAGAAGTGCAAAAAAACTGAAAGCTCTTGGTTAACAATAAAAGAAATACAAACAAAATACAACAATAGCAATAACAAAGACTATGTGAAGTTAACGTGGAAATGAGAAAGCAGCAAGGTGGAGATACCGTGAGTAAAGTTGTCCTTACGAAACTCTGTGGGCAAGGTCCACACTACAGATGACCACTGAACGGCGATAATGTATACACATGAGTGAAATTCGGGGGTATTGAACGTATATTATAGAAAAATACAACCTTGAAATGCTGCGACTGGCTGCGAAACGGCTTGTGCTCGATTTGTGGTGTGTTCCTGCTGTGCCTTTGTGTGAATGTCTCCAGATTTTGAACCGCATGAACCGGTTGAAGAAGTTTTAAAAACTGGAAAATGCCAAATGTGTTTTGGAGCGCAAAACTGCAGCACAGGTGTTATTCCAATAATCCAAAAAATGTATGTGGCTCTGGGATGTAATGCCGAAACGTTGGTAGTATGCGCGCTTCAAACTTCAAAAAGGAGTAGAACTCCTCCTTATCACAATTTGTTTTCTCAGTAAGCTAAAATTAAACTTTCGGGTCACAAGTCAATCATCTCTTCAGGCCTTCAGATATATAGTAAACTTTGGATAACAACTTTTTCGTAAAATATAGCATCATGCCTTCAGATACTTATAGTAAAATTTGGATAACAACTTTTTCGTAAAATATAGCATCAATAATTTAAATGAACGTTTGCAGTTCATTGGGTTTCGGATTTAAACGTCAATTAAAATTTTATGAAAACAAGTAAAAAATAGGTAAGTTGAGGTGTAGTTGATACTACAATACAGCGTCCTGGTTCGTCCTGATCTTAGAAAATTGTCCTGGTGTCCTGCAGTGGAGTTCTAACAAGCGCTACGCTAAATTTTCGTCACCAAAATTCTACATGCAAAAGTAACAGATACAGTGTGTAATCAGCCTAATCTGGCAGTATAGGGAGCATGTAACTAGATGTTGCATGTCGTTAGGCGCGCTTGCTATTCTTTCGGAGATTTTTGGCGATCAAAATTAGCGATAGCGAATGTTGAATTCCGGCTGCTGGTCCATACCTAAATTGTCCTAGATTTTTAATGAAGGTCAATGCAGACGCCCATTTCATTTTTGGCAGGTTTTTGCTATGAAAAATGGTTAAGATACCTGTTTTTGAAACCGAAAATCTATGACGAAACGTTTTATCTAACAATATCTAGTGAATTTACTTTTTTTCTGTTTCGTTTACTTTGTTAAAATCCTACTTTTTTATCTTCAGACGAATCCCTAAAAAAGTGGGATTTCCTGAATAGGTACACGTCAAGAGCAATTTGTTCTTTTATGATTTAAAAAATTCAAAGTTTGAGCATTTCATACAACCACATCATCATCAATCATTCAGCTCTACGGATTTTGCCACAAAACTACATTGCTTATAATATCAGAAGTTACTTCAAAATAATACAACGCCAGAACCAAGCAAATGTATTTATAAGGAATATATGTATTAACAGCATATTCACATGCATCTTCGATTTATTTGGATAAGTGTCCTGGTCTATGGGTTCAGGCTTATGGCGGCCCATATCACAATAAACCACAATTATCTTCTGTAGATTTTTTTTAACAAGTTCGTATGTGGATAAAGAACAGTCAACATTATATGATGTAGCAGCATTATATTAAATTCGCACCAAAGTGGCTTGGAATTTGAATTGCAGTTGCAATTTCGTTGCTGTTATCACCCGAAAGTATTTTTACTACTTTTGATATGTCCTTGAAAGTGGGGTTCCTTTTTGCATCAATTTTAGCCGACACTATGTACCTGCCCATATGGTCCAGGCGTAGAGTGCAATCCTTTAAATGCCATTGTTACCATGATCATGGTATCTGTCAGAGGTACTCCTCTAGACTCTTTCTTCCAAAATTTTTTTTAGTATAAGCTAAATCGTTCATCTGCGTTTCGCATTGCAATATCACTTGCGCTGAAGCAAGCTCACAGAAGCTCTCATCTACATTCAGATGCGTGACCACCTAGACTAAAAAATTTAATCCAAAATAAGTTTCTAGCTTAATTTTTTTTATTACAAACCTCCTTAATTTTTTGCCAGTTTGATAAAAAAACAGCTCTTTCCAACCAAGTACCTCATCGCGTTAATATTGGTTCTGATGGTAGTGGAGTATTAGTCAGTATTTCTCTATATTTTTCAATTCGAAGCGGGGTTTTGAAAAATAATATTTTCATTGAAGAAACCAATCTATTCTATACAATTGGATATAAAAAGTCATGTAAAATTTCACCAGCCTGTATGCTGCGGCATCTTTTACGTCATTATCGCCGTTTGACCTTAGAATTCTTGTTGACGATGGCATCAGCATTGGTTTTCGTCAACTGCTTTCAGACCACCCAATATAAAATTCTTGATCGGTGCACGGATTGCGCGTAAAAACCGGGTTTCCGGGAAAGCTTTGCAATCAATGTAATCGAAAGTGTAAGTTCGGGCCGTAAATCATCGACTAGAGAATACGAAGGAAATGAAGATGAGCGAGCAGAAACCACGAATTATGAAACCCATGAAAGTAAGTCATCGAAAATTGAAGCACTGCCACACGAAATTGTATAAGACATCGCTGTAAATCCCGATAATGGCTTGAATTCGATATCAGGGAAAACTGTCAACATGTATTCTTTTATGGCCAATCCTTTTTCAATTGTCGATCGATTATACGGATTCACCCTTGGAACATGCATGTTGGTTGGCTATTTTTATATTCCGCCGAATATGTTGATCAATGAGTCTCTCTAGAGTTTTTAGAAGAAACGAAATGAGGCTTATAGTCCTGAAACATTTCAGTTTCACATGACCGGAATTGTCACCTTTTGGTAGAAAGACCTACGTCCACTCGTACGGTATGTGAGTAAGAATTAGGTAGGCTGTAAAAATCTGAGAAAACAGAAGGCACATAGTGTCCTTAGCTGATTGAGCTACTTATACTATGTGGCCATAAGTGAGCGGTGTCACGCCCATTTTCCGAAAATTTTATTTTTTTTTATCGTATTACTCGCTAAAGAATTATTCTAAACATCAATTTTGAGTAATCTAGCTTAAGTGGTTACTGATTTATTGCAGATTTTGTATTTCTCTGAATTACTGTTATATGGGATATGGGCGTGGTTATTGTCCGATTTTAAAAAATTTCAACCGATTGCTTGTACTAAGGTCAATAACTGTGCCATGCTTGGTAGTAATTGGTAGAGCGGTTAATAATATTATTATTTCCTCCCAACAGGGCTGGGGACGAGTGGGTTCTAGGACCGAGCAGTGTATCGGAGGTGTCATCAGAGCACCCCAGGTAGCGAGTTTATCAGAATCTGCAGCATTTCGTTACATGATAATGTCCAGTCACCGTTAGTCTTCTGGATAGAGTTCCTGTAGAAGATTTCGACAGAACATTTCGCAGCCGGTTTCCTTTGAAGCTTTCTTCCATGTGTTGTTGTAGAAGTTTTACTAAGAGTACTGTTTCGTCCCCTATGGGGTTCTTTAAAAATTGCGTCCTTGTAGAGTTCCCAAAGCCTGGACTTCTGGCTTAGTTGAAAAGCCTCTTGCTGAAATCTCAGGATTCCATTACTGGAGTTTCATTTTGCACTACTGGAGACTGCTTGAGAAGGATAGCCTGAAAGCAGCGTCTGTTACAAATTTCACCTCTTAATCAATTTTTAACGATGTACATATGCCGCATAGTTTTAAGTTGATTTCTTTACGTTTTTTAAATTTTTATCATCATCCGTCCTTTTTTTCTCACTTTGAAATTAAAGGTCAATAAATCACATTATAAATCATGCACAAGATTTATGGGTCTGCTTATTCACTAATTTAATTTTCACCAATTTTTGCGCGCGCATACCAAACAACCAATCTCTTCTTCTTATTTGGCGCTGTAACCGCCTAAGCAATTTTGTCTGAGTTCAACAAAGCACGTCGTTTCTCTTCTGGGCCAACTGACGCCAATTGCAAATGCCAAATGAACCCAAGTCCTTCTCCACTTGGTTCTCTATCGTAGTGGGGGCCTCTCTCCTCCTCTGCTACCACCAGCGGGCCCCGAGTTGAACACCTTCAGACCTGGATCGTCGGAGTCCATTCGAAAAACGTTACCAAGCCATCGTATCTGCTGTATTTTAATTCGCTGCACTAAGTCGATGTCGTTGTAAAGCTCATACAGCTCATCATTTCATCACCTGCCGGACTTGCTGTCGCCACCGCGTAAAGGCGTAAATCTTCCGCAAAATCTTTCTCTCGAATACCCCAAGAGCCGCCTAATCGGATGTTGTCATGTTCAATGCTTCTGCGCCATATACCAACACGAGTATGATGACTGACTTATATGGTGTGGTTTCGGTACGTCGAAAGACGACTTTACTCCTTAATTACCTACTCATTCCAAAGTAGCACTTGTTGGCAAGAGTTATTTTACATTATTGACATTATTATCGGTGTTAGTGAGGGTCCTCATGTAAAATAAATCCTCCATTTCTCGAAATTATAACTCCCAACCGTGACGTGGGTGCCAAGGCTCGAATGCGCTGACTGTCCGTCCTGTCCTCGTTGATCGCCTGACCCATTCGCTTTGCTTCCTTATCGAACTTGGAAAAGGCAGAGAAGACTTCGCGCAATTGCACGCTTTTGTGAAAAATTGTTCTTGAGCGGTTCAGTTCTGTTGCTTTTATTATTTTCTCCAAGATCAGATTAAAGAAATCGCATGAAATGGAGTCGCCCTGTCTGAAACCCCGTTTGGTAGCAATCGGCTCGGAGAAATCTTTCCCAGTTCTAACAGCTGTATCAGTTTCCCGGGAATGCCAAATTCAGACATCGCGGCGTATGGTGAGTGACAAGATTTGACATATTATGAATACCTGGCCTATGGTGGATTTTCCAGGTCTAGAGCCGCACAGATAAGGCCCAATGAGCTCGTTGACGGTGAGCTTCAGGATTTCACACAATACGCTCTATAAGACCTTGTAACCTATGCTTAGAAGGCTGATCCCGCGGTAGTTGGCGCGAATGGCGTGGTCGCTTTTCTTGTGGATTGGGCAGAGCATACTTAAACTCTAGTCGCCGAGCATGCATTCATCTGATTACATTCTGCATAAGAGTTGATGCATGCACCTTATCAATTCCTCGCCGCCATACTTGAATAGCTCGGCTGGCAGGCTGGCAGCTATGTTGTTTTTTAAGCGCGCTATTGCTATTCGTACCCCATCATAGTCAAGTGGTGGAACAGCTACTTCGTCATTCTTCTCATTTTTTTTTATTCAGTCTTCTCCACACCTTTCTGTGCTGCTACCATTTAGTAGGGTGGAAAAGTGTTCCCTCCATAATTTCAGGATGTTCTGGACATAAGTCACTAGGCCGCCATTGCTGATCTTACAAGAGTTCGCCTTGGTCTTAAAACCTTAAGTCGCCTAACCCTCTGCTAAAATTTTCGGGCGTTTTTCCTGTCGGCCAGCCTTTCAAGCTCTTCGCGCTCACGTGATTCGGTCTTTCTCGCATATATTGGTTTGTTGAAGAGTGCTCTCTGAGAGCAGCTGTGAGAGTCGGGTAGAGAATACATTGGCCGTCTGTTGTGATTGCAGCTTTTCGACGTTAAGCTTTCCTTGCCTTTTTGGGCGCAAATTTTCTGCTACACAGAGGTGGGTGCGTATCTTAGATGTAACCACTGTACGAGTCAATGGTTTGGCCTTGGAGTGTACGGTCGTCCAAACCAATGGAAGCGTGCCTTCCGTCTATCACAACATGATCGATTTGGTTTCTCGTTTTTCGATCTGGAGGCAACCATGTAGCCCGATGGATCTTTTTGTGCTTGACCCTAGTACTGCATTCAACCATGTTTCGGACCCCGGCTAAGTCGATCAGCCTTAGTCGGTTGTCGAACGCTTCGTCGTAGAGGCTGAATTTTCCGACGGTGGTTCCAAAGGTACCTTCCTTTCCCACCCTGACATTGTAGTCGCTAAGCCGATTTTGGTATCCTGGCGGGAGCAGCTCTAGTATGTGCGCTCCAAGCGGTCATAGAAAAGATCTTTGGAAGCCTCGTCCTTCTCTTCTGTCAGGGCATGGACCCAGATTAGCGAGATGTCGAAGAATCTCACTTTTATGCAGATTGTGGCTAGACGTTCGTAACCGGGGGGAAGGACAGTACTCAGCGACGGAGACTCTCTTCCACCACAAATCCAACACCGAATTTGCGCTCCATTACATGGCAGCTGTAGTAGACGTCGTAAGGTCTCAGAGGTTTGTTGACTTACCTCGTCACACGCATTTCTTGAATGGCGTTGATGCTTTTTGCTTTTGTTCTTACGAGGCATCAACCAGCCGGGCCGGGGTCATTAAGGGTACGGACATTCCAGGTGCATCGTCATCAAAAGGGGGGTTCTCATCTGAGGCTTTGTTATCCTTTTTCAGTGGAGCCTGTTTTTACGTGGCGGATCCCAAACCCAGCGCGCAACCCATTGCTGGGACGGGGGTGGTTTCGCAACGGATTACACGTTTATATAGCGAGCCAATTGCTCCAAGACAGACACCTGCTTGCGGCCGCACCTACTGGTGAACAGACGCTGCAAACTTCAGTGAGCGCTTAAACCGAAAAAGTCGGAGTGGCCCCACCGAATCTCACTCTCTGTCGCCCGTTACCAAGGTTCCACTCGGATTGGTTACTAAATCTCGCACATTGGTTGCTCACGTTGCCCAGAGTGTGCGAACGAGGATGCAAGAGTCGGGGTTGAGTATAGCCGTGCAACTGTAACTGCATACCAGCACAACGACTATACCCCATTGCACCCCCCAAACAACCATTGCGCGGACTTTACCACATTATTAGTAGATCTACCAACTTTTTATCTGTATTTTACTTTCTACCATTTTTACCAACAGAGGCTACAAATCTACCAATATTGTTTTCTGGAAAGAAAGCAAAGGGATTAAATTGAACGCTTTCATCGAACATACCTAAAATAAACATGAAAATTTAACTCTGACCATAACCAATTTAAAAGTGAAATTTAATCTCATTGCAATACGTTTTTTTTTGTGGGAGACTGCCAAATGAATGGTGTGCAAATTTCAGGCATTTTAAAAACAATTTCAATCAAACAATTTTGAGGTGCAGAGTAATTGTTTGTTTTAATGTAATACTATATCATTTTGACATTAAGAATCACCGAGGCGAAAATCCAGCTGCATTACCTGAATTCGCCTCAATGAGTAAAAACTATCTCATATTGTTTCTTTTAAAAAAATCTACCAACTTCTACTAATTTTTGTATGTAAAATCCAGGGTGTCCAGATTGTTTAAAAAAAAGCGCAATTTCTGAAAAAAAATCGCCAAAAATTGCCATTTTTTAATAAAAGTAATGAGATCGATGTAACAAATCTTTTATTTAAAAAATGAGATCTTGTTATAATATAGTTTTTAAAACCAAAAACGAATATAATACCTTTAATAATAACTAAGACAAATCACTTATATAATAGTGACTTACAAACCATTTTCTTTCAAAATACGCATACTTTTTAAAAATATTTGTTTCAACACATTTTGCAATAGGACTGCGCAATTATTAAATTTATTATAACTCATGTTAATTGATAGTCGTATTGTTTAGGCGCGTCTGCTAACCCTTTTATTGGTTCAAAAATGGTGGGTAGGCACTGTGGCCAATGGCAAAGTTCGTTTGCCACCTCTGCATGGTTGTAAGTCATGCAGAGTCCGCAAAATGCTCCGGAAGCAGTGTCCGGAGGATGCATCCGACTAGGCAGAGCATACTTTGAAGTACCATCTAATTAAAACTTAAGAAAGTTCAATTACATGGCAGTTGAGAAGTGTATGTGCAAAAATTTCCTAAATTGCATAAAGGAAATGTTTGCACATGCAGCAGTACATAGCATGTATTTAGGCGCCTGGTGGTAGTAGACGCGCCTAAAGACGTATAATCCGCTTTTAAGAGCTCGGCGCTAAAAACTAATTAAAAATCTATAATAAGGCGAGATCAGCTATTTCCATAATTTATTCAAAATCACCTATGGTGTCTGAATGATTTACACTTCTGTTGTTGTCATATATATATAGCTATTCGATCTTGATAACATTCTGTTTGATATTAGAAACCTTTTGCAGCAGATACTATTAGCCATCATATAACACTTTATTCGAACTATTGAATTAAGGCTTTCCAACCTCATCCTATTTTGAATCTTAGTTTTTGTTGAATTCATTACGGAAAAAACGCTCCAACAAGGCATGTAAGTGCGGCTAGGATAATAATATAAATTTACTTATATTTCCAAACATTTTATTGCCTGTTGCGGTTTTCACTCCGTAAAAAATTATCCAAAATTCTTCAGAGTCGGATGAAATGGTTCTGAGAAAAGTTATTCCATGGGAAAGTTAAAAGATTTAAATATTCAGTTTCCGCTGCTTTTCTTTGCTTCAAAGTCAAATAGTGAATTAGCAGGTCCCTGAAACTCGCCCTCTTGTGATTCACACACTTTTCTGGTGACAAAATCAAAGCTTTTTTAAAAGTATTTAGTTGGCTAGGTAATCGTTTCAAAAGTTCTTCGATTAGGGTGATTAAACATTTTTGGCAGTCTTTTAATATGCTTCTTAAGTAAAGATTATCACGCAGCTCATTAGCCTCTCCTGTAAAATTTTCGTGGAAAACTAAGTTTTGTATATTTTTATAATTTAAAAAATTTATTTGAAGGGAAAAAATCGCCAATGGCGACTTCCTAATTTTTCCGCGCAAATATCCAAAAAAAAGTCGCCAAATTGGAGCGAAATCGCCAAATCTGGACACTGGTAAAATCTACCACTATTAATTTTTTCGAAATCTGTATATGTACTACGAATTTCACCAGTCGATGAGGGTTAATAGCTATCATCGCTTGACATATACATATCTACATACATACATATGTACATATACATTCGAGTGATCCAAGTTTGGTATTTGTAAAAATAAAGATTTCATCCTAGAAAACGAGGTACCGCCTTAGTTTTTTCCCTTTGATATTTGTAATATCTATACCAACTTTCAGTTTTCTACTGCAACCAATACAGGGTGCTCAATGACCTTGAAATGCGCTACTGGATCGCTGTGAAATTGGCAAAAATATTGGTAATTTTTATACCCGAGCCCACTTGTGCACAAGGGTATTATAACTTTGTTCACATAACGGTTGTTTGTAACAGGCAAAACGAATCGAGACAGATATAGACAAATGTATACATAAATGATCAGGATGAAAACAGAAATCGATTAAGCGGTGACTGTCTTCTCCGTCCGTCCGTATGTCCGTCCGTCTGTGCACACGATAACTCGAGTAAAAATTCAGATATCTTAAAGAAACTTGGTACATGTTGAAAATGGGCAAAGTCGGAAAATAACCACGCCTACCCCCCATATAACGGTAATTTTCAGAAATACGAAATCTTCGATAAATCAGTAAATATTAAAGCCAATTTATTCAAAATTGATGCTTGCAACAATTCTTTACCAAGAAATACGATTATGATAAAATTGTGGAAAATGGGCGTTGCACTTATGATCCCATATATGTATCTCGGTAACCCTTCTACCAATTTGCACCAATCTCGGTATGGCTACTGTGCTTGCCACATGAATGCAAAACATTCAAAATTATTGAGATCGGACTAAAATTACGGCTTTTCATATAACGGTAAATTTTAGAAATGCTCGAAACTTCAATATTCCGAAATTTAAGGACGCTAATTTACTCAAAATTGATACACCCCGGCTTACCATGCAGCGGTAGCTTTCGGAAAGGTGAAAAACATATTTTTAATACTTGCGCCGGGTATTTAATGTTCGGCTCTGCCCGAACTTAGACTTTCTTACTTGTTATAAAAAGCTACTGTTACCATGACATCTGAAGCTTATGATATTTGATAATATATAACTTAGCTTGAAATCTTCTTAGGTTACTTAACCAATTGTTTGATTTATATATGTACAGAATACTTCTAGAGTAAAATATGGATCCTTAGAAACTTAAGATTTGGTACCAACACCTTTTTCGGCAAGAGGAAAAATTTTGGAAGGTGCCCCAAACCCTATCTGGGAAAAAACTTTTTTGGACCACTCTAATATACATACATACATATGGGACGTTCCACGTCAACAAATACAGGCTTCCAAATAAAAATTTTGTTGGCGGATTTAAGTGTTCTATGGCTTAAAATATTTGTAAATTCGTCTTCTCTTGAATGCCGAGTAGGGGTTTTTCGAAAATTTCAAATAACAATGCCAATATGGCGGATAAAGGGTATTAAGTTCGAAAACTTTTAAATATCTTCGGAAGAACTGAATCTATTCTCAAACGCTTTATCTAACAGTTTTTGGTGTCCCTGAAAACACATCTGATGCTGCATTTTTAAAGTTCAAAATGGCGGACAAATTTTTTGAAATAGACTGGATGGGCTTGAAATTTTTTGTTCAAGATTTTTTGGGATCGCTGATTACAAATTGGAAGTTATTTTTAGAAATTGAAAATGACGGATCCAAAATTGGTCGAAACTTGTTTCTCTGGGGTTTTTTAGGTCTCTGATTACGAATTTGATGCTATTTTTCGCAAATTTGAAATCGCTGTTTCAAACTAGTGAACAAAATTTTAAAAAATATATCGGAGTAACTTAATGCTTGATTTCAAATGATTTGTAAGAAGGGATCCCAAAACCCCCGAACAAGAAATTTCAAGCAGATATGACTTCCAATTTGTAATCAGCGATCACAAAAACCCTCGAACAAAAATTTTCAAGCCCATCCAGTCGATATCCAAAAATTTTTCCGCCATTTCGGATTGGCCATTTTGAATTTTAAAAATATAGCATCAGATGTACATTCAGAGACACCAGAAAGTGTTGGATAAGGAATTTGAGAATAATTTCAATTTTTGCAGGATTTTTATTGACGAATATATTTAAAAGTTTTCGAACTTGATGCCATTTATCCGCCATATTGGCAACGTTATTTGAAGTTTTCGAAAAACGCCACTCGGCATTCAAGAGAAGACGAATGCATCTTCTAAGCCATAGAACACTTAAATCCTTCGACACAATTTTTGTTTAGAAGCCTGTCTTTGTAGACGTGGAACGTCCAATATGTATATATACTACGCGAAGCGATTGTTTGTCCAGGACATAAGATCTGCGCCGTTCGATTTTAAAAAAAAAAGGCGCCAAATTAAAACGCTTGGCCTGTGGATATGCAAACAGGTTTTATTTTTTCCAAAAGGGTTGCGACTTGTTGAACAATTAATTTCAAATTATTTAATAATCAATGCCATTATATCGGCCCCTTCGGTCGATTTTCCAAAATGAGGTGTCAAATTAAAAGCCCTGGACTGCAGATGTGCAATAAGGTTTTACTCTTTTGAAAAGAAAAAATAAATCAGTTATTACAAAGTGGGTATCAGCTGAAATGGTTTTGAAAAGTTTTGTTTCTTAACTTAACTATACAAGGGTTGCCACCTGTTTAAAATCCAAATTCAATTTTAATTAAGGCAAGAAAAATATATATCGCCACGCCTGTGCCAAACGAAAGGGGTTTCAGAAGGTAGTAGTTTGAAAATATTTTGAAGAGGGTTGCCACCTGCTTGAAATGTCGAAGTTCACGTACACAATTTATATGAAATATCAAAATATGGATGTCAAACGAAGGGGTGTTAATAAATCTTTACTTTGAACACTAAGAGTATTTTTGCTGCCACCTGTTTAAAGAGTTAAATTCAAATTATTTAATAAGCTAAATAAATTATTAAAATATGGATATCAATCAAATGGGGTTTGAAAAATCTTTATTTCTGAACTATATCAAGCGAGGTTGCACCATGTTTAAAAAATCAAGTTTAAATTAATTCATCAGTTAATTAAAATTAACAAAAATGTTTTAGCTTGAAAATTCGGTTTTCGGACGAAAGAGTTTAAGAAAACTTTAGCTTGAAAGTATTTTGAAGAGGGTTGCCTCCTGTTAAAAAAGTCGAACTTAGTTAACTATTGCACAGGTTATAAGTAATATGGGTATCAAACGAAAGAAATGTTTAGTTTGAACATCTAGAAAGTTTTTGATTTCCAGAGGGCGGACATCTGTTTAAAATTGAATTTAAATTATTTAATAAGTTAAATTAATTATTAAAGTATGGGTACCAATTGAAATGGCTTTCTAAAAATCTTCTTTCTAACCTTTATTTAGGAGGGTTGCTACGTGGTTGAATAATCAAATTCAACTTAGTTTCTGTTTTATTGAAATACATGTGTATGACAATATCAGACGAAAGAGATTTAAGAAGATTTTAGTTTGAAAATACTTTTGAAAACGGCTGCCACCGGTTTGAAAAGTCGAATTTAGTTAACTTATACACAAGTTTTATGAAATATTAAGATATGGGAGCCAATCGAAAGAGATTTATGAAAGCTTTAGTTTGAAAATATCTTTGATTAGGTTGGCTACCTTTACGAAAACTTATATAAATCTAGTTGAGAAGGCATATATGTATATTACACGAGAGGGCATTTTTTGTAATAATTATTAGATTTGCACTGTTCTTCTGAATTTCAAAATGTGAGGTCAAATTAAAGACCTTAGCCTGTAGATGTGTGGTTTTACTTTTTTAATTAACAATCGAAACCTGCACTATGCGATACCTCTCTTCACTTGGAAACAGCTGAATGGATTTAGATGAAATACGGCTAACGTTTGGAATATTTTTTATGTTTTTGAAATTCAATTCTAGGCGTTTTAACGCCTCCTTTTTCGTTTATCTCGAAATTGTTCCCGGCGGTGTTTAAGTGTTGTGTTAGCTGTGATTTCAGAGCACATTCTATCTAAAAACTAAAGCACTTGCCATTAAAATATTGCACAAATTAAAAACACTTTTTATTACTAGTTTCACAAAATACGGCCTCGCCATGAAAAACTAAATTTGGGTCCCTAATATTCTCATCCCAATTCTTAAGCTTCACTCAAAGTTATTTCCCATAACGAAAGCAGAGAAACAAATTTCTACAACATTAAAAAGTTTTTAATGAAAAAGTAATAATGACTCATTAGGCGAAGTCGATCAGCCTCAGGCCATTATTTGACCTTTCGTCGTCGACGGTGGGGCCAAATATCCCTTCCCTGCACACCCTGGCCCTTGAAATCGCCAATCACATTTTTTTTTTATCGTGGCAGGGGCAGCTCTCGTATGTCTTCTGCAAGCGATCATAAAATAGATCCATGGATGCTTCACCCTTCTCTTCCGCGACATGTTGAAGAACCTCGCTTTGACGAGATTTTAGCAACCTCAATCTTGCACTTTGTTGTAATAAAATTGAGATATACAAAAAAATGCATACATTTTTCTGGGCATTATTATTAAAATTCTTGAAATTTTGATGAAACTAGAAAATTTCCTAATTTCTGTACAGATTTAAATTTGGATTTGTAAAGTTTGGTTACATGAGCTATACTTTTCTACAAAAAAATTAATGAATGTTAAAAAATAACAATAGGAAAGTAGTTAAAACTAGTCAAAATGCCGCGTTTGTATAATTTTGTAATAGTATGTATGGAGTAATTTAAATATAAAACCTATAAGGTTGTTATTTATATTAAAATACAATGGATAACAACGAAAACCCAACAAATTCTTAAAATTTTAATTTAAAAAAATGTGTCTTAATTTCGATAGTACTATCGAATGGCGTCACTATCGATAGTTTGATAACTCTAGTCTCAAGCGGTACGACGTAACGAAGGGCAGCTGCTACTGCTTTTCGGCAGACGTTTCAACCTTAGGAAGATCAAAATATCACATCTCCACCACGGTTGCCATTTCCAAATTATTTTTCGGACCAACAAATGGACCGAATGGTAAAAAAATTGACCAATTTTTATTACATCGGGAAATTGAGTGGAGTTTATTCCTCTTTATCAAGAAAATATGCCAATTCAGTTTTTATATTACATCCGCAGTGCATTACAATTGTATATTATTAACATTATATTATTTAAAGTTTTAAATTATAATTTGTTTCTTAATTTCGTTTTTATTAATGCTAAATCAAAAAAATTGCACTCAGCTGCGGAACTGTGAGTCAGACTAAAAATGTTATGAATATCACACAATTCTCCAAAGGCCGCTTCACCCAATCCATTTTTAATCCAACTTACTTGATCCCAAAAACGTTCTATATTGGTAAAATTTTTTAAGTTACCTTCACTCCGCCTCAATTTGCCAATTTGAAATTCAATTATGCCTGCATCATTTAATGTGTTCTTACACGATATGTATTTGCATCTGTAAATGTGACATTTTCAATACATATGTTATTGCGTATGTCTGTCAAATTCACAGTCTTTATTTAACTATTTAAAAATAAGTTCTTTGAAAACGAAATAAACTAAACTCAGATCATTATATCTGTGTGTCAGATGAAAATAGAAACATTTCTATTTTTAATATTTTTATTGAGCTTTGTACCACGATTGTTTATTAGGAAAAATTTGAAAAAGCAACAAAGTCTAAGCGGTAGAAGTTATAGCACTATTTCGGAGATCACCACATCTCGCTCTTGTTGCTAATTTATTTTCCTTATTCAACCAACTACTATCAAGTGCAGCTGATTTGCCGCTATTTAAACTCGACAGCGTGGTTGTTCTGGTCAATTCTATACATCCATTTGCTTATTTGCTTTTTTTGTATAGTTTCAGGCAGGCTATTCCTAAACTATGTATTTGTCAATGTTATTGTGGCTTGTTAACATTTTTATTTTTATTTTTATTTTATTTTTTTTGCAACAAGAGTTTGCGGGATGTACATAGCTCAGTGGTTAACGCTTCTGACTTTGAACATCGAATTCGCAGGTTCGATCCATGCTGAAGTCTAGAAAAAAGAAATCTGATGAGGAGATGTGGTGATCTCCGAAATAGTGCTATAACTTCTACCGCTTAGACTTTGTTGCTTTTTCAATTTGTCCTAATAAACAATCGTGGTACAAAGCTCAATAAAAATATTCAAAATAAAAATGTTAACAAGCCACAATAACATTGACAAATAGAAACATTTATATTTCGTATGTGCATCTGCTTTGTGCAGAAACAAATCTAATTTGCCTTTACACGATATGTGTACAAATGCAAAGATATATCGTGTAAGAACACCTTTACCAACGCAGGAAATTGGCCAAGTAGCGGCAAAATTTATACATCAGTATCAGAAAGAACTTTATGTGGTGTAATAATTTTAAGATGTTTAATATCTTTTCGATTGAAATCGAATATTGTTTTCATGTGCTAAATGCTATGATTGAAGTTTTGCTACCTTTGCATATTTTTGTCAGCCACTTTAATATTGGTCACCGAGTAATTGAATATTTTTTGAAGCATGCTGTGACAGATGATTAGCGATGCCATATTTGAAGGCAAGTTCGCACTTTTAGCAGGTGTTGCCAATCGGCCCTATGCTGAATATCGTCATCGTCGACAATCGTCAGCGCATCAGTAACATGGTTGACGATGGCCGTATCGTCACTTTTACTGACGATGAAAATATTCAACATAGGGCGGAATATTCATCAATTAAATAGAAAAAATTGAAAACGAGAAATTTATCGCATGATGTGAAAGGGTGATATTGATATTTTTTCTTTTTCATTTTTATTAGACAGTTAAATTATCTACAACCAAGCCTTCTCGTACCAATAGGCTTTGGAAACAGTTCAGCACTTAAAGGAGTTTCTCTATTGTAAAGCTATTCAACTTATTCAACCATGATCGATCCTAGTTCAAGTGAAGAGGAGGGCGATGATGATCCCGTAGTCGCAGTCCCGCCCAAAGGGCGCCCAGCTGCAGCAGCATCTTCTACTTTAGCTTCCAAACCTGCTGCTAATCTCGCAGCGACAAATGCCGACTCGAGTCTTTCCAGCTCCAAACACAATGGGGAGCAATTTCAGCCCGTTTCACATAAATCAGTTAGTGGAGCATCAGGAATGCCCGGCAACGGATTTGAAAGTGGAAGTGGCAATGTGGCGGCCTGTGGGAACGGCAAGTTGGAGCACGGCGCAGGGAGCGAAGCATCCGGAAATTTAGAAGTACCAAACAGTGCCATACCAAGGTAAGCACAAGGCTCTACACGCCGACGAAAAAATTTTATACACGTAAATATGTGTTTAAGAACCCAGTTCTACACGCACTAGGTGGGTGAAAGATTACTCACTGAAAAATTCAATTTATTTATCATTCATCTTGTATAAAATTTGTCAATACATACATACATATACGTAGGTATGCGCATACTTGGTTGATGGTATTTTAGCCTGCATTTGTTTTATTAGTAGAACATTTATTTT
>NW_023458563.1:29048219-29049517 GCF_013731165.1 Rhagoletis pomonella
TTATAATTCTTTTTTAACTTAATCGCGTTATCTATTGCTGTAGCAGACCGACCCAATTTAGCCGCGATTTGCCGGTTGGACATGCCTGTGTCCTTGTAAGCAAGGATCTGAGCAAGTTCCGCGGTTGTGAGCGTTTTTCCTTTTCCCATGCTTAATTTTTTAAAAAACTCACGCGTGTAAAGATTCAAATGCTTTAAAAAATACTTAAACTTCAAAATGGCATCAAAAGAAAAACGATCTCGTTCTCAATTAACTTTTTCTGAAACTCACAAACTACTACCTTTAATTGAATTTCGTAGGAGAATCAGCCACTAAACGGAAAATTTCACAAATACTTAGAAAAGAAGTACGATATTGGCATATTTTATGTGCCAAAATAAATAGAGGTTTAAAGACTTAAGACCAGAGCAAAAAGAGTGCGGCGTAATCGTTGCAACAAATATTAATGGTAGAAGTGCAAATGCCTTTAATAAAATTTCGAGGAGTGTATTATTGCAGATACTATAGAACAGGGCCGGCGAACCTTTATACATATACTTATAAGTATATTTCCAAAGTAATATTCAATGTAGCCATGACGAGCCAAAAAGATATCATGATTTATCGCCGTTCTTGGGGATATTAATTGACACATAAATTGTATTATTTTTTTTTTAAGAAGGAATTAAGCATCTCTTAAGTCGGATTCATTTTTCCAGTTCTAAACTTTTATTCTCTCTGGGAGGGAAACGCACTAACAACAGTCAAATGGAAGAAAAGTTCTGAACTAAAACGATGAATCCGCCTTTAAATGTCACTGTGTACTTTACGTGGTAAGGGATAAGGACTCACATCTATAAGTTGATGAAAATATGGTCAAGATAGCAAACGCCAACTTCTGCAGACTGCTAATATGTCTAGAATTGAATTCGAATTCGAAATTGGTTGATGGTCTTTCTAATTCGATTGATTCCAACTCTTTCATTGTTTCGACAAACTTTTTAGTTAATAACCCCGAAACTCAATCAGCTGCACCTAAAAACCTTCGATTTCAAACCCATCAAATTTAGATAAGCTGCTTTTAGAAAGTGGAGTCACATCAGGATGCGCAATAAATTTGAGTGTTTCCGATAACTCCTTGAATTCAGAAAACCTCGATGAAAATTCTTCGATAACGGAATTTATTACCAAAGGAACTGTTCGGTGCCTCTTTCTCCGCCGGATTTTTCATCTATGTCAAAATCAGACTTTAATTTTTTTAATTTTTGGGAACAATATTTTTCAAAAGCGTGAATGAGATCTATCATAATTATAACAGT
>NW_023458563.1:29049527-29068203 GCF_013731165.1 Rhagoletis pomonella
CGCAAGAGCCCTGCAACTGGTACCGCAATTCTGCATGTCTTCAGATGCAGGAGTGCGCTACTTGAGCCTCAAGGCTGCTCTTTTGTAGGGGCGTTTTATTCGGGTGTCCTCAGTAGACATCCATCTTCTCGTTTGCAGCGGAGTATCTCAACTGCTTCCCACTTGTCTGCACTAGATATCATTACCCCAGTTACATTGTTCGGGGTTATGTCTCCGTATCTTTCTTCCAACATTCTGCGCGGAGACAATAAGTGCTCGCAAGTGAAGAATATATGGTGTACTTTATCTTCGACGTTTCCACATTAGTGACAGAATGGTGAATTCACCCTGCCCATTCTATGAAGATATTCTAGGAAGTAACCATGACCGGTGAGGAATTGCGTCAGGTAGAAATCGACTTCCCCGTGCGGTCTTTTCAACCATGTTTGAAGGTCGGTTATCAGGGTGTGCGTCCATCGACCTTTTGTGCTCGCGCCCCAGTTTTGTTGCCATTGCTGGATTAGTTGCTCGCGTGCCCTTGCCGCGGCAACTGCTCGGCCTACATCGGCACTGAGATTGTAAATCTATTTTCGCTCGTAAGCAAGTAGCTCAATTGGCACGACGCCAGAAATAACTAGAACCGCATCCGCGGACACTGTACGGTATGCAGAAGCAATGCGTAGTGCCCCTCTCCGCTGGCTCGAAGACATTTGAGTTCGGTATTTTTTGACTTTCAATGCGAGGAACCATATCTCTGCCACATACAGGAGTACCGACTGGACTGCTCTCATCAAAAGTTTCCTACGGCATGGCCTCGGGCCGCCCACGTTCGCCATCAGCCAGCTTAGAGCCACCGTGCTCTGCTCAGCTTTTTCACATACTCCTTGAATGTGTTCCGAGAATGTGAGTTTGCTGTCAAACTTCACCCCTAGGTATTTTGTAGACCTAGAAGTTTTCACGGGATGAGGTCCGACCATCATGTTTGTAATTGTCAAGTACAGATCCCTGTGCCGCTCCACCGGCTATACGTCTTTTCCTCTGACCTTGTGTTGTGTCGTACAAAATCCAACGGTCTCTGAGGTAGTCCCGAATCATATCTAGCAAGTATGTTGGAACTTTGAATGACCGTTCCAAGGCCTCCAGCATATCATCCCATCTTGCCGAGTTGAAGGCGTTCTTGACGTCCAGTGTGACTAGCAGCACTATTGGCAGGCTTTTTCGGCTTTATGTACCGCCTCGACTACTTCGCTAATTGCTATTATAGTTGAGTGTCTCTTCCTGAAGCCATGTTGTCGTGGTGAAAAGCCTCCCTCGTTTTCTATGGCTGACGTCAAGCAGATTTTGAGCAGGCTCTCCATCATCTTGCCTGCTATGTCTAGCAAGCAGAGTGGCCGGAACGATGAAGGAGAGTTTGGGTCCCCTTTGCCGTTGGGTATAAGCACCAGCCTCGCCTTCTTCCATTGGCTTGGTAAGTCCCGCGCCATAAGGCAGCTATTTTGCATGTTAAGCAGGAGATTATGGCTCGTTTTCGCTGCTAACCTGGTTGCCTCCGCTGGTATTCCATCGGGGCCTGGAGCCTTGCCGGCTTTCATGCTTTGCAGGGCTAACTTCAGCACGTCTGCCGAAAACAGTGGTGCCTCGGCTTGCTTCTCGACGAACACTCCATCTGCTCTTAGTGGATGTGTGGGAAAGAGTGAATCCACTATATTCTTAACTCGGACCTCATCCATCGCTTGCGATGGTGTATGGAACTTTTTCATGACTATTTTGTATCCTTGGCCCCAGGGATCACAATCCACTTCGTCGCATAACGCTTTCCAGCAGTTCCGTTTACTCTTCTGTATCTCGGCCCCAACTGCTTTCTTAGCCCTTTTGTAGGCTGCTGCTCTGGTCAGCGCCTCAGGTCTGCCACGAGCGCGCGCTGCGAGTCTGCGCATTCTATGGCAGGCCCTTCGCAGCTCTGTAATACGGTCACTCCACCAGTACTCCTGCTTTTTACCTGACCATGCTCTCCTCTACGGCATTGAGGCTTTGCATGCCCGGTGTATGCAGCGCATCGTTTCTTCCACCAGCTTAGCACAAGACGCCCTGTTGTGGATCCCTCCCGTTGTAGGTGAAATGCCTTGGGAATCTGCTAGGAGTGATGTGTCGAACTTGCGAACATCGACCCTAGATGGGTTTCATCCTGGTTTACTGCGTGGGATACTACGTGTTTGCCCTCGCGTTGTGTCAGTGACTTGGAAGGTAATGTAGTTGTGGCGCTACCATTCAGGTCTTCCATCACTCTCCATCTGTCAGCCTTTCGAAGAAGGCTTTCCAAAACCCGGGTTACGTCAGGGATCGAGTATCCAAAACCCAGCCTTCGATATGTAGGGGTCGTTTCGGTGTTGAGGATGGTCAGGCCAATGCGGGCTGCCATTTCAAGGAGCAGTCTTCCCCTAATGTTTGTTTGGGGCAAACCCCATTCCACGGCTCTTGCGTTGAAATCTCCAGCAACAATTAAGTGTCCGGTTATATCACGCAACTTATCTTCAAGGCCTTCGAGCTTCACCCTGAAGACAAGGACTGTGTCGTTTGGCGACAGGTAGCAGCTTACCAGAGTGATTTGCGCCATTTTCACCCAGACGCAGCAACGTCCGACCCCGCTGCTCTCTGCGCGATGGTTGGTGTTAGCAATCCATATTGCGGCCGAGCCTCATTGGTCAACATGCCAGGTTTCCTTTGTTCTATAGGGTTCACTGATGATGACAGCGTCTGCTCTTTGTTCAAGAGCCAATTGGTCCAGCAGGTCATCCGGTACCCTACTCCAGTTGATATTGCCTTGTGTAAATTGAATCATATTCGCCCAAGCTTTGTCTTAGCCTCAGCAAGGGCATCCCTGAAGGCCTTGTACGCTGCCGACCTGGGCAGGTGATTAGAATTTTTTTGACAATCTCCTACCGAGCACAAGTAGCAGCTTGGGCTTTCTTTACATGCAGAGGCCATGTGGCCCTGCTGACCACATTTCCAGCATGACCTGCTTCTGTATGGGCCTTTATATGCCGCCTTTTTGTGGCCATATCCCAGACAGCGGAAACATCTTTGGACATCCGCGAGCTCTCTGACACGGCAGATAATCCAACGTGCTCGCAGCTTCCCCTTTTCAATAAGAGTCCGGCCTGGCAGTTCGTCGATTTCCACCATGACCATTCTTTGTTCTCGCGAGTTTACAGCGAGGAGAGAGACGCGAAGTTGGCCATTCATATTTTCTCTTAATTCCCCTAATTCCACTTCTGGGACCATGGTTAGGAAGTCCATGCCCAGAACTTCTAGTCGTAAACGTCTATTGAGGATACGGGCGTCTCCAAGCTGGCCAATGACAGTGATCACATTTTCCTTGAATGCTGAGTGGTCGCCACAGCGCTCCATCTCGATAAGCACGCCGCCTTCGCGGGTTTTCCGAACAGATGAATTACGGTCTCCGTCTTCTCAGGTTGGAGCTTACCACGTATCGTTCCCAGCACCTCTGCATAGGTTTTGCCTTCAGCTGGCTTAATGATAAGTTTGGCAAGACTTTTCTTTTTTCTCACCCTCTTCTTTTTTTGCGGCTGGTCGCCTCGCCCTTATTGGCCAGAGGTGCTGGCGCTGGCTGGGCTTTCTTCGTTTATCAACCGTTATCCATTGATTAATTGGTCCGGTTTTCTGGGATTTTTTATTTTTCGGCTCGCCTGTAGGGGAGTTGGATCGAAGCAATTTTTTCGATTTAAATTGTTAAATAAAAGTAATGAATATCTATTGTGTGATTATGATAATGGCATCCCGAAAATGCCGGGATCGTAAAAAGCGAAAAAATTAAGATCCCTAAGAACTAACGAAAAATGCAATTATAGGCAAAGTTAAATTTTCTGATGTTCTTGAAAGGTATGAAACCCTCGGTATAACCGAAGACAGCACTGCCTAAACTACGTCGAAATCAGGTAATTTTTTAAATGAATCCGAACCGAAAGCAAATCAAACTTTTGTGGCCAAAGCGGAAGGAACTTGTGTTGTTGTAGTATCTTAATTTATGGTTTCAATTGTAGAACATTTAGTTTTGAAAATTTGTATATCTCTTTCAAATTACAGAAAACACCGAACCCCAAACGTTGGGGACGCTGTAGCATCTTCTTTGATTGTTGATTTTTCTTTTAATTTCTAAACTTAATTTGCATTGAAAACTTAAAAAAAAATTCACTGCACTTAATTATATATATTTATTTAATTTTTTTGCACTCCATTTATTTTAAAGTTCTAATTTTTTCTTAAATTAAATGCTTGTAAAACTTTTGGAAAATTATGAAATGTTTCTTTTTATTTAATCTTCAAGCTTTTGTTCCCAAAGTAGAAGCAGGTATTTTGGTATTTAAAGTAAGTCAGAGCTGATTTCACTCACCATAGCTTTACTTACACGTCATCCATAATTCAAATAAAATTCGATTATAAATCTGTTCTCATCGCAAAACATTTTTTTGCAATACTGAAATTTTTTTAAACTGTTGTTGCTTTTTCCGCTTTTTCATATCGTTAACCTAATATGAAAAGACCCTAACTCATATTTTCGTTACTTAACATGAGAAGAAAAGACTGTTTGAAAATTTAACCAGAAGACAAATAATTTTTTTTGAAATGCAAATTTTAAGAAAACCCACTAAATTGTTTAGTTCTAAAAGATTGAATGAATTTTTATTTTTAACAAAGTTTTATGACATAGTGCTTTTTATTGTAATTAAAAAAAATCGTGAGATAGGTATTTTTGGAACAAGCTAAATACAAATTATTTCATTTCTTTAATAATGAATAATCGGTATGCTATGGAATAAGAGGAAGAAATCAGTTTTTAAAAGATAATTTATCATAAAAATGGTGGCAATCAGAAGGTATAAACTTTTTTTTTTTATATACATAGATACTAGTCAATGCCCGCTTGCTTCGCGGCGGCTAATCAGATCTTTTGCGTTGGCCAATACAAAAATAGCGTTTAAAAGCTCCTCACACATAGGCCAAGAATAGTAGCGCTGTGATACCATAGGGAATACTAATCCCTTTCGATGTCATGAGTTTTACCGCTGGTCTTATTTCCACCTGTGAGATCTCTGCCAAGCGTGCGTAATATTCTTCTATTCTCTTGCAACTTCAACATTGATCCGCCAATAAAAGTCCTTATAAGGAAACTAAAGAGCACAGATGAGCGTTTTCAGTTATAGAGGGCCAAGAATCCCCGACCCCCCTCCCACCCACATTTACTAAGTGAGTAGTGTGATCTCTTAAATATCGTTCAAATTACAATTTACCTTAATATTCATGAACTGGTTTCTTTGAGTCTATTTCGTCAATCGGAGGATGAGATGCAAGATCGCATTTAGGGTGTATGAGGGCATCAGGCAAAGGTGCGCTTACACAATGTTGCGGTCTTTACATGCATACTTAAACGAATCCTCCATTTAGCCATATGAAAAGTAAATTCGTCTAAGATGAATATAGTAGGGCCAAAGCAGACCCCGTGTGGGTTTCTATATATTTCGGCTGCAGCGCAATCCATTAGGTCCCTTTTCTGCAAAACCACTGCTTGTCACGAAATGAATACGCATTATGAATTTCAATCAGATTTTAATAAAATATAGCGGGTTAATTTTTAGGAAACGAATTTTTCATCATACAGGTTAATAAATTCGATTTTTATATCCAGCACCGCCGACAATTTGACTGGTTTTTGAGTTAAGTCTAAACAACGAAAACGGCTACCATTTTATGTACGTACATTAGACTGCATCACCAAAAAAAGTATCGGGTTTTTCCGCCGGGATTATAAAATTTATTATATTCTAAGACGTTCACCAAAATATTTGGGAAAAATATTAAGATTTAAGTGAGCTGGACCGATTTGAAAATACCTCCAAAAATGGAGTTTTTATGAATAAAAATAGTTTCGTAAAGAACTTTTTGAAAAAAGTCTCTTCAGATGACCAAACAGATTAAGCTTAAAAAATCACATCTTAATTCAACTTTGAATGACTTTCGTTCATCATACCTTTATCTTTCATCATTTGAATGAGTTTATTAGCAAAGAAATAAAAAGGGTGAGAAAATACCTTTCCACCGACACCTCTTAAGTCTAAATCAGAAGAGCTTAGGCTCAGTTATTCAAGTTTGTCTTATACCAATCTCTGAAAAAAGTTAAAAAAAAGCATCAAAAATCTCATCATTACGATTCCGTTCAAATTTTGTTTTTAACTTTTTTAAGATATTTTTATGCAAATTTTTTATGGTTAAACCGTTTTGTCATTTGAGGGGATTTTTTCAAAAAGAAACAATTTTTATTCATAAAAACCTCCATTTTTCGAAATATTTTGGTGGACGTCTTAAAATATAATAGATTTTATAATTCCAATGGAAAAATAGTACCGATTTTTTTTGTATGGGGAGTGATGCAGTCTAACGTACATATATGTTTCGAATGAAAAAGAAGCATCTTGAAAGTAATAAACGTTTCGAATTTGCATTAACAAAATCGGTTCATAAATGGGGGTTTTATCGGGTCCGTTTTTTCGCAAATGCTTTTTTCATCATGCAGGTAGCTTATACTTTGAATTTGAACGAAATCAGTTCATAAATACGACTTTTGTAAATAACTCGACTTCCGCGCCACCTAGCGGGTCTCTTTTTAGTAAACGTATTTTCCATCACGCTATAAGCTTACATTTTGAATATAAAAGAAATCGGTTCATAAATACGACTTTTATAAATAACTCGACCCCAACGCCACCTATCGAGTTTTCTGGTAGCCTATAATAGGACCATATATGTAAGGTATAATCTCTGAAAATTTGACTGAAATCCATGCGTTAGTTTTTGAGTTAACTCCGAACAACGAAAACGGCTATTATTTTATATATATAGATTAAGGGGTGGTATCTTGAATACTGATTTTTGATCGCTGTGGAAGTATTTCGTATTCTCCATTTATTTCTGTTTTGTAATATAACAAGTAAGAGCAGCGCTGTCTTCGGCTATGCCGAAGGCTTCATACCTTTCATGAACATCTGAAAATTTTACTTCAACAGATTACTGCATTTGAAAAAATTTATATATTTACAGAATACATAGATAGAGGAGATACATATATTTATGAAAACCCATATCTAAACAATCAGAGGTATGGAAGATATACCTTATACAGCACCAATCTAAGTGATTTTCACTGCTGTGTGATCGGTATGTAAACCTGTAACACAATTTTATGGGTTTAGACTCCTACATAAAGGAGTCGTAATAACTAGTATCTGAACAATCAGAGGTTTAAGAGATAAAGTTTATACAGCATAGATTTTAACGATTTTCTCAGTAGACTTTGTATTATTATTTATAGAATAGCTTACGAAATTTATCTGTTTTAGCAGTCCAAATAAAGGAGTTTTACAGTAAAACCCCATATTTGAACAATCAGTTGTATGGAGGATATAAATAGGCTACAGTGAGCCGCTTTTTGTTAATTTTACTGTAAACTTTCTATAGGTAATTAGTGAAAATATTGCGAAATTTCATGTTTCTAGCTGCATATATGGAGGAGTTATAACAAAGAATCTCGAATCTGAACAATCAGTTGTATGCAGGCTTTAGGTTATAGCGACCCGATCTTCGCCATTATCACTGTAAGTATTTTTTGATAACGGCTGCATAAACGGAGGAGTTATAACGAAAATTCTCATAACTGAACAATCAGTTGTATTGTAGATATATGTTATAGAGACCCGATCTTTGTGTTTTCACTATAAGTATTCTGTTAACAATGAGTAAAAACGGCGAGAATTTGCATGTTCCTAGCTGCATAAATGGAGAAGTTATCGCAAAAAATCTCATACCTGAACAATCAGTTATATGGAGGCTATAGGTTATAGCGACCCGATCTTCGTCATTTTCACTGAAAGCATTCTTTTGATAATGAGTGACAACAGTGCCAAATTTCATGTTCCTAGCTACTTAGATGGAGGAGTTATAACGAAAAATCTTATATCTGAACAATCAGTTGTATGGGAGCTATAGGTTATAGTGACCCGATCTTTGTAATTTTCACTTTAAGTTTTCTGTTGATAATGGGTGGAAGTGTTGCAAAATTTTATGTTCCTAGCTGCATAATTGAAGAAGTTATAATGAAATATCTCATATCTGAACAATCAGTAGTATGGGACCTAAATTTTAGAGTGGTCCGATTCGTCCGGTTCCGACAAATGATTAATACATTATAAAAATACATCCACCTGCCAAATTTCATCCGGATATCTCGAAAACTGAGAGACTAGATTGCATACAAACAGACGGACAGACAGACAGACAGACGGACAGACGGACATGGCTAAATCGACTCGACTCGACGTTCTGATCATTTAAGTATACATTTTAATGGGTCTATCTCTTCTTATTCTGGTACTTACAAACATCGGACCAAAGTTATAATACCATTTCATGCTCATGAAAGGTATAATAACCCAGAGGAAGCATAACCCGATGCGCGCAGCATATTAACAGTGGGACGCCACTGCTTTCTGCCTAAAAAAAAATTGTCTTTTTATATTCCAGATACATTTTTATACCCGAGCGCACTTGTGCACAAGGGTATATTAATTTTGTTCACATAACGGTTGTTTGTAACAGCCAAAACGAATCGAGATAGATATAGACAAATGTATACATAAATGATCAGGATGAAAAAAGAAATCGATTAAGCCATGTCTGTCTGTCCGTCCGTCTGTCCGTCTGTCCGTCTGTCCGTGTACACGATAACTCGAGCAAAAATTGAGATATCTTAACGAAATTTGGTGTGTAGGTTTCCCTTAATCCAAGGTAGGTTGGTATTGAGAGAAATACGAAAACTGCGATATTTTAGTAACTACTGAAGATAATTCACTCAAAATTGATATTTACAATAATTTTTAGACGAAAAATAAGAATATTATAAATTTTTGCAATATGGGCGTAGCCACGCCCACTTATGGTTACATGTGTATATCTTGGTAACCGCTGCACAAATTTCTTCCAAACTTGGCACAGTTGTTGGCCTTCGCACAACATACCAAATGGCCTAAAATTTTAAAAATCGCTCAATAACCACGCCTACTTCCCATATAACGGTAATTTTCAGAAATACGAAAACTGCGATATTTTAGTAACTACTGGAGATTATTCACTTAAAATTGATATTTATAATAAGTTTTAGACGAAAAATAAGAATATTATAAATTTTTGGAAAATGGGCGTAGCCACGCCCACTTATGGTTACATGTGTATATCTTGGTAACCGCTGCACCAATTTCTTCCACACTTGGCTCAGTTGTTGGCCTTGGTACAGCATAAAAAACCGCCGAAACTTTTTAAAATCGGACAATAACCACGCCCACATCCCATATAACGGTAATTTAGAGAAATACAAAATCTTCGATAAATAATTAAATATTGAAGCTAATTTATTCAAAATTGATGCTTGCAACAATTCTTTACCAAGAAATACGTTTATGGTAAAATTTTGGAAAATGGGCGTGGCACCGCCCACTTATGATCACATATAAGTATATCGGTAACCGTTCTACCAATTTGTACCAAACTCGGTATGGTTATTGTACTTGCCACGTGTAAGCAAAACGTTGAAAATTATTGAAATCGGACTAAAATAACGGCCGATTCTCATATAACGGTATAATTTAAGAAATGCTTTAAACTTCAATATTTCGAAATTGAAGGACGCTAATTAACCCAAAATTGATACACCTCGGCTTACCAACTAGCGGAAGGTTTCGGAAGGGTGAAAAAACATATATTTAATACTTGCGCCGGGTATTTAATGTTCGGCTCCGCCCGAACTTAGACTTTCTTACTTGTTTTATAGTAGCTTTTGTTACCTGGTCGAATAGATAAGTATCGCTTTGGAATATTCCCAAAATCCAAAAAGGCGTCGTAATGCGTTTGATGTGCTTGTAAGGAAGATGGGTCTCTTCGTGCCTCCCTGATGACTTGTGCAAACTGTGAAGGCAAGCTTAATTGCTTTAAACACATTTTTCTTTCTATAAGCGAATGCGTTGAGTCACATTCCTTTTGTGTATGCGCACTCATTAAATACTTTTGATCTACTGTTACGCTAGTTTTCTGACAAAAGGCAAGAAAAGCATTTGATAATGTAACGTTTAGATTTTGGTAAAAACAGCCATCTGAGTACAGGATTATGTGGTTAACCTGTGGCGATCGTACAATGTGGTTTTCCAAATGCCTAACAATGCATGTTGCGAAAACTGAAGACACGAGATTTCCATCAGTTTCATCCCAAACGTAATTGTGTGACTCGTGGGTGATAGTGTTATAAATGTAAAATTATGAACTTGCAATTTCATTTGTAGTATGTCTTGTTCGTGTTTTGTTGCGGCACTAATTTCACTGCTTGCATATCCATGCAAAACACATCACAGGGTCCGGACTTAGCATTTATAATATCGTTTTGCTTTTCTTTTCTCATTTTGTGCATTTGATCTCTATGATTTTCGTAGTCTTCATCAGATATACCACTTCTTGCGTTGTGAGAAACACAAACATCGCATTCATCTTTTTTTTGGGTTTAAAAATTGGTAATTGTGACTTTTCAACGCTTCCGAAAAGATCGGATATGACAGTTTATGAATGTAATTCTCTTTGTTTGCATTGAAATAATCATCATAGAGCCTGAAAAGATCTTGATACGAGGAAAACTCGATTCCAAGTATAGCTTTTTGCTTTGTTTTCTACGGTAGTGGGACTCCATCTTTGGTAACTCAGTTAGCCATTTTTACATACTTGCAATCGGTTAGAATTTTGTCTCAAAAAGAATGCAAAGGACTTTGTACGTTTGGAGAATTCGAAACAAATCTGTTTTTTTCGATAATGTCGACAATATTTATAATATATAGGCGTTTTTGATCCCACGACATCTACCGAAATAAACTGAATATTTCTGTACGTACAGGCTCCGTAAAAGCAGAACAATTCCTTAGTGAACTTTCTTCACAAAAATTGTATGAGCAAGGTTCACCAAGCTGTCTTTCTGCAAATCTCCTTTTTTCGATTTACATACATATTGTTCACCCTTCATTCTCATTATTTTATTCTTATTAGAGCTGGGATACTATCGATAGTACCGCCACTCGATAGTTTTCGAAACGATAGTTGAAAACATCGATAGTATCGATAGTACTATCGTCGTGAGAGGTATTGAATTGAAATGCTAAATTGCTTGAAAATTAAATAATTAATAACTTTATAAAATTTATAACTTACTTTGTTAAATTAAAGAGATTATATAAATTTGTTTAAATTTGAGTGCATCAAAAAGAACTTCTTTTAATGATAAAATAAACTTATTAATTTATGCGTCTGAATTATATATACATATCGAGCCCTAACCGCCAAAATAACGTAAGCGACATTTTTTTCAAAATTTTATTTTTGATGCAGAAATGCGTCTAGACGCTCTAGGAATATTTCTGCATCAAAAAGAAAATTTTGAAAAAAATGTCGCTTACGTTATTTTGGCGGTTAGGGCTCGATATGTTTGTCCCTTTCGAAGTGCAAAGAAGTAAAATTGGCTATAATACATTTCTAATACTACAAAACAAACAAAACAAAAGATATTCGTTTAAATTGACAACTCATACTTATAAAAGTTCAACTGAGATCAAATACGGAGGCGCATATCAAAATCCGGACAAAAAAGGAAATTATTAACATTTTACCATATTATAAGAAAACGAATAAAGTACTGGTCAAAATAATTGCACCACAACATTTTAGCAGTTTTAACTATTTTTTGTTTGTTTAATGTCTACTAATTTTTTATAAAAGTTGTACAAAACATAAAAAACTACAAAATCATAAAAATGTCGAGCTTTTAATTCGAATTTCTATAAAAATTTTGTGTACGCGCTTTTATAGCTTATTAAATTTTACTATAAATCAGTGTAAGCTTATATTTGCTAAAAATTCCAATAACTAAAAATTTTTTTTTGCCGACTGTATTGTGATTTTCTTGGGAAAAAAAATTATGTAATGTTAAGAGATGTAAAGGGAGAAGTTTCGCTAAAACCGACATCGATAACTTTCAAAAACTATCGATAGTGGCGACAGTTTTCAACTATCGATAGTATCCCAGCTCTAATTCTTATTTTACATCCATTTAGAGCGGAGGTTCCCAAACTTTTTTTTTTCTCGTAGACCCCTTTCAAAAATTTACTGGTTTCGGTGGCCCCCTGCTGATACATTTCTAAATATTCCCAAAGCTCGTAAAAAATTTAATGTAAAAATTAGATCTAACAATGTAAATTTGCATCGCAGGTGAATTCAAAAACCAATCTCAGAGTGGCCAAAATCAAAGTAAAATATTTTCTTGTATTTATAAAAATAATGTGATTACACACTTGTAGGTTTTAAAAAATAGAGCTCGTAAATGCATCAAGATACTCTCTCGCTCGGAAGAGCTATATTTTTTAAGAGCACTGCGAGCGCTAGCGTTATTTACATTATCTTCATCATAAACTCATCAAATGTTCGGCTCACTCATGACTTTGCACGTGGAGTATATGTAAAATAGTTTATTTTTGTTAGTGGCATAATTTTTATTCCGAGCTTTAATGTGAGGCGAAAAATATTTATCACATTTTTAAAACACAAAACTTAAAACATCAAAACGGCTAAGCTTTTTACGCCAAACTTTTCAGAAACTGACAATAAAGGAAAGAACGAGTTTAAAAAAATCGATGACAAATAACCAAGCAAGCAAGAACCACAAAAAGTGTTCCACCGTCTCATCTTCTTCAAGGCAAGATGGGCAAATGGACTTGTCATTTACGCCTATCACAGTCAGGTGTTTGTGCCACGTGAAGTGACCAGGCAGCAGTCCAGCAAATTGTCTGCAGTGTCGTCATCTCAGTGAGAGCAAAAAATTAGATAGACCTTGTGAGATTGAAGGCAACATGAGTTTTGCCCACCTGCCTCCCCTCGATGCCTCTCAGTCATTTCTGAGCGAAGTATTCACCCAGTTTCTGGTGGTGGCTTCGATTGCCGAAGGTGGGAGTGCTAAAACTAGTTGCCGACCAAGGAATGCCTAGTCTAAGCCAACTCTGGCCAAATGATCAGATGTCTCATAACCAGGTACACCAGAGTGACTTGGCACCCAGAATAAAACAACCTCGTTATGTTCACCATCATATTTTAGTCGAGACTTGTATTTCCGAACTAGTTTGGAAGTACTTAACCTTAAGTGCAGCTTGGTTATTACTGCAGTCATGTAAACTCCATCCCCTCCACTTATGTTCCACCACCTAGTCCATGGCTTTGAGTATTGCAATTACCTCAGCCTGGAAGACCGAAGCATATTCCCCTACAGAAAAGTGAAGCTTACCTCCATTAACCTTGAAAAATACCCCGGATCATGACCTAGAGTCAGTTTTGGAGCCATCAGTGAAGATTCGACAATGTGTGAGTCCGGTCTCAGCGATGTTATCAAACCAGCATTCACTCTCAGGGAACTCAACATTATAGAATCTCTTCAACTATCCTGTAGCATTGAAAAGACGCAAGTGATTAAATCTCTGCCGCCAGCAATTTTCGCCGCGTCCCACTCATTTTCATACCAGCGTCCGGTTCTTTTTAGTCTGCCATTAAGGCTTCCCCACGTATGAAAACACAAAGTGACGGCAAGTACAGCAGTGCGTCAAGAGCACTATACACAAAATTAAAGTTAAATAAAGAGGCTAAGTATCAAGCAACCATTTTGGTTCTTTACATCGAAGCCAGATAAATTTTCGTGGACCCCCATTTACAACTCATGGACCCCCATATTTTGTTCACGTCACTGTGGACCCCCATCGAGTCCTCCGTGGACCCCTGGGGGCCCACCTGGATCACTTTGGGAATCACTGATTTAGAGGGATGTGCTTTACGACTTCTTTTTGGTGCAGAATCCTTTATCTTTTGATCATCATTGTCACAGCTTTCACTCACAATATCAATATTTCCAAATTTGCACACTTAAAATTTATTTTAAAGTACCCTTTTCGAAAATAAAAACACTCTCTGAACTTTACAATGGAAAACTGTTTATTTAGCTTCGATTCATAAAACAAAGAAAAGCGATGAGTACTATGCAGTTAATTTTATTTACATATATATGTATAGTGGGAGTTAGGGCTTTAAATATAAAATAAAAAAATATGGATTGAGTTAGGGCCATTTTTCAATTCCTGTATTACCGTTAATTTCCATAAGAATTTATCCAGCAATAATTTTTGTAGAGAAGAGCATAACTAGAGGTTATACATAAAACTCCGTTGAAACCCCGATATGAGTTAGGGCCTTTCTATATTAGGGTAACGACATGCCAACCCAACTACAATTAAGGGCAACTAACTGTTCCGCTGCTATTTAGACTCGATCAGGTGGATGTTGTTTTTTATTTCATTTGCCTGGGATTGCTGCCAAATTATTACCTGGCGGTAAAAGAGCACATACGAAGTTTAAGATTCCTATAGAATTAGAAAGTAACAAATTTATGATAAGGCAACTGTGATGCAAGATTGCTGTTAAATAGTGAAGGATGAATGCTCGATGGCGAATAGGAAGGGAGTGGAAGCCGCCTAGCGAACATTGCAGGATATTCGTAGAAACAATGAAGTTGTGGGTGGGGTTACAGATGCCGTGCAATAAAGCCATAGGAAATAACGCCACATGGCTTTATTTCATTCCACATGGAGAAATAAGGCCATATGGCTTTACTTCCATAGGGAAAGTGAAATAAAGCCATAAGAAAATATTTTACATATGAGAAATAAAGCCATACGATCTTATTTCAATACAAAAAGTTAATGTTGTCTCTTTAGCGGCGGTCCGCGTTGGCTCGTCACCCCACGCCGCACGCCGCACATCGCAATTCGCAATTTCGCATCGATCTATCTTTGGCGATTTTTTTAAAAAGCTCTAGTTTTTTATTTATTTATGTTGAAAAGTGAAAGAAAAATAATTTACGTTTGAATGCTTCCAATTGTTTGAAAAATACTTGAAATTAATTTCAGATGCCTGCAATTAATTAAAAAACGATTCATAAAAATTTTTCTATAGGAAACATTTAATTAAAAAATATTTTTAGTTTGCCATCTATACTGATATATACTTTGAAAGCCGTTTTTTTCTAATCAAAAATCTCGAGAACAGCTGTACCGATATTTTTGAAATTTTGGACCTCGACCCTAGACCCTCAAAGGAGGATAATAGAAGAAGAATAATTTTGATATATCAAGGCGGCGTGGCACCTCCCATACAAACTAAAGTTTTCACAAAACATATCTCTGGAAGTATTCATCGTAGAGTGCTGCAACTTAGTATAGATATATAATATCAACGCCAAACTCATGGAAAAAAAGGGAGTTATTGAAAAAGGGGGCGTGGCACCTCCCATACAAACTGAATTTCTCACATGAAAATGTGTATGTGGTGTGAAAAATTCAGTTTGTATGGGAGGTGCCACGCCCCCTTTTTCAATACCGCTCATTTTTTCCATGAGTTTGCCGTTGATATTATATATCTCTGTACTAAATTGCAGCACTCGACGGTGAATACTTCCAGAGATATGTTGTCTGAATACTTCAGTTTGTATGGGAGGTGCCACGCCTTGTTAATATATCGAAATTGCTTTTGATCTATTATCATCCTTGGATAGTCTAGAGTCGATGCCCAAAATTTCAAAAATATCGTACAGCTGTTCTCGAGTTTTTCGAACAGAAAAAACAAAAAAAAACGGCTTTGAAAATATATATTAGTATAAATAACAAATGAAATACATTTTTTAATAAAATCTATCCTACGGAAAAATGATTATGAATAATTTTTTAAATAATTGCAGAATGTCTGCAAATGAAATTAATTTCAAGTATTTTCCAAAACAGTGGAAGCATTCAAACGTAAAATTTTTTTTCTTTCATTTTTGAACATAAATAAATAAAAAACCAGAGCTTTTTTAAAAAGTCGCCACGGATAGATCGACGCGAAATTTAATTATCTTTTTTTAAATAAACTTGAAGTCGGTTCATTTTTGGGCTCTCAAAATTACTTTGTCTACAGCAACCTTTTTTGCCCCACTGTGCGCCATGCTCGCGCTCCGCGCCCCGCGTCCGGAAGCGATGCGCGGTCCTCGTATAAAATTGTTGCTTTGTTCATTCTTCTGGCTTTTGATGATATACATTGATATACATATGTGCATATAAGAGGTTTTCTTTTACCCCACATCTCCATCTTCTACAGATTCTGTTAAAAAAGCTGTGGTAAGACAGAAATGTCAGGTGGTGGCAAATTTCCACTGTCAAACCATATCTGTCTTGCCGAATTTTTTACCATCACTGTCCTAACATCAGCCGTCATTGCGTAGTTGGAAAACTCAGTTTTCATTTTGCCGCGCCATCTATATTGGCACAGATCGATCTGATTGGCTTGATGCCATTTTGAAAGTGATATGTTAAGACAGCAAGTTGCCCACATGAGAAAACGGGACAAAGTTAAAACAGAGATTTGACAGATGTTAAGACACATTTAGAAGAAAATGGAAATCCGCGTATCAACGTAATGCAAAACCGCGTATCAAGATAACGCAAAACCGCGTATGTGAGGTTGCATAAATTATTTTGTAGGGAGTAAAAACACTTATGTTTCAAAATTGGTCTCTCTTTTATAAAGCAATCGCATTTCTGGCTAGTATATTTCAGCACGAATGGATAAGGTTTGAGCCAAGAGCTTCTGTGAGCAAATCCAATTTTTGGCAAAAAATGTCAGTTATGCGGTTTTGCAGAACAACGATACGCGGTTTTGCACTTTAAACGACGATATATGTATATGAGGTTGAGTATTTTTCGTTTTTGCCATTAACAATTTTATACATACTTCAAGTTAATATGCATCTTACCGATTTAAAAGAAAATTCCCTATACATACGTACATACATATATCTATACAAATTAATATATATTTATATAGACATATGTATATATCTATGATAATTTCTTTTGAATCTGTAAGATATACTTACATAAAATTTAAGTGTGAATAAAGTTGCTAATGACAAAACCGAAAAGTACTCAACATTGCAGACGCCATATAAGGAAAACTGAATTATTTCGAAATATAAATAAAGTGGCAGCCCTTTACGCCATTTTGCAATTTCTCCTTTCAGTTCGGGAACATTGTTTACTTGTTTTTAGATAACAAAATAAACTATCTTTTGTTGTAAAATGTATGTATATTTTTAAAAAGTTTTTCAAATTATATATTTTACTAGTGTTTCAAAAGTGAATATTGGTGATTGATTGGTACCCCTCCTGACAGTTTTGGACGTTTTTTTGTTTTGCAAGTTGTACCTTAGACTAGAGAATTACCGAGTCACTTTATGTACATATGCACACCAGCTGTGCACTAGGTAAGCATTACACACAAAATTATCAAAGGTGCAATAACGCCATAACGGCTTTATTTTACTACCACAGTGAGAAATAAGACCATATGCAAAAATATGGCTTTATTTCTCAATTTAAAGTGAAAAAAGCCATATGGCGTTATTTCCTATGGCTTTATTGCACGGCATCGGGGTTACAGTTCTCTTTTCCAGTGATTTCCGACAAGCACTGCCTGTAGTGTCAAAAGTTACCAGGTACGAGGAAATAAAAGCTTCCTTAAAAAGGTTTCTGTTATGGTCTTATATTCAAAGGGGGCGTCATACTCAACGGGTAGAGTGCGGATTGGTGGCAACTTGCTAGCTAAAGAATTTTGTATTATGTTTGGTGAAGGAAACTTACCACAATAAAACAACCTGATAAAAATGCCAGAAATACTTGGGAATATTGTTCCTACAGAAAGGGAACTTCTTCGTTCAGTGTATGGAAATATTGACCAAATATTGAAACAACATAACTCTTTGGTATGAGAAAGGGCGATTTTAACGCCCACAAACGAGCATTAATTTATAAAAACGTACTATCTGTACACCAATAAACACGGTCATCAATCAGGATGAAGCTACAAGTTATCTCTATATATAAATACGCCACAAGAAAATTTGCAATCCCTTTTTTGAAGGACATAACTTCCGCTAATCCAGAGACGTTAATCCCGATACATAGGGGGCGTGGCATCTGCCATATAGACTAAAATGTGAAAATCACTATATCTCTAAAACCAATTATGCTGGCGAACTGAAACTATAGATTGTAAATACCCTACTTACGGTGAAAAATACAAACTGAAAATCTTATATCGCCTATCTCTGGAACAGCTTAAGCTAACGTCCTGAAATTTGACACAGCAACATATGTTGTCAATACCGTACTTACGGCGAAAAGTGATATATTTTGGAAAATGGGGCGTGGCACCGCTCATACAAACTGCAATTCTCATATCGCTTATCTCTGGAACCGCTTATGCTGACGACCTGAAATTTGACACAAAAACATATGTTGTCAATACCGTACTTACGGCGAAAAGTGGTAGATTTTGGAAAGGGGGGCGTGGCACCACCCATACAAACTGAAATTTTCATACCGCTTATCTCTGGAACCACTTATGCTAACGTCCTGAAATTTTAGACAGCAACATATGTTATCAATACCGTACTTACGGCGAAGAGTGGTAC
>NW_023458563.1:29068213-29068730 GCF_013731165.1 Rhagoletis pomonella
TCATATCGCTTATCTCTGGAACCACTTATGCTAACGTCCTGAAATTTTACACAGTCACATATGATACCGCTGCGTCTGGGTTCCAGCCCTGGTCAAAGCAACATCGAAAAAATATAGAAAAAAGGTTTTTTCTTAACAGCGGTCGTCCCTCGGCAGGCCATGGCAAACCTCCGAGTGTATTTCTGCCATGAAAAACAGCTTCTCATAAAAATACAATCGCCGTTTGGAGTCGGCGTAAAACTGTAGGTCCCTCCGCTTTGTGTGACAACATCAAGGCGCACGCCACAAATCGGAGGAGAAGCTCGGCCAAACACGAACGTATGTGTAAGCGCCAATCTATTATTATATTATTATTATAACATATGATACCAATCGCGTACTTATGGCGAAAAGTGGTAGATAGCGGGAAAGGGGGCGTGGCACCGCTAATACAAACTGAAATTCTCACATCGGTTATCTGTGGAACCGCCTACGCTAACGTCCTGAAATTTGACACAGCAACATATGTTGTCAATAC
>NW_023458563.1:29068740-29069808 GCF_013731165.1 Rhagoletis pomonella
AAATTTGACACAGCAACATATGTTGTCAATACCGTACTTTCGGCGAAGAGTGGTAGATTTTGGAAAGGGGGCGTGGCACCGCCCATACAAACTAAAATTATCATATCGCTTATCTCTGGAACCGCTTATGCTAACGTCCTGAAATTAAACACAGCTATTTATGATATTAAAGGGGGCGTGGCACTGCTCATGCAAACTGAATTTTTCATATCGGTTATCTCTGGAATCGCCTATGCTAACATCCTGAAATTTCACGCAGCAACATATTTTGTCAATACCAACATACGGCAAAAAATGGTAGATTTTGGAAAAGGGGTCGTGGTAACGCCCATAAAAACATGAAATTCTCATATTGCTTATCTCTGGAACCACTTATTATAAGGTAATGGAATTTTATACACCTATATTTATACACATATAAAATCGCAAGAATCTTTCAATTGGGAACCATTTTCTCCCAGATTTTAAAATCGCATTGGATGATTTTTTTTTGTTCAAAAGATTTTAGAAGGATTAGTGTGTTTGTCTTCCGATAGGTGACGCAGGGATTGAGAGATTTGTTTCACTTTTAGAAAACATATTAGTAACATAAAATTTGGTGTAGCTTGGTAGCCCAGTCGTGTGAAACCGCCGTTAGAGAAGGAAATATTATCTTTTGTTGTAAACCTTCAAGATACTTTCTCAACCGTTAACGATTCTGATGAAAAAAAGAAAAAGTTTATGTAGATGTGGGCGATTTAGTTTTTAACCGCCAAGAGGCCCTCAGACAAATATAATCGATAAACTTATTTTCAATTGGTATATGTTTGACATATTGGTCAGTGATGAACATCTCATCTATACATTCAAATACATATGCATTTAAATGAAGGGGTTAGAATCATAAGGGTCTAAGTGACATTTTTTGAAAATATAAGTTATACCCATATTTGTATAGTAAAATATAGTGTTTATTTGGTGACAAAGAGTAAACATTCTTTGAATTACTTAATTTACCTGCATTCATTTAGGCAAGAATCATCTCAAATGCATCTTTAAGTTTAATTATCTCAAAAAAATATCAAATCT
>NW_023458563.1:29069818-29155511 GCF_013731165.1 Rhagoletis pomonella
CTCAAATGCATCTTTAAGTTTAATTATCTCAAAAAAATATCAAATCTACTTAGATCTTTTGATTTTAACCCCTTTCAATGGAAATCGAGGTTCCTCTTTCAGTCTAATTTCAAAAGCTACTGAAGAAATTTTGAGGAGACTTGGTAGAATTGTCATTAATCAATCCGGTACTCATAATTCGATTTTAAGCTTTCCATAAAGGATTTGGTATTGGTGACAGGTAAAATGTATGAAAAAAGATGTCGAATTTCGACACTAGTGCATTATAATTTCTTAACTCACTCACTGCAAATGACCTTCTTGCACACCAAATCGTACTTAAAGTTGGTGTACCGATTATGCTACTTAAATATTTATCCCCTTCGAACCTTTGCAACGGAACTAGACTTAAGGTTGTAAAACTGAAAAAATCAAATTGAACCAGAAATTATAACTGGTTATGGTGCAGGCGAAATGGTCTGGATGCCGCGTATACCAATTATTCCCAATAATTTTCCTTTCCTTTTTAAGAGACAATGACAATTAACAATTCCCAAGGACAGACCCTTAAGGCTGTAGGCGTTGATTTGAGGACCAGTTGTTTATCACACGCGTTACTAGCCCTAATAATTTATTTATTTATTCTGTTATTAGTTAATGAATTCAAAAAATTCTTACTGACTAAGACGACTAACTTAAGTTACTTAAAATGATTGCTTAAACATAAATTTACCAGGCCTCTTGGAAGCGAGATATCCAAAGAATAACATTGATTTAATTCAATTAAGGTTCTGATCAATGGCGCATAGAATAATAAGACTTAACAATTGGAATGAAAAATATATCCACATGCCGAAGACTGCGTGATGGCACATTGAAGCCTATTCTACTTAAAAGCTCGGGACAGTCGACATAACCTCCTAAAATGTTAGCGACGCAGGAACCTGACAGAAACGCCCTTCTACTAGACAAAGACTTTAAGTCCAGTAGCATACAACGCGAAAGATATGACGGCATTGGTTCCGTGAATTTCATTGAGGACAGTGCAAAACGTATAAATGATTTCTGGATACGCTCTATTCTATTTACGTAGGTAGCATGATAAGGTCTCCAGATAAAAGCAGCATATTCCAGTCGCGATCTTACGAAAGCAGTGTAGAGCGTATTATACATTTTATCTCCAGATGGAAAGACATTAAATATTGTTTAGAAAGAAATTTTGTAAATAAAAACTTAAATTTAAATTTTCGTTGTTTTTAATGAGAATTTTTTATTTAAAATGGCAAAAACTATTGCAAAACTTTTTAAAGGTAAATTAAAATGTAACCATGTGGTAATATAGGCCGTAGCATAGTCGATATAAAGTTGGCTGTTAAGTTGCAGCTATTTTCGAGAGGCATCCCATTGAAAATTACGCCAAAGCACGTCTAATAAATTAAGAACCCACTTCTTCTTACCTCGGACGGCGGGACTTTGTTTTTAAATTCATCAAATTCTTTAAGCTGCGCTGACAAAGTCGCGGGTATCAGCTAGTATAATATAAAAATACACTCACTTACAAATTTCAGTCGGATATCTCGAAAACATAGGGACTAGATCGGCTCAGCTCAACGTTCCGATCATATAAGTATACATTTTCATGGGTCTATCTATTCTTATTCTGGTACTTAAAAACATCGGACCGAATTTATAATACCATTTTATGCTCATGAAAGTTATTATTATTGTGGAAAAACAACAATAGTTTAAAAATGAAAGAAGTTATAGCTGCTATTTCGGAGATCAACGCATCTCCTCATCAGACTTCTTCACCGGGATCAAGGGATATGAGCCAGTGACTTCGGATTACAAAGCCAGTGACCTACCCCAGGGCTTATTAACTAGCACCGCGATACACACACATATCATGTCACACTAAACTCACGAGCTAGTTGATTTGACACCATCCTCGTGTGGTACACTCGTTTTATCTTGCACTCCACCACGTTGGATCAATTAGCCTAGTATTCAGAAAGTTTAATTAATTTTTTCATTTGGAACCGATTTTGCAGATTGTTAAGCTAAAAAATAGTTTTAAGTACTATATATATATGGGACGTTCCGCGTCAAACGTGACAAAGCTCTGTCCAAAATTACTTTTGATCCAAAAATTTTTAAATACAAGGGAAATTTAGCATTTTTTATGTACTTTCGATTGCTGAGTGGCGTTTTTTAAAATTTTGTTCCCAGACGGAGCTACGCGTTCCCTAACCTTAAAAAAATACTGCTTTACGAAATGGTCAAGCTGTCAGAAATCACAGGGGCTCAGAAAAATTCCAAACAACAACTATTTTCATGTATTTTGTGCTGATGAACACGAATGTGGTGGTATTTTTTACCGATACCTCAAGCGTTCCTCCCTAACCTCAAAAAACACCCCCTAAAATTGCTGTTTCGCGCAGTTGAGGTGTTTATCCTCTGATCGACGTGAGGAAAATTATTGACAGAGACTATTTTATGTATTTTGTGCTGCTGAACACGAATTCGGCGGTATTTCTCACCAAGACCTCAAGCGTTCGTCCCTAACCTCAAAAAACACCCCCCAAAATTGCTGTTTTACGCGGTAAAGAAATCATTGACGAAGGCACTCAAAAGAATACGTCTGGAGGAAAATCATTGACGAAGTCACTCAAAAGAATACGTCTAGAGGAAAATCATTGACGAAGGCTATTTTTATGAATTTTAAACCACTGAATTTGAACACGAAGCTAAATTTTTTTTTTACATTTACTGCAGTGCACTCAAAAAATGTAACTGATTACTGATTATATGGTTACTGTGCAACATTTTTTATTAATTCATGGGAAAGCTCTCTGCGTTTTACAGGGTTGAGACTGTCTTCATTACAAAGCCCGAATTACTTTCTTTTTTTTTCAAGTTTTTTAATTTTTAATTAGTTTTTTTTTTGTATATTTGTATTATTTTGTTAAACATTTTTTAAATTGATTCATTAATATTGTATTATTGATAATGGACTTGGTGCATTAGAGTATCTAAACACAGTAATTTCTTTGTCAGGAGAAACTAAAAACGCATGTCCTTCGCGATTTTAAATTCAAAACAACTTTATGACTGGGCGAGACAAAAGTTCCGAAAAATAACATTCTTTCACTATTCCAAAAAAGATTACGAAAGAACTTCAAGATCACTAAAGAAAAGATTCTCGGCTGCACCATCTGTTACAAAAATTTCAGAAGGACATGCGTTTTTAGTTTCTCCTGACAAAGAAATTACTGTGTTTAGATACTCTAATGCACCAAGTCCATTATCAATAATACAATATTAATGAATCAATTTAAAAAATGTTTAACAAAATAATACAAATATACAAAAAAAAAACTAATTAAAAATTAAAAAACTTGAAAAAAAAAGAAAGTAATTCGGGCTTTGTAATGAAGACAGTCTCAACCCTGTAAAACGCAGAGAGCTTTCCCATGAATTAATAAAAAATGTTGCACAGTAACCATATAATCAGTAATCAGTTACATTTTTTGAGTGCACTGCAGTAAATGTAAAAAAAAATTTAGCTTCGTGTTCAAATTCAGTGGTTTAAAATTCATAAAAAATAGCCTTCGTCAATGATTTTCCTCTAGACGTATTCTTTTGAGTGACTTCGTCAATGATTTTCCTCCAGACGTATTCTTTTGAGTGCCTTCGTCAATGATTTCTTTACCGCGTAAAACAGCAATTTTGGGGGGTGTTTTTTGAGGTTAGGGACGAACGCTTGAGGTCTTGGTGAGAAATACCGCCGAATTCGTGTTCAGCAGCACAAAATACATAAAATAGTCTCTGTCAATAATTTTCCTCACGTCGATCAGAGGATAAACACCTCAACTGCGCGAAACAGCAATTTTAGGGGGTGTTTTTTGAGGTTAGGGAGGAACGCTTGAGGTATCGGTAAAAAATACCACCACATTCGTGTTCATCAGCACAAAATACATGAAAATAGTTGTTGTTTGGAATTTTTCTGAGCCCCTGTGATTTCTGACAGCTTGATCATTTCGTAAAGCAGTATTTTTTTAAGGTTAGGGAACGCGTAGTTCCGTCTGGGAACAAAATTTTAAAAAACGCCACTCAGCAATCGAAAGTACATAAAAAATGCTAAATTTCCCTTGTATTTAAAAATTTTTGGATCAAAAGTAATTTTGGGCAGAGCTTTGTCACGTTTGACGCGGAGCGTCCCATATATATATATATATATATTAGGCCGGGTCGATTTGTGGGGAGGCAAAAAAATCGCCCATTGCTCTGTGAAAATCATATTCTAGGGATCAAAATAAGAAACTTTGCCGAAGGAACCATACCTCTAAAACGAATTCTGATGTCCCCCAATTTGGGTCGAACTTTTGGGTAGGGGCAAATTTTGAAAAATCCCCCTTTGACCCATTTAGAGTGCTCCAATCGAGTCCAAATGTATGACCGACCCCCGCTAACTTTGGAGGCCCGACCCACCGATGCCAGTGGCACACCCCCTGGGAACCCCCCGGGGGGTTCACCATACAAACATTTCAAAAAATCGCCGGTTTTGCACTTTACATGAAAAAATCAGCGAAATGCTTATGTTTTTTCTTTTTGGAGTTTATTTTTCTCTTTAGAAATTTATTTAGTCAGAACATATGTAAATGAAAAAATGAATTTAACTTAGTAATAGAAAAGAAATTAAAAAAAAATATTAGAAATTAGCGTTTTTACAACCCTTTTAAAACCAAGGCATCACTGTGATGCATTTGCATGTCGTAAACATAGTTGTGTGGGTTTTTTATTCAACCGTTTTAAAAAATGAAGGTATCACTGTGACACAATTGCAAATCGGAAAATTACTTGTGTGCGTTTTTTAAGACACAGCTGCATGTCGTAAACTTACTTGTGTAGTTTTTTTATAGCTGTGTTATTCCGTTTAAGTGCAGTACAAGACTGTTTTGTTTATTTCAATTAAAGTGACAGTGATGTCAACGTAAAGTAAGTTACATGTATGTGTGTAGGGGATGCCATAGTTTACATATATATAACATCTCCCTTCTTAATTCATATACTAAGTAAATTCATTAATAATTTATAATTCAATGATTAAAAAAGTTCAAATATTCTAATATACCAATAACTATAATCGTTTTCGCAGCCATTTCGAATTTCGCCGGTAAATGGTTTGGTCTTCTAGTTCGATCCAGTATGATCTAGGTGAATCGTGTGTGTCGATGATTGTAGCTTTTACCCATCCCTTATTGTTGTTCTTATACCATATCTTGTCACCCTTCACAAAGGATTTTTTTTGCGATGCAGAACGATCGTAGTATTTTTTTGACTTGTAATTTTTTGCATTTATGTTGTTAGATATATTCGGAATGATTCTTGGTTGAAACAAAGTTGTTTTTGTTGGCAAAAGGGTGCGGGTTTTTCTACTCATTAAAAGTTCCACTGGTGAAGCATCAATATCTTTAAGCGGTGTATTGCGATATTCGAGTAAGGCCAGCCATAACTCTTTTTTACTCTCATTTGTTTTCTTTATTAAGTTTTTTGCTATCCCAACGAAACGCTCAGCAAAACCGTTGGATTGCGAATAACCAGGGCTTGTTGTTGTTAATTTAGCTCCAATTTGATCACAAAATCGTTTAAACTCGTATGAATTGAAGGGCATATTGTCTGAAATTATTTCTACAGGTAATCCGTGTACGGCGAAACATGTTCTAAGTGCATTGATACACTCAGTTGCTGTTTTCGATTTCAACGGCGCTATGTCCAAATATCGCGAGTAATAATCCGCTATTATTAAATAGTTTCTTGATGCAAATTCACAAATGTCTACGCCTATTTTATTAAAGGGTAGATTGGGAATGCTGTGTGGTATCATTGGTTCCTTAACATTAGCGGATCGACTTCGCTGGCATATGTCACAATTGGTTATCATTTTCTCAATAGCACCATCAATTCCTGGCCAGTACACTAATTCGCGAGCGCGCTTTTTTGTTTTTTCAATACCTAAATGAGACACGTGCAGCTGCGATAATATGGTTTCTCTCAAAACAGGCGGTACAATAACCCTGTTATTCAAATATAAGATACCGTCTTCTAAAAACAGATCAGAACGATGCTTCCAAAACATTTTAATATCGTCACATAACAACTCTTTCTTATGAGGCCAGCCATTTATTAAAACTTGTTTCAACTGCGTTAAATGCTTATCTTTTTCTATCTCGATTCGAAAACTGTTTAGGCGTTCGTCGGTGATGTTTAATGAATGGACGAATTCGTTAAGATCTTCAATATCGGGCGCGTTATTGTCCTCATCAAAGTATCGAGACAACAGATCAGCGATGTATAAAAATTTTCCTGGAACGTGGATCAAGTTTAGGTCATATTTAATTAAACTAAGTTTAATGCGTTGGAGTCTAGCGGAAGGGATTTTGCAAAATTCTTTTTTCATTATCGAAACAAGGGGCTTATGATCTGTCCTAATCGTAACCTTTCGACCATAGATGTAATAGTGAAATTTACGACAAGCAAATAAAATGGCTAAAAACTCCTTTTCAACCTGAGCGTAGTTAATTTCGGCGTCTGTAAGACTGCGTGATGCAAATGCGATAGGCTTTCCGTTTTGCATGAGGCAACACCCTATGCCAGATTTAGATGCATCTGTTTCGAGGGTTATTTCTTTTCTTTCATCAAAAGATTGAAGCGTTGGTGCGTTTGCAATTAGTGTTTTTATCGACTCTAAGCAACTTTCGTGAGCTGAATGCCATTCATACACGACATTGGATTTTAGCAATTCTCGTAACGGTTGTGAAATACTAGATAAATTTGGTATGTATTCACGAATATAATTTATCATGCCGAGCAATTTTTGCAAATCTTTCTTATTATTCGGTTTTTTTTATTTTCATTATCGCTTTTACTCGGTCAGGATCACAGCGTATGCCCTCTGGTGAAATAATTTTTCCTAAATATTTGACCTCTGGTACCTTATATTGAATTTTCTCGACATTAAATTTGATATTCAACTTCCTTGCGCGAGCCATAACTAGCTTTAATGTGTGGTCATGCTCTTCAACACTTTTAGCTGCAATCAATATATCGTCAATGAAGACTATTACATTTGGAATATCATCAAAATTTCTCTCATTGTATTTTTGAAAAACCTCAGGGCCTATTTTTATACCATATGGCAAGCGCTTGAAACGATAACACCCAAACGGTGTATTGAAAGCACAAAGTTTACTAGCTTTTTTCACTAAGTCCGATTTGCCAAAACCCTTCTTTCAAATCCAACACAGTGAATATCTTACTATTAGCAATACGTACCGATATAGATTCAAATGATGGAATCGTATGATTTTCCGATAAAATGTCTGCATTTAAATCTTGCGGGTCTATGCACAAACGAAGTTTACCTGATTTCTTCTCAACAACTACAAGATTAGAGGCACGTTCAATAGGACCATCCATGCGTTCAATTATTCCATTTTCTACCATTTTGTGTAACTCATTTTTGACTTTTTCTGCTAACGACTGTGGGATTCTCCTTGCTGGTTTTACCACCGGAACCGAATTTTTCTTTACCTGGATATCCAAGTTCGTCACAAAACATCCCGTGCCTTCAAAAACATCTCTATAGTTTCGTATAAATTCATCCCTTGTTGCTTCACGAATGACGTTTACACGCTTTATAAGATTAAGCTGCTCACACGCTGATAGTCCTAACAAAGGTTCGTATGGTGTATCAACAACCGTGAATTGTAAAGTCTTTATTTCATTTCGGCACATCACTAAACATTGAATTACACCTTTGTAATCCAACTCAGCTCCACTATAACTGCGTGGTGGCAAACCACCTTCATAGAGCATCGTATTTTTCATGTATTTTATAAAATACTTGTAAGGCAAAATATTAACGTCGGCACCCGTATCCAACTTAAAATTTATGAGGCAATCATTCACTCTGATTTTTTCATACCATCTTTTCCGACCCACTGATAAGTCTTCAATATTATGCAAAACAATATCATCGCCACTTTCCCTTTTTTCGTCACTCTCTTTTATTTCGTGAACTTGTGAGCTATAACACGCAACGCTAAAATGATTTAAACGACCGCAGTTGTTGCATTTTTTCCCGAAGGCTGGGCATTTGCCAAACTCATGAACCCCTTTACAAAATTTACAATTAGCACTTTGTCTTGAATTATGCTTAACTCGTACATTTTCTTTGCTCAAACTTTTAGTATTTTCTATTGTATTGCGCGCACCGCTATTTTGCGAAATTTGTTTGTGTGATCTTATTGCATTCACTGTTGTGCATTTGCTTTGTTGTTGCATTTCATTTGTATATTTGTCCACTAGCTCAGCAGCGCGCGCGATTTCAATGGCTCTGCTCAAAGTCAAATTTTCTGTTTCTAAGAGTTTTTTCTGCAGCTTTTGACTGTTTGTCCCAATAACAATGTTGTCTCGAATCATTCTATCCATGTCCGTATACCCACAATGTTTCACTCTTTTGCGCAAGTCAAGCAAATACGATTCGAATGGCTCCCCCTCCTCCTGCTTCCGCGAATTGAATCTAAAAGCTTCATACACCTCATTTTTTTTTGGCGTGCAGTAATTTTCAACTGCCGCAAAAACTGCATCATAATTCTTCTTCTGTTCCACTGTAAGTCCAAAAGTGTTAAAAATTTCAATTGTTTCTGGACCACACGCATTGAGAAATATTCCAACTTTTTGCTGTTCTTTTCTTTCTTCCAAATCAATGGCTATGGCGTATATATCAAAATTTTGTTTGAAAACACGCCATTGCTCTGCAACATTACCATCAAACTTTAGGGGATCAGGGCGTCTCACGTCCAAACTACCATAAGTGCTGCTACTATTGGCCATTTTGAAGTCATCACCTTCGTCGTCCGTGCTGTCTTCGCTTTTATCTTGCTTCAATTCAGCCCCACTCCGTGTTTTCATTCCTTATTCGGCTGCGCCATGTGTTATTCCGTTTAAGTGCAGTACAAGACTGTTTTGTTTATTTCAATTAAAGTGACAGTGATGTCAACGTAAAGTAAGTTACATGTATGTGTGTAGGGGATGCCATAGTTTACATATATATAACAATAGCACCTACTTAAGAAATGAAGATTGTTTTTACAACCCTTTTTGCGGGTATTTTAAGGCACCTTCTTAAGAAATGCGCGTTTTTTGCAACCATTTTAAAAATTAAGGTATCACTGGAATGCACCGCAACCCTTTTAAACAATGAAGGTATCACTGTGACACAATTGCAGATCGTAAAATTGCTTGTGTTGTTTTTTGTAAGCCACCACAAGACACAGCAGGTAGAATTGAAATTACCATTTCATTCTTATTACCTCGTCTCGTAGACCATATATAACGCAACAGTTTTTGTGAATGCATTAAGTCGTTGTGAAGAACTCAAAGTGTGAAGTGCTAATTACAGATAAAAAAATATTTCAAAAAAAATAATAAGTGAAGTGACCATTCCAAATCAAAAAGTTTACAATGAATCCACCATCCTCTACACCGCAAGATGAAGCAACTACATCAACAACTATCGAAAACCCAATGAGTCATATACCCAAGCATGATGTTACTGTTTTTGGTGTGTCTACTGATTTAACTGATCTTAATTTACCAACCGATCTGGATATCTTGAGATATTATTTTTACTTAAGCGAACGTGCTAAAACAGAACAAAAAAAGTTTTCCCATAAATCATTCACTATTCAAGTACAAGATAAGTTGATTGGAATTTGGGAAAAACTTGGTATGGAAATAATGCTGAAAAAAGTGTATTTAATAAATTGAATAAATTGCTTGACAAGTATCAAGAGCAAATCAAGAGAAGAAACAACACCCAACAATTTACAGAGTATGTAAAATCTCTGGAAACAATTTTTTACATTGGAACATGTAAATGCGATTTGAAGGCAGCTCCATGTGCATGCGGCTGGGTTCCCGAACGCCTCAAAGAGTTCATGCACGATCAACATAATCAGAGAAGACTAACAATGGATGCATTTGTGATGGAAACTGAAGAGCAAGGAGCAACGTCTATGTCATCAATGCCAACATACCAAGATCCCGATGATTCAACATACGCACCGCCACCGGTTCAAGAAGATATGGATAGAAGCACAAGTTCACAATACACAGAGAGATACGATTGTTTTAACTTTGCCTTGGTATGTGACAGATTTGGTGTGCCTGACAGAGTAGCATCAGCATTGGGAACCGCTCTTTTGCAAGATTTTAAAATTAAAGATAAGCATGGGAAACCTTTCATCATGGATAAATCGAAAGTTCGCAGAGAAAAAGAGAAATGCAGACAAGAAGTGCTTCGCAAACGCAATTTGTTAGCGTTTTCATTCGATGGCAGAAAAGATGATACTTTAACGATAGATAAAATTGATGAGAAGTATCATACTAGGATGGTAAAAGAACCTCATCTTGTTGTTTTGAGAGAACACAATTCTGAACTGATTGGTTACGTAAGACTGGAACATGAAACCGCTGAATACAAAACAACCAAATTAAATGGTTTTTTCAACGATAAAAATATATCACTGGATGCATTAATTGGAATATGCACTGACGGTGAGCCAACAAACACTGGCCCACACGGTAGAATTATACGACGATTCGAATTGCTGTTAAAAAGGCCATTGCATTGGTTCGTTTGCCTTCTACACTTCAACGAACTTCCGTTTCGGCATTTGTTTGAAGCTTTGGATAAATCAACCAGCACTGGACCAAGATCGGCAACCGGAAAACTGAGCCGTCAAATCGAAACTTGTGAAACTCTTCCGGTAAGTTATTGCTATCACCCATTTATTATAATTGTCAATCATTTTTAATTATTTTATTATTATATATTTTCAGGTGGTGGACGGCTTCCAGAAAATTGAGTTGCAAAATATGCCCCCTGATCCAGAAAAAATTGAATTTTCCACCGATTCGAAGTACTTATACGACATGGCCCATGTAATTTCTGGCGGCGTGGATCCGGTGGATCTGGCTATCATCAAACCAGGGAAAATTGTACATTCTCGGTGGCTCACCAAGGCCGCTAGATTATTGCGATTATATGTGACAACGGAGAATCCAGATGCAAATTTAAGAATTCTGGTTGAATTTATAATTAAATGTTATGTGCCAATGTACTTCAATATCAAGTATTCCAGCTCTGTCGTGTACGGCAGTGCATTATTTTTCAAGTTCATTGGTTGGTCACGATTTCTAGAACCTCGTTTACGCAAAATTGTCAATCAAGTAATTAAAGATAATTCATATTATGCGCATTCGGAAAATATCTTGTTATCAATGTTGTTTGATGATAGCAAAGAAAAGCGCGACTGTGCCATCAAGAAAATTCTACGCTATCGAACCGATGTTGACGAGCCAATGGAACTTAGAGTTTATAAAAAACCAGATATAAACTTTAATTGCACAAGTTATACGGAAATGATCAATTTGAATGATATAAATATCGTATTTGAACCACCATTCACGCGAAGCATTCCGTACGATACATTGAAAGAATATTTAAATCAAGATGATCCACCGTTTAATGATCCAAAAATTCCATCACACATACAAGGAACGGAACGACATGTTCAATTGCTAGCTAGCGTTTCCAAACGGGTTATACCGGAAAATGTAGAGGCTGTTATGGCGACGACATTAGAGAGCCGTGCGAAATTGCCCAGACTTGAAAGTAAAAAAGACTTCAAACAATAATTTTTTTTAGTTTCTTTTCTATAACTCACTTAAATTAATTTTTTCATTTACATATGTTCTAACTAAATAAATTTCTTAAGAGAAAAAATAGATATTATTAAAAAAAATAAAAAATAAATATTATTATAAATAAATAAATAAAAATAAAGAAAAAACATAGCCATTTAGCTGATTTTTTCATGTAAAGGCCAAAAATGGTGATTTTTTGAAATGATTGTATGGGGAACCCCCCAGGGGAGTTCCAGGGGGTGTGCCACTGGCATGGGTGGATCGGCCGTCCAAAGTTAGTGGGGGTCGGTCATACATTTGGACTCGATTGGAGCACTCTAAATGGGTCAAAGTGGGATTTTTCAAAATTTGCCCCTACCCAAAAGTTCGACCAAAATTGGGGGACATCAGAATTCGTTTTAGAGGTATGGTTCCTTCGGCAAAGTTTCTTATTTTGATCCCTAGAATACGATTTTCACATAGCAATGAGCGATTTTTAAATCGACCCGCCCTAATATATATGTATATCGCTTCATGTCGTTTCTTTCGGCCTTCCATTGAAGAAAAACTAATTACATATATCAATGTCTTCCCTTCCAAATTCACTTGTAATTATCTCTTAAAAGAAGTTTCGGGGGCAGGGAGTGTCCCATACACTGACCACATTTGCCCAGACTTTTTTTACCCTCGTCTCGCCTCTGCCTAACACTTAAGAACACTTAAGAAACAGGTGCAGTGGTGTCTCCGTAGCCTAATCATAATGCAACAAGGTCATTTGAGCAGATATCTAACCTGTGCATAATTTCTATTAATCTACGTCCCATGAGGATGCCCGTGACAATCCTTAGTTCCTGCTTAGGCAAGTTATTATGAAGCCTATACCTGTTCTGGTTGTACCGCCCAATAATCTTTTGGCTTGGTGGAGTCCAACGGTGCTTTGCCAATTCGTTTCTATAGTTTTTTTTTCTGAGCTGTCCCCTAACCGTGTTTGGGAATACTGTAGGGAATGACTCGAGACCTTGAGGTTGCACCTTCCCTCACTAATCCGTCCGCTACCTCACCGAGTGCCCCCAAGGACTATAGAATATTTGATCCCAAAAGAGAGGAGTACTTTGGGTGCCGCCTAACTGTCTCTAAGGACTTGAGCCATTTGTGTAGCACTGCATAGTTCTTGCCTGTGTCATCCAAAATATATTCGTTCCAGTCTGTTTCGCTGAAGATCCCTGTTTTGAAAATCCTTCTGTCTTGTTTATTCTATCTATGAGGAACAGCGGTAGAAGGTGCTATGACCCTAGCTTTTCCATGTCCCTGGACGAAAAAACTTTTTTTTCTGCCGCAGCCATCTCTTGCGAAATTCAGGAGAGTACGCTTGGCGCCTTTTAAATGGTAATATGCAGTAGCTCGAAGTTAATAATCACCTTCAGTGCTGCCTTCGTACGCATCGGTCTCGTGATACACACACATGCCAAATGGTTAAGTTTTGTGGGAGACTTTCGCACCGTAACTAAATAGTTCCGAAGCCAAGCCAACGCCCCACATGTAATTACCAGAGCTGGGTAAATTCCATTCCATTACAATTACATTCCTCAGTAATTGTAATTAGGAATCAATTCCTTCAGTCAACTTTTTCAGTTCCTTACAAGTAATTTCAAGTGCAATTTGTTTTCTTGCATATTGTAGTTGAAACTAAAAACATTCTAGTAATATTTTTTTGTAATTAATTTTCTTGCAATTCCAGGTAATGGAATGGTAATGGTTACTCCTTTCAATTCCTTATTTGTACGCGACGTGCATAGTATGATCCGGAAAATTTAAAGATTATCCTATAATCTCAACAGTTGCAGGTTAAGTTCTTCAGCTATCGTAAAGTCCAATTACTGATACTACTTAGGTATAAGTTCTTTATTGAAAGCAGTTAGCAACTGAGAAATTGCGGAAAGTTATTGCAACAGTCAACAAATAGTTTATAAAATTTTACCGAATACTTTTTAAGTTAAAATTTAAGTTTTTATTTTCCTTTCAACTGAATTGAAAAAAATGATTACATTCTCAATCCCTTTCAAAGGAATTGGAAAAAAATTACATTACGAGCACGTAATTAATTCCAATTATATTATGCAATTCCTTGTAATGGAACTAAAGAAAAAAATAAGTATGTAATTACTTCTAAAGAATTGAAAAAGTAGTTAGTTTCTTTCCTGTGGACTGAAGGAATTGATTACTAATCACAATTCTTGTCATTTATAATTGAGAGTAATTTAATTCATAAAGCAATGATTTAGACCCATCTCTGGTAATTACTGGGCCGACTATCATGGTGTTCATCCATCTCAGGGTCTTTTGGCTACATCCCCATGACTTGCCTGCTAGGCGCCTGCACACAATCAGTGCCCGTGTTGTTTCGGATGTGGTCGCATCAACGTGAGACTTCAACAGATGTTTAAAATTCAGGATCACACCGAGATACTTAATCTCCATGGAGCACTGACTCTCGGACTTCCCTACAGCAATGATAACTATGTCATCTGCTTATCCCTGAGAGCGAATGCCGTTATCCGAGAGGATTTGTACAAGTTTGTCCACTGCCAAGCTCCACAGAAGTGGTGTACTATCACCCCATTGAGGACATCTCTTTGTTGTTTGTAACTGTACCACGACGTTCACAACTTCAGTTTCAGCAATTCTTGTTGGATTCAGCGAACCTATATATATTTGGCTGCACCTTCAGTTTCTCTAGTGCCCGACAGACCTACGTTTGATGTGTCGAAGGATCACTCTATATCTAGGAAAGCGCCTAGCACTACTTTTCCACAATCAAAGGCACCTTCAATCTCCGTTGTTAACGTGTACAGAGCTGAGTCCGTGAACCCGCCTTCATGTATGCGTGCTGGTTGAGATGTATGGGGGCCTGCTTTAGAGTGTGTGATCTTATATCGTTGTCGATACCCTTCTCGATTGGTTTTCACTATCAAAATAAGTCAATAGTAAAAACAAATATTTTTAAAGCAAGCTTTCTTATTATGATCGAAATCGGACCATAAATACTGGTTTACAAAATATATGGACTGATACTTCAAAATTTTTAGTGGAGTTATTCCTTTTCATGTAGTTAGTATACGTTTTAAATATAAACCAAATCGGACCACAAATACGGGGTTTTCAAATATCTCGACTCATGCGGCACCTATCGGATAAGCTGATCTTTCATTTGCATTGTCATCGGGTTCTGTGCCAACTGTTAAGTTTCAAGTCTCTGGGTCATCGGGAAGTTGTTAAAAAATGGATTGCAATATTTGCCCCTAGCAAACATACATACATACTAGGGATGGTGCGAATGTGAAATTTTAGACATCCGCGGATGCGAATGCTGATGCGGATGTCTAACAGTTTTTAACAACCAATTAGGTAAGTAAATTTAGTTATTTAGGTAAATAAAAAAATAGAAGAGTTAGTAATTTTTCATAATGCTTATTTTATTTAGTATTTGAATTAAAAAGTTGGAACATTATATTTAATAAAAAGAAATGGGAATTGCATCGGGGCTGAAAATGTCGGATGTATCCTCCTGACTTTCATCTTCACTTGAAGAATCAAGCATCATGGCGAGATCATTGTTTTAACAGCGCTTACAAGCCAAACCAGATGTGTCAGGTCTCTCAGGTGTCTAAAGCTTTTTAAAAAGATTTCTTCATTCTCATGGCTTTGGCTCTTTCAGAATTTGGGGAACATGTAACGTCACCAGCGTTTTTAAATTTTTGTTTTTGTAAGTCATTTTTAATACTTTCTTTTGCGACTGGTTTGAAAAATTTGTGCTTATAGCGAGCTAAATAGGTGGATATGGAAAAAATATTATTATTTTCCAGGAATGAAAATTTTGAACAAAATTCTGTTTTCAAAGTCGTGGCTGCCAGCCGAATGGGATCAGAATATTGTTATTTAAAAAAAGCACCCTGTTTTTAATATGCATTTGAATTATTGGAATCACGGATGATGAGGGTCTCAGACAGTTACGAACTCTTACCTAATTAAAGATTAAACCTATAGCGTTTTAATTATTTGAGCATCGATTCTGTTTATAGCCAGACGTTGACCATTTCTGCTGGAAATCCCTATTCTAGGAGCTTAATCTTTGACTTTAAATATCAAAGAAGGGAGACGTAGGGGGACAGTTTTAACAATTAGGGTAAATATATGTTTAAAGACATTTTTATCAAAGTTGATAAATATGACATTTGACCAGTTTTGTTACACAAATACTTTCACGACCCCAGGCAAAAAATATTAGCTAAAATTTGTCATTTTGTTTGCCAGATATACGTTTTGTCGGTGCTCTTGCACAACATTCGCATTCGCAAAAGCTCCGCATTGATTATTGCGAAACCAAACGATAAGTTATGCATAAAGCCCTATTTTGGCTACGTTTAGGACTCACAAAGACGAAAATTTGTATCGCGTCCAAGCAGCTTTTCATCTAATTTACATACATATATATATTTGTACATATTTAGACACTTGTGGTTTCGACTTGGTTCATGTTTTCATATTACAAAATTAAATACAGCCCACGCTCGATATTCGCGACTGATTAAAAACCACAGCGGTCGCATTTTTGCGATAACCGAACCCATAATTTCATTGAAAAGTATATATCTAGTTATAACAAAGATCAAGGTTTAAAGTTGCGTTTTTGCCAAGTTCGTTTTTAAAATAACGGCTGCAAAAACCACAACCGACCCTAATACTGAAAAATTAAGCACCAAAATTGTCCAAATAAATTAGAGAATTTCCCGTTATTACTGCATATGTTGAAATAAAAAACATAGCATAGAGAAAGAGATATTCTTATTAAATTAAAAAAAAAATAAAAGTGGCGCAAATAAATAGAATCTTTACTTTTGCCAATTGTCGCCATTACAGAACCTATGCTAAAAATTAAGCTGTCGGGATAACTGGACAGGTGAAATTAAGGGGTAGTAGCGAATACCGAACGTTGAACATATATATTTTGTAAAGTGAAATTTATCAGTGTTTTTGTTAAGCGCAGTGTACTAATTTTATACATGTAGAAATATGTAGAAGCATTGCTTAATAGAATGCCGAAAGTATTTAACTTTTATTAAATTTCTATCCGCTATTTTTTTTCTTTATGCCTCTTTTTTGCATCAAAAACATATATAAAAAATCCAAATGAATTAAAAAATAAAATTAAATCGGATTAATGGAATGCATACGTATATATGTATATATGCAACACATTCAACTGCAATTGGAGCCACAAAAAAAACTAAAAACAATATGAAAACCAAACAAATACGATTTTTAATGAATTTGAACGGCGTTAAAACAAAAAAATACACGCGAATAATTTGGATTTTTTTCGACTTATGGATCAAATAAAATTTTTCTTCTTTCCCATCACAATTTCATCGAATTCGGCATCATAACAAAATATAACATATCTATGAATCGCATCGCATCGCTTGCCATCGTTATCTCGCTACGTATGTCTCATAAATATATACATATATGTGCATACACATGTACATTGATGAAAACATAAAACGCAATGCCAATTTTCCAACCAAAAAAATGTTTATCGATTTGGCTTGATTTCAAATCGTACTTAATTTGTTTATTCTTAAACCAAATCGAAAAACTCACATATATACAAACACGTATATATGTATGTACATACCTACAATGCCATTTACACATGATACGCTTGCGCATTATCTTTGGCGATGCATTCAATGCACTATTAAACCAACGCAAACCACAACATACAATAACACATTTTTTGGCATCCTGCTTTGTGAAAAAAAAACTTAATGCATTTTATTAATGTAGCGCGTATCATAATTCCTTTAGGAGAACGATAACGCCAAATAAGCCAACTCGTTCCCAACCACAACATCCCCACAGTAGCCATTTGTTGAATATTGGCAATAATAGTAACAATCATGTGTGGTTGCAACAAATTCATCCTTCTCATCCACAACATAACAGTCAGACACACCAACAGTACATGCAACGTGCTGCACACCAACAGTATCGCATGCACCATCCAGTTAACAGGGGTGCGCTGCATCCCAGTGTGGGATGTGGTGAGGCTGGTGGCGCAATGCATGGCATTTGTGGTGGTGGTGTTAGTGATTTGTCTATGACAAGTGCACAAATTACCAAAATCGCTACTACCTATGCTAAGGTTAACCATTTTAATCAAATTTCAAATCGAACTTTGGCACCAATTTCCAGCGGTATATCACAAGAGACACTCAACCAGAGTGTTGGCTCATCACGTGCAAATTCTCTACCTCGACCGATATCTCCGTCACCGTCCGTTGTGAGCGAAAAAAATGATGGAGACGTACATGTAAGTTGAAAAAGCTATCATTGCTATTATATGTATTTTGTACTTTTTAATTAATAGAAGTAGCACAAATTTTATTGAAAATACGAAAATCGCATGTATGTATGACGAGTGCAAAAAAGGTTTGTAATACTCCCTCTAGTTTGAAAGCTTACTTTTGCCCCCAGCCGCTTGCTAAGGTTAGACAATGTGTAGATCGAAACTAATACGGAATTCCTGGAAAATGGAGTTTTTATAAATAAAAATAGTTTCATAAGGATTTTTTTTTTAATCCCCTCAAATGACAAGCATTAAAATATTTTTTAAAAATTAAAAACAAATCTTAACGGATCGTAATAATCAGATTTTCGATGCTTTATTTACTTTTTTCAGAGATTGGTATAAGAAAAAGTTGAATAACTGAAGCCAGACTCTCCCGATTTAGGCTTGTAAGGTGTCATTGGAAAGGTATTTTCTCACATTTTTTATTTATTTGCCAATAAACCCATTCAAACGATGAACGAGAAAAGTAGGATGAACGAACATCATTCAAAGTTGAATTAAGATGTGCTGGTATTTCAAAAAAAGAAAATTGGGCACGAATGACTTTTTTTTTTGACAGAAATAAAAACAGAGGCAAAATACCTTTCTAATGAGATCCCTCAAGTCTAAATCAGAATAGTTTTGGCCCAGTTATTCAAGATTTTCGTAAATCAATCTTTGAAAAAGGTAAAAAAAAACAGCATCAAAAATCTTATTATTACGATTCCGTGGAAAAGATTTTTAAATATTTTTATACAGATTTTTTAAGCATAATCTGTTTTATCATCTGAGGGAACTTTTTCAAAAATTTCTATAAGAAACTATTTCTATTCATAAAAAACTCTATTTTTTGAGGTATTTTCAAATCGGTCCAGCCCACTTAAACCTTAATATTTTTCCGAAATATTTTGGTGGATGTCTTAAAATATAATAAATTTTGTAATCCCGGCGGAAAAACCGCAAATTGTTTTTGGTGATAAAGTCTAATATATATACATATATATGTATATCTATATATATCGTCGTTTAATGTACAAAACCACGTATCGTCATTGTGCAAAACCGCGTAACTGACATTTGCTGCCAAAAATTGGATTTGCTCACACAAGCTCTTGGCTCAATCCTTATCCATTCGTCCTGAAATATACTAGCCAGAAATGCGATTGCTTTATAAAAAAGAGAACCATTTTGAAATGTGAGTGCTTTCACTGTCTAGAAAATAATTTATGCAACCTCACATACGCGGTTTTGCATTTTGTTGATACGCGGTTTTGAACTTTAAACAACGATATATACATATGTCGGAATATATTGTGAATATTTCATTGGATAAGAAGAAGACGTGAACAGCCATGTATCGACCAGAAGACGATGAAGACGCAAGAGAGAAGACGATATGAAAAACGACGAAAAGATGAGCAGAGTTGAACGACGGCGATTAAACCGAAAAGACGTGTTGGCGAGAGTTTGCTAATCTAATTTGAAGAAGTGCCATTTAAATACTTTGTATCCTTATTAATTATTAATCTTAATTGAACTCTTAATTAATCTATCTATACGATTTAAGAACAACTTAAATAAAACAGCCTACATATATTAGACCGTATCACGATGTATGGGCCGAAAAAGCACTTAAGTGATATTTCAGAAAAGTAAACTTGTTTTCTATCATGTAAAACAAAAAAGTTCAATTGTTTTCGGAAAACGGCAACCTATTCGCATAATTACGTGTCCAAAAAATAATCTCCATGACAAATTTTAGCCCATTTTCATTAAAGAACGGCTAAGTACTGGTAATAATGTAATATTTCACATGTAAAAAGTAAATATGTAATTAAGTTAAATTTTTTCGGGGTTCAAGTTTTCTGTATCGTTCTCGGATATTAAGCTTGACAAATATAAAGCCAATACGTCATAAACTGCGTTAGAGGATTTGCTTATAACTCCAACAAAGCGATCAGTATTTTGTGAATGACATAGGAAATCTGCAATGAAAATAATTGTATACTTATATCTGTATATGTAACTATGTATAATAATAAACTCAATTCAATTCAATTCAATTCAATTCAATTCAATTCAATTGCAATTGCAATATTGTAATATTTATTCACCAGGAAGTTGAATTACGTCCTTTGAGTACTGTAACTCTTGTATTTGCGATTGTAAGTACAACTGCAAGCATTGTGGTTCAGTAGTGACAAATTTAGCCTATTCGATCACTTCCGTGTAACTGTAAAATTTTATAATACCTCGGAATAAAACCGCGTCATTACTCTCTGCCTCAGTAATCATCGAGAGTAGAATATTCTCGGGATGAAAAACTTATTATTCATTGTTTTCCACAACTCGTTTGACCAGTTGTTGTACGTCAACCGGCAATTTACGTATTTCAAGAAAAGTAATCAACCATATGGGTTTTTCGCAAAAAAAAGGGGTTCAGTTCAGCGACTTCGTCTTGACTTGCAGGCTATGTAGGAGCCACATCCGCTAAACTTAAAAGTATAATACGTGATATTATTTAGAACACGTTCAAGTTAAAAACTGTACTCGAAATATTCGTTTTGATTCTATTGAATTGAATTTAAAAAATAATACAAATACAATTAATATTAATAACACTGGTTTACAGCAAAATTGTTCAATGGATGCGACTATTCAATGTCTATGTATATAGTATTGCTCGCTGATTCCGAAAATCCAGTTCATTTTTTATTCTATGGATAAGTTTTCGGGATATTTTCAATTTACCGTTATTCATCTTAAAACAAAAAGTGTTCCACTTAATCACGTATAACTTTTTTTTCGCGGGCAGGAGGTCGAAAATGCCTATTGCATCATCAAAGCTGTCGTCATAATAATGGTATGTCTGGGGAATAAAACACTACCCCCGAACTGGAACCGTCGCCCAACCTGGGATCACTAATCGCATTGCTTCGCGGTGGCGTTCGATATTTCTCATTAACTAAAGTTCCCTCAGTGCACCTAGTCTAGCTCCCGCTTCTTGACTCTAAGTAAGTATTCTGCATATTTAGCTATGTTCTTCCAGTTAGCTTCGCTATGTAGCATGGCTTGGATAGCGTTGTCTGGGTTAATTAGTCCTACCAGGTCTTGCAGATTATTGCGCTCTGTCTCCCATCTTCTGAAAAAGGTGTGCTCAGCATCGTCTTCTTCTGCGTCGCTGTATATGCATGACGGCTCTTCGGCTTTCCCATTCTATACAGGTATTTGCGAAAGTAACCATACCCAGACAGCATTTGTGTGACGTAAAAGTTTTCTTCGCCATGTTCTCTTTTGGTCCACAGTTTTGGGTCTTTTCGTTTTACCACCTATATTTATTGCCATAGTCTTAGTGTATCGTTTCTTACTCTTTCCCTTTCATTGTGTCTTGGGTTCGTTTGCGCCTTAAGCTTCCACATTTTCTTGCGTTCGGCTTTGCTGCTGTTGCGGCTGCGTGCTGCATTTGTGCCCAATACGTTAGCCTGGGGTCTAGCCTTACGCCTAAGTACTTTATTACTCTTTGCGTCTTTAATGTAATACCGGTCACTTTCATGTTCACTTCTAAGGGAATATGCAGCAGGCAAGTTTAAGACCGTGTGAGTCGAGCCATGCCTGTGTTCTTATCATAGCCTTGTTTAATTTTCGGCGGGCATCTTCGGTGTCTCGTGCGGTGATCACTGCGGCAATGTCATCAGCGTAGCCTACTAAATATGTGTCATCAGGCATTTCAAGGTTTAATATTCCGTCGTAGCTGACGTTCCATAGTTCTGGCCAAAGAATGGAGCCGTGTGCTGCTCCCGACGTACAATAACTCCCGGCCTTCTACATAGCTTCTAACCATGAGTCTAAGGTACGTGGGTATGTGGATATGTTGAAGACTTCTTCTAGTGCGTGTATCATATTTTCCCATTTTTTGATGTTGAAGGCGTTGCGAACGTCTAAGGTTGCAAGCAGGACTAGCTATATGTGTTGGTATGCGGCTTCTGCTGTTGTTGTTACGTGTTTTATATCTCCAATTTTTGACCTACCGGCCCTGAGTCCGTACTGTCTTGAGGAAAATCAGCCACCGCTAGCGATAGCTGCTTCCATTCTAGGTTTTAGCAGCCTTTCTAAGAGTTTTCCAGCTGTGTCCAGCATACAGAGTGGTCGATACGCTGATGGTGAGTCAAGGTTTCCCTTTCCTTTGCTAATTAAGACGAACTTTCCCTTTTCCAAATTTCTGGGAATATTCCGTTCTTGAGGCAGGCATTGTACATGTTTAGAAGCACATGAGGGCGTTCTGTGGCGATTATTTTTAGAACTTCTGCTGAAATGCCGTCTGGTCCTGGTGCTTTCTTGGCCATTACTCTATTATTGTTAGACTTGAGCTCTTCTGCGGTGAATGGTGGTATTTCTTGAGGAGCGATGATAGGCTCCATTTCTTTGGTTAATGCCCCATGCGTATATCTCACGAACCAATATAACAATCTTAATGTGAAATACGGCAACGAAAGCTAACAAAATTCTTCATAGACCGTATAAGTATATACACACATCACTTTTTGATAGATCTGATAGTTTCGAACAAATTAAATAAAAACACTATACGGCAAAATCAACTTTTTTCTGGGTATTGGACCAAACCATTTTTTTCAAAAGATTGAGTGATAAGTAAAAAATTAATTTCTCCGATTTTCAAAGTTAGCCTCCGAAATCCAGATATGGGCATTTAAAGTTCGAAATAGGAATAAGTTGAAAATTTTTGAAATATCAGGTTTTTAATTTTTCCAAGATCTGACCTTAGACCCCTTATAGCACCTGTAAATAAGTTTGCACAAAAAAAAAGTTATATACCGTTTAAATAAAAGCAAAAGGCGGGCCACGCCCATATTTTTACTTTTTAGTTGTTTACATACAGTAATTAAAAATATTTTTTTACCAAAGGTCCAATTTCGAACTTCGATTCCGGAGGCTAACGGAGAAATAGACTTTATACTCATGACTCAATCCATTAAATAAAGTTTTTTTGGTGCAATACCCAGCCAAGTTCTATACAGTGTAATTCTAGATTTTTTGTTTTTTTTATGACAAATTAAAAAAAAATCAAATTTTAACAGTAGAAAATTTTTAAATAGTTATAACAGGTTCTGTGTCAAATTTTTGCATTTGTGCTAAAGCCTCTTCTTTTACAACAATATCAAGTATTAAATGAAGAAAATCTATGGATAAATAAAGAAGTAATGAGTGGTCAAATGGAAATGCGAAAAGATATTTTGTATGAAATATGAGCAGAAGAGCGTGTTACTCAGGTGTCCGTGGCGTATGAGTAATATTCTTTCCTGCTGATTTTTCATACAAAAATTTTTTCGCATTTTCATTTGACCACTCATTCCTTCGTTATTAATCCATCGATTTCCTTCATTAGTAATTTGATTTATTTGTAATAGAAGAGGCTTTAGGAAATGTAAAAATTTGGCACAGAACCTCTTATTTTTTTAATTTTTCTCCTGTTAAAGTTTGATTTGTTTTCCTTTCTTCATCAAAAAATAATAAAAAAATTGGAATGAATAATTTGTCAGAAACTATCAGTCCTATCGGAAAGTGATGTATGCACATTAGACTGCATCACTCCCCATACAAAAAAAAATCGGTACTATTTTTCCATTGGAATTATAAAATCTATTATATTGTAAGACGTCCACCAAAATATTTCGAAAAAATATTAAGATTTAAGTGTGCTGGACCGATTTGAAAATACCTCCAAAATTCGAATTATGAATAAAAATAGTTTCTTAAAGATTTTTTTTGGAAAAATCCCCTCAAATGATAAAACGGTTTAAGCTTAAAATATTTGCATAAAAATATTAAAAAAAATTAAAAACAAATTTTGAACGGAATCGTAATGATGAGATTTTTGATGCTGTTTTTTAACTTTTTTCAAAGATTGGTATAGGAAAAACTTGAATAACTGAACCTAAACTCTTCCGATTTAGACTTAAGAGGTGTCATTGGAAAGGTATTTTCCACCCTTTTTATTTCTTTGCTAATAAACTCATTCAAAGGATGGAAGAGAAAGGTATGATGAACGAACGTCATTCAAAGTTGAATTAAGATGTTTTGGTATTCGAAAAAACAAGATGGGACACGAATGAGGTTTTTTTGGCCAGAAATAAAAACAGTGTGAAAATACCTTTCTACTGAGATCCCATAAGTCTAAATCAGAACATTTTTGGCTCAGTTATTCAAGTTTTTCGTAAACCAATCTTTGAAAAAGTAAAAAAACAGCATCAAAAATCTCATTCTTACGATTCCGTTAAAAAGATTTTTAAATATTTTTATGCAGATTTTTTAAGCTTAATCTTATTTGTGATCTGAGGGGACTTTTTTCAAAAAGTTCTTTAAGAAGCTATTTTTATTCATAAAAAACTACATTTTTGGAGGTATTTTCAAATCGGTCCAGCTCGCTTAAATCTTAATATTTTTCCGAAATATTTTGGTGGACGTCTTAAAATATAATAAATTTTGTAATCCCGGTGGAAAAACCGCAACTTTTTTTGGTGATTCAGTCTAATGCACATGGAGAATTTTGTAAGCTTTCATTTGCCGTATTTAATTTTAAGATTGTTAAATTGGTTCGTAAGATATCTATACGAGATTAAGAGGAACCACTTTTTGTTTTAAGCTGAATAACGGTAAATTGAAAATATCTCGAGAACTTATCCATATAATAAAAAATTAACTCAATTTTCGGAATCAGCGGGTGATTCTATATGGGAGTTTGGGTAGGGGCATCCGTGGAACTAAAAACCAACACAAATTAACTTTTTTTCTTCTTTTTTATACAACGAGAATGCATCGAAAGCCTAACCACCGCAGGGAAGAACTTCAATCCGAACTAAAACTCCTTGTCTGTCCGCTGCACAGTGGTCAATAAATGGGATTTAATGTTCATAATTCACTGGAGCCTTCATTTCTCAACCGATTTGATTCATTATTTTTTTAAATGAAAGCTAATAAAATTTGCAGAGACTAGTGTAGCCCAATTTTCGAATTTTCATTTGTTTGTATTAAATTTTTTAGTGCAGAGTGCAGAAATTGCGCCAATTTTGAAGAAGACCGATTCTCCTGTTCCAGCTAATAAAAGTTTCATAATAAAAACTAGTTAAAAACAATTGTAGGGTTCTCCTAAAATAAAAAAAAATTAAAAAGTAATAATTTGAAATGTTATAAAAAAATGTTACCAAAAGTATTTTTTTTTTGTTTTTAGTTTTTATAAACATTTTGGTTATGCAGTTTTATAGATTACTAAATCTTAGTATAATAAAGTGCAAGTTGTAAGTCGCTAAGAGTTCGCGTTGATTTTTAATAATTTTTTCGCTAACATTTCGAGCACATCTGCATGCTAAATGGGAAATAAAAGCGTTTGTTATGTTTACTAATTATTACTTTTTAATTTTTTTTTGTTTTCGGAGAACCCTACAATTTTTTTTTAACCAGTTTTTATTATGAAACTTTTATTAGCTGGAACAGGAGAATCGGTCTTCTTCAAAATTGGCGCAATTTCCTCACTTTGCACTAAAAAATTTAATACACACAAATAAAAATTCGAAAATTGGCTCACTAGTCTCTTGAAAATTTTATTAGCTTTCATTTAAAAAAAAATAACTAATCAAATCGGTTGAGAAATGAAGGCTCCAGTGAATTACGAACATTAAATTCCATTTATTGACCACTGTGCGCTGTACCGTATAACCGCGGTGCTACTGTTTGGTATTCCGTCGGGAGGTGGTTTTGAGCACTAAGCTCTATCGTACGTTCCTGTCTTAGCGCAGATCGTCGTAAGCTGCACCTGCTTGGCCCCACCCTGTGAGTCATTTAACCCACCCTCCCCTCCCAGCCCTTCTGTACGACTGTACGGCGTCGCACCCCCACATTAGAGTCAAGAGTCAGGGTCGAGCGTACGTTTGTTGTTCGGGGTCTTTGTACGTCTCGACGCTTCTTCGATTCCTTACTTCAATTCATTCTTGTTTGGTTTCATACTGCAGATATTGGTATTTCTTTTAAATTAGCTTAAGTCCTCGTATTAGTATTCATCTTCTTGTTCGGCTTCATTTTCGTGCTCATCTTCGCCCCCGGGCTTGTGTATAAATTGTCTAAATTCGACTTTTCAAACAGGTGACAACCCTCCTAAGTACAGTAAATCTCTTGCGTTTGACATTGTGATCCTTTTTTCCAGGGACCGTAAATAGCAGTTATTTTTTTCCAACAGTCAAACTTGGCCAGATATTTTTTAAGTTCGAAGTAAAAGTCTTTCCGGATAGTAAACAAACCGCTTATCCAAATTAAACAAAGTTGGTACGAAATGAAAGAGGACTTAAATAGCTTTAAAACAGAAATAACGATCGAAGGTTACCACTTCTATATATTATATTTTTTATCATTTAATACAAAAGAAATGTATATGCCTGACCCAAGGTTTATTCTATGGTACTTAACTATTTCAGTTTTAAGGCTATTTTAGTCCTCTTTCAGTTGATACCAAACTTGTTTAATTCGGAAAAGCGGTTTGTTTATTATTAGGAAAGGACTTTTATTTTCGACTTAAAAATATTAGGCCAAGTTTAGCTGTTGAATAACAGTAACTGTTATTTACGATCCCTGCTTTTTTGAATTACAAGTTTTGTGGTTCTGTTAGAATAGAGGGGTTATTTGAATTTTATTTTTTTAAGAAGTTCGTGGCAATCCTCCTAAATATAGAAAGAACGCCTTTTTAAACCCATTCAGTTGATACCCATCTTTTAGTAATTCCCTTAACTTATAAATTTTAGTTTATATTTTTTAACTGGTGGTAACTCTCTTCATTATTCTAAATGTTCAAACTAAAACTTCTTAATACTCACATAACTTAAGTATACTTTAATGAAATTCCACTTTTTAAAAAAGTGGCAACCCTGTTAAAAATATTTTAAACCAAAGTCTTGTTTAAACTTTTTCATAAGACACCTATATTGTAATATATTTTAAATAATCTATTTCCTTTAATTGAAGTTAAATTTGGTATCTAAAACAGGTGCCAACCCTCCCACATGTAGTTTAGAAATAAAGTTTCTTCAAAGCCATTTTGATGGATATCCATGTTGCAGGAATTATATATAACCTATTGCATACATTGAATTTTACTTAATAAACTTTAATATTGCAATATGGGTATCCAACAGCACAAAAAATACTTTTAAGGCGCCGGGTATTTGCTAGTTCTGAATAAAGATTGTGAAATTTTTATGAAATTTTTTTTTTATGTTTTATGAACTGATGAAAGTTCCTTTTGTGCAAAATTTTCATTTACCTGCATATCGCCGTTTAAAGTAGAAAGTCGCGTATCGTCGTTCTGCAAAACCGCGTAACTGACATTTTTGGCAAAAATTGGATTTGCTCACACAAGCTCTTGGCTCAAGCCAAGAGAACATTTGTTGAATTTTAGTACCTTTACAATGGTGTATTATTTATAGAAATCGGACATCAAATAAAAAGTTATAGAAATAAACCGACTTAGCCGTTTTTACAGGGTGCTGAAAAAAATGGTTACTTTACTAAAATACCCTCTTAGTGAGTGTTTAAAATCGCTTGGAACTTTTTGTTTGTTATATCGCACGTTTAATAATAAACTTGGTAAGGAGAATATGTTCAGCCTAACAGATGACAAAACTTCCCAAAAATTGCGAAGATATGTGTCTTTCCATCTAGCTTTTGGTAAAATAACTGTATGAATTGGTCAAACTTTGATTGCGTTTTCCCACAAAATTGAAATTTTGAAATAATTCTGTATATTATTAAACGTGCGATATGTATATTTATATATAGCAAAGTGCTTGCTTTAGGGGTATATACAGAAAAGATGGAGGACAAGGCTTAACACAGGTAACCTTATGCAAAAGCTAGGGTTATATTCCAGTGATCTCTGTCGCTTTTTCGACTCGGTTAAGGAGATACTGTTGCAAGATTTCAAAAGAGTTTTGGTTCAATGTGGCCAAAAGATGAGCAAAACCATTTTGACCCATTTGGTATCCCTGGGCTTAGGCGAACTTGAAAGGTTGACAGCACAATAGATTTATAAGGCGCAGTCCATAATATACATTAGGCTTGGGGATCTTTTGAACTAAATAGCGAAAGAGCCAGCTCGTTTAATTGAACTAGTTCATTAGTTCGTTCATTAAAGTGAACTAAAGTTTTCTGTGGCAACACTCCAATAAAAATGGAAATGTAATTTTACAACACATATGGGTACTCGTTTTTCGTTGTAAGGGCATAAATATACAGCTGATCGGAATTCTCGCTAAAATGACATTTTATTTCATTTTATTTCCAATGCGCACCATTCTCAATTTCAGCTTTAAATTGTGATATGTTTCTAAATTTGACTATAGAAAAAAATGTTAGCTGAAATTGTGTACGAGTCTCAATTTGGGTGGAATTAATAAAAAAATTGCAAATTTTTTCGTTGCAACGATTATGTTAATAAATAAAGAAACAATATAAAAATTAACATAAAATACAAATATAACTGAGGTGCCAAAATAGCTAGTAAATAGGATAGAAGATAGTAAAACCTGTCTTATTTCAAAACGTTTCGTTCTCGTTTATCCCTTATTACCTCTACCTTTTATACCACATATTGATATTTTGGTATGAATGAATAAGGCTTGATGTCAGGAGCTTCCAGTGAGCAAATCTCAGTTTTGGCATAAAAGTCAGTTACGAGCTTTTGCAGAGCCACCATACACGGTTTTGTACTTTAAACGACTATTTATATGTGTATGTATACATTAACATTAGGCTGGGTCGATTTTGTATGGGGGGGGGGAATAAAAGGCATTTGACCGTATTGTAATAGTAATATTATGATGTCTTAGGTCTAAGCCAATAGTTATTGGCCACGAAAAATTAATTTAAAACTTATCTTTAACCCGCGCAATCGAATCAAAGTGTATGAATTTTGAAAAAGAAGCTTTGGCTTGTAATATCTATGGAATTCGTTAATTGTTATAAACAGGACAATGTATCAAATTAAGGGTTATTAAATTTAGTACCCTACGTTCATTTATCATGTTTCAATAAGTCTACAAGTTTTTAAGATATTAAGATAAAACTTACAAAAATTACAATTTTCCCTTATGAATTTTCAATTCTCCATTACTTCAGCAACCAAGTGAAAAATACAAAAAAGTGAGACGAGATTTATTGCAAAAAATTTTAATGTTTTCGGATGTTTATATAATATTAAAAGGAACATGGACTTGGTCACGGTGGTGAATGAAGTCAAACATGTATTGTCTAAGATTAGGAATCGTTTGATAATGCAATTAGGGTGAGAAACGCCCATTTTAAGTCCATTTATGCAGTCTTTAAAATTGGTGCGGAATGGTTTCATATTCACCGAAGAACCGCATTTTTCGCGGTTTCTAAGTTTGCCTTTATATGAAAGTAGGGGACGTGCAGTAAGTGTTTAGATATATATAAATATTTTAGTCAATTCCATAATGTGAAAAAGAGACTGTAGGTAAATGCAATAGTCTTCAACATATCCTGGGAAATCCTTTTGAGGACTCTCCAATTGGACGATATTGCTTTGCCATTAGCATGAACCTAAAAAGTCGCTCCCTGGCACACTTTTCTGTAATCCGGTTCTTTTATTTAAAAGTTTTTTACACAATTGAAGAGACATTTTGTTAGAAAAAAACTGGAGATCCACTAAAGTTTTTCGATGTAACTTTGGGTTCCACCAACGTAATGGTAATTTCAAAAAACTCAAAGGTAGCAATATTTTAGGTGGAGTAGGTTTTGTCCGATTTCATAAATATTCAAGACGATACTTAAGGAGGCTAAGCACAGTATGTATACCAAATTTGCTCGAGATCGGTCAAGTAGTTTTTGAGATAGGAATATATCATATAAGTGGGCGGTGTCGCCCTCATTTTCCTGAAATTTCTTGAAAAACCACTTTTTTGCTAAAGAGCGATTGTATATATAAATTTTGAATAAATATTTATGAATTCCTTAGCCACACTCAGTGTGCGGACTGTAAAATTTTTGTTCTATTCTACGTGTAATTCTAAGAAAATTTGCTGTTTCTTCAGCATGGGTCTAAAATCAATTTGGAGTTTGCCAAATTGCGAAAACAGGTTTCTAAGCATTTTGCTGTGGTGTCGTAAAGTAGTGCTTAAATTTTGTATAAAAATATGGTATACGGGTTTTTTTTGGTATGAGGAGTTCATTTCTGCACTTATCTTTTTCTTAAAATTTCCATCGAAGGGTCCAACAGTAAGAATTTTGACATTTTTTTCGAAACCTATCGAAACGTAGAATCCTCCTATGCTATACGCGCATAATAAAAAAATTGCCCTGCCCTAGTATCTATATGTGTAATAAAATATTTAAGTTGTTTAAGTATTTTATTAGTCCATGCAAGATACAATACTTTCACACATACGTACATATATTACTACGCTGCAGAAAATAATTACCAATTGATAAAAAATAATCCACTTGTAGTTAGCTTTTTTGCGGGATTTCTATAAAATACATAACTTGTAGTTAGATACAAAAAGCTAACTTGAAAGAAGTGGACAAGTAATGCGTGAGTAAAGCTCGAGATTGTTTTCTCTAAACGCGTTTCTATTCAAATATCATGCACTTCGCAAATACTTTTTCGAATTGAGGACAAATAAAAGGAAGATCGAAATTTCATTTATCATTTTGAATTAGACGGAGTTCGAATATGGGACCACCTACTGCAGAATATGTAAACAAATATAAACAATATAAAATAAATTAACTAAATTTAAAAAAATCCCAAAAAAAGTAAAAGGAAATATTTTGTGTTTCCCATTGATATTTTATGCCCGAAAGTAGTTAGTTACAAGTTAGTTACATCAAATGCAGAGGTAACCACCCTTGACTATTTCGCGGTCATCACCATAGAAATATAGTTAGCTTTAGTCAAAGAAAATACTTATACAGATATAATAAGTGACTTATAGCTTCTTCCTAATCAACTTAAAGTTAGTTAGTTAGGGTAATGTAAAAGAAAAACAAACACATACGTATTTCGCTGTTACATATGTAGGTATGTCAAAACACAATGAAAGAATTGCTTGTTAGGGCCTGGGCACAATTGCATCAACGGCTTATCACTTATCACCTTACAACTTTTGGATAAGCCTTTTTTGGGCACAAGGGTATTATAACTTTGTTCACATAACGGTTGTTTGTAACAGGCAAAACGAATCGAGATAGATATAGACAAATGTATACATAAATTATCAGAATGAAAAGAGAAGTCGGTTAAGCGGTGACTGTCTTCTCCGTCCGTCCGTATGTCCGTCCGTCAGTGCTAACGATAACTCGAGATATCTTAACGAAACTTGGTACGTGTACTTCTTTCGGGCGTAGGACGGATGGTATTGAAAATGGGCAAAATCGGACAATAGCCAGGCCTACCTCCCATATAACGGTAATTTTCAGAAATACGAAAACTGCGATATTTTAGTAACTACTATTGATATTTACAATCATTTTTAGACGAAAAATATGGTTACATGTAAATATCTTGGTAACCGCTGCACCAATTTCTTCCAACCTTGGCGAAGTTGTTAGCCTCGCCACAGCATACTAAACGCCCACATCTCATATAAGGGTAATTTGGAGAAATACGAAATCTTCGAAAAATCAGTAAATATTAAAGCAAATTTATTCAAAATTGATGCTTGCATCAATTCTTTACCAAGAAATAGGTTTTTGATAAAATTTTGAAAAATGGGCGTGAGACCGCCCACTTACGATCACATATATGTATTTCCGTAACCGTTCTACCAATTTGTACCAAACTCAGTATGGTTATTGTGCTGCTTGCCATATAAAAGCAAAACGTTGGAAATTATTGAAATCGGACTAAAACTGAGGCCGCTTTTCATATAACGGTAAATTTCAGAAATGCTTGAAACTTTAATATTTCGAAATTTAATTTACTCAAAATTGATACACCCCGGCTTACCATGTAGCGGTAGCTTTCGGAAAGGTGAAAATCATATATTTAATACTTGCGACGGGTATTTAATGTTCGGCTCCGCCCAAACTTAGACTTTCTTACTAGTTTTAAAGTAAAGTTGATAAGTTTGCACTTTTTACTTATAAAAAAAAACGTATCAACTTATAAAAAAATGAGTAACCGACAATTTTTTTTGGATATGTCGATTTGATAACCATTGCACAGCTAATTTATTTTGCTTTTCAAATAGAGAACTTTTCGAATAATGTGTTTAGCTAAATGATTGCCGTTTCTTAATGGAAAACAAAGGATTAACAAGCCCATGTGCGATTTGATAAACATTTTTAACTACTATTTTTTTTTACTATGTCGCGCGCACAAAGCAAAGCCAATAAATTGGCAGTCTTAAAAATTATTAAGGAAAAAGGGTAAGTCCGTCTTGACTATCATATGCAGGGGGCGGCGAAAGACGTGGGTACGGTGGGTAGTACTACTCACCTGAAATTTTTAAAGGTGGGTAATTACCCACCTGACAATTTTTTAGAAGAAAAATAAGTCCAATTGAAAGAGTATTTACGGAAGCTACATTATGAAATTTTTTACCAAGTTATTTGCTCGCTGTTCATTCCTGGTGAGACAGTAGATTTGAAGAAATGGTCACGTTTTATAGTGGTGATTTTGACTAATGCAGACTTAATATCGAATTGTATGTGGGACTTGTTCCTGAGTATGTACGCTTCATTAGATTAGATTCCAGGGCCGTGATTCTCTAACGAGAGGAGCTTTTGTGTTTTGCGTAGGGTGAAAAATTAGGGAGAGCCACAAACTCCCCGGATTCAAAAAAATACCCAAATACATTATCTCCAAAATCAAAATCCCCAATATCAAAATCTCCAAACAAGAAATCCTTGCAGTTTTTTGGTGACCGTGTCACAAAATCCCCAAAACACAAAATTCTCAAACTTTTGAATAAATGTTATTAACGATCATATAAACAATAGCGCAAGCCGACTCTTACCTTTCTTCTGATTCATAGTTACATACACCTGATTTACACGATTCAAGCACTTGAAATTAATTCTTCAATTAAATTATTTTTAAATTCAAGTTTTTCGTTCGTTACACGGGAAACGACGAAAATGTCAAAAGCAAAGTAAGGAACTTGAAACGTCTTGACGGTACAGAGGAATGTGTACTCTTCTCTTTCCTTTTTTTTCACCCCCTCTCTTCGACTTGCAAGCAGAATTAAATTCAATACTTGAACCCAAGGTGCCAGTGTGTAAACCTCTACCACATATGTGGTAGATCTACCACATAGTTTTAAAATTTAGGTGTCTACTACATCTACCACACAAGGCTTAAAATCTACCACATTTTTAGGCAGAATATTTGTTTACACTTTTCATATAACTCTAAAATTTCAACTCAAATCTTGTACGAATATAAAAATTAATCAACAAATTTTTAATAAGGCACATCATAAATTTTGCTTTAAATATATCTGTCCGCATATTTATATTTGCTAAAGTATTATGCAATAGAAAAATAATTTGGTCGATGTTTTTGTATAAATCAATCTGTGGGATATTTCTAAAATTAATGAAAATATTTTTTTCTTTATCATTATATTCTCTAACCAGAAAACTGTTATACTTGTTTTTGCATCAATTTTGTTGAATCTGTACGATCAACTAGCACTTATATTTCTCGATCTAATTTTTGAATCGTGCCTCTTTTGACGACGGTGTGTGGGGATTTTGTGTTTGGGGATTTTGGGTTTAGGGATTTATGGGATATTCTGGAACACCAGAAAAATTATTTGCGCTCGGCAATGCACCAGAAACGGCTCAACCATGTAGCAATATTGCACTCTTACCCATGAACTCATAGCCGTCTTCATTTCTCGAAATTCAAAACGAATGGCCGTGTTTTCACTGCAGAAATAAAATTTTTTTCGAAATTTGATTAAATGATAACTTCCATGAAATATAAACATTAGTATGCATGAGGAATAAATGTAATACACAGCACAAAAAAATTTAGGAAAAATGTTGTTTCCTAAAATCTTAAAGCTGTTTTTGATAGAATTTTTTGTGATGATTACGAATCTGTAAGTATAAAGTTTCCATCAGCTTTAGATTTTGAGAGAAACGTGGTCAAAGCATCAAAATTACGTTTTTTGCATAATTTGAGAAGCTCTAGCAAAAAACCATAAGGTAACAGAACCTTCCACTTGGGCTTAAATTAAAGGTAGAACTCTCCACAACTATCCCTGGAAATACCATTCGTGCACCTTGACTTGATGGTCACTTATAGTCATTTGTTGAATAGTAAAAACTGAAGTTAGAGTACCTGCCACAATTAAACAAAAGGTGGTAGAATCTTCCACTTACAGCCGTATTTTAACAAAGTCACAAACTTTAGCTCATCACTGCTGTGATGTGAGTTTTGTGACTCTGTTAGAATAGAGGGGTTAGGCTTAAATTAAGGCTTGAACTTTCAACCACAATACCTGCAATTCCATCCCTGGACCTTGACCCTAAGGTCACTTATAGTCGTTTATTGAACAGCAAAAACGGATTTTGGCACAATTTTCTTCCTTCCAATAGCGCAATACTCCAGTATTTTGTTATCGTTCAATAAATGACTTTAAGTGACAATCAAGTCAAGGTGAACGAATGGTGTTTTCAAGGATAGTAGCCGAGAGTTCTAGCTTTAATCTAAGCCCAAGTGGAAGGTTCTATCACCTTTTGTTTTTTATTTTGCTAGAGCTTTTCAAATATTGCAAAACAAATCGATTTTTTGATACTTTGACCACGTTTTTCTCAAAATCTGAAGCTGATGGAAACTTTATACTTACAGATTCGTAATCAGCACAAGAAAGTCTATCAAAAACAACTTTTACATTTTAGGAAACAAAATCAGTGTTGCCCTGTGTTATACACGAAACAATAACTTTTTCTAACGAAATCTTTTAACCTTCTCAATTACATCGGCAATTTTCTATTTTCTTTACCTCTATACTCTTGCCACCAGCAGAGCTACCCACCCGGGCACAGGGCGTATATATGTATGTTTATATAAATAACTATATTTTTCTACATTTTAGGATTATTTATTTGGATCTTTCCAAAATAATTCAGTAACAAAAACCACATTCCACTAATTGAATGATTTCCTTACCGATTAACTAATTGGTACTCAGTGACCTTAGGGGCGCCTATGTTTATCATACTTCCATCAATGTACCCTGCGACTTAAGGAAATCCACCAATGTTAAAAATTGTGTCGCAATATTTTGCGTAAATTCCGGCCAATAAATAGTTTCATCCATCAATTTGTTTATCATGGCATTTGCCACTCGATAGATTACTCTACATAGCGCTAATTTGTGGACCCCATGCATTCGACCATGCCATTATTACGCTCACTGTTGCATTATAGGTTCGCTCCAATTTAAAAAAAAAAATTCAATTTGGCTACGAGATAGCCGCAATTTTTCTACTACATCAATGTGTATACTGCAGTTGATTTCTTCTTTTATGACACGCCTTTTATTATTTGCATACTGTCCTATAATAAATTCAATATTTCGAATCGAAGCACTTCTTGTGTCTATATTTTATCGAACCACGTGCTAAAGCACTGATTAATTCATTCAGACTGTATAAATGTAACTTATAACTGGTATGATAGATACAATTATTTTTAGCAAAATAATGCTAAAGTTAGCAAAATGAAAAATGACAAGTGATAAATGAAATCTTTTCGCTAAGCATTTCGAATTTTGCAAGGCGTATCTATGATTTTGACCCTAGAATACTAACCTTATTTTTTATTCCTTTAATACCAACGTTCGCCTGTGAGGCTACTTTAAAAAAAAAAAGAAAAATTCTGTCTTTCTAAAACCTTAAATTTGTTTAAAAAATGGGCTTAAACATATTTCATATGTTTTTAAAGTAAAAAAATAAAATAATTTAATATTTTTTTAATATTAATAAAAATAATTCGTATTGAAAATAACACATATTTTATAATCTTTTTGAAAGGGGTGATTTTCAAAAATTAAAAAAAAAACATTTAAAAGCGAACGCACTCAAACAATCCATAAATTATCTTAAAGGTATTCGTATTTACTTTCACACTTAAAAGGAATTAGTTGTTTATCTTTTCTATTGTGACCTGTACTTAAAAATGAAATCAACCTTTTTGTATCACATTGAGCCTTATGAATAAAAACTAAGCTATGCTTTTTTCTTAAAATTTCAGATCTTTTACGTAAAGTTATTTGAATAAATCAAGCAAAAGGTTTGAAATCTTAAGAAAAAGCAACTGCTTAGTTTTTATTCATAAGGCGCATTCACTGAAATCTTCTTCCAAATTGTTCTCACTATCGTTCCACTCAACGATATTTCTTCCAACCATTTTGGGACTTGTTCTTCATAGAAACCCCTCTAGAAAAGTAAAAAAAAAATTAAGTTCAAAACAGAAAATAGCCAATAATCGTGTTAACAACTGAAATAAGAACAGCAAACAAAATTACCTTTACTACTAACGTTCGCCTGTCAGGCGTCAAGAGGGCGTGGAAATCAGCCGCGCAGGCCACCGTACAATGTGCCTTTGCTAACAGCCTCGTACAGCGCTAAGCTGAGTTGGCACGAACGTTTACTTTGATCATTAAAAGCGTTCCTGAAATATCGCGCGGAAATCGAATACCGCGCGGAATTAGGGTTAAGTGATTTTTTACTTATCAATACTCATTTGAGTGACTTTTCATTATCATGTTGGTGAAACACAAAACTTTGCGCAAGTTCGACGTAGTCCAACAACCAATGCGCTGTAAAAAATGAGTACTTACGAAGACGTTTCCAAGCGTAACTTCATTACACTTGCAAACCTTCATCAATCATACACATACAAATGTATTTAAATACAAAAGATGCAAGCGAAGGGCTACTTGGCTATTTGAACTAAATATAATACGCACTTTGCGTTTAAATTTGCATTCCCACAAGGCGCGAGTATGACTTAAAACTCCGCTAATCAATGATTTAACTAGAATTTAAATTTTTCAGCAAACGAATGAAAGTATAAACATTTATTCAAATTGCCAAGAGGAAAACAGTAGTCCCAACGCATACGTTTATTAGAAAATATTAGAAGCAGTATAATTTGCTCCCATTTTGTATGGAAAGATAATTGAATGTAGGCAAAGGGGGCATCACTGAAAATAACTACTACTTTACTGACATCATCTGTATATAATTCTATCATGGAATGTCCCACCTGTCACAGCCAATTTTTCTCCTTTTTAACTTAACTATGAAAGTACGAAAGCTTCTCATCGTATAAATAAGGTAATTTTATTAAAAGTATAATAAATATTCATATTAAACAAGTGGAGCCCATTTTACTCACGAACTTTGCATCCTCAATAGAGACTCATCCCACCCGTCACAAAATACTGTCCCACCCACCACAAGTTAAAGGAGTTTTTTTTTTTAATTTTCAAATATGATAATGCCATTAAAGCATAAAATGGGCCTTAACATTATATTAGCTACATACGAGAAAGGCGCTTTGAACGAAATATTTATACATAGTTTGTCTAAAATTGGGACACGAATCCATCAACTCAGAGAGGCGGGTGTCATCGTTGTCCACCCGCCACTTTTGGGAAATTTTGAGAAATTTCAATTTTCTTTGTAAATTATATAATTAATTTGTATACTTCAACTTAACTTAACGGAACGTAGAACTTAGAAAATCAAAAAGAAATAGTTTCGACGTGGCTTTACGTTACGTTAAGATTCGGCTGTTCAATTATAAGCAACATCCATTTAAGAGAATGTCTAAATGAGTGCATGTAAGTTACGTTAAGTTTCCATAATCAGACCATAAGAAATTATGCTTGATACGTCCTTTAATTTAAAAATCAATTCGATTTCTTGATTTGTGTTTTGATTAATTCAGAATCACGCAATGCTGTCAGGTTAGCGGCACGTAACTTTTTCAGAAGCTGTAGAGGCGAGAGAAAGAGAAGGGCTCGGCGAAATTCGGCGAATTTCGGCAAAGTTAAGGATAGAGTAATCGACCACAAAGCACCCAAATCAAGGGCTTAAGTGTGACTCACCGGGAACTACTCCAACCATACCTACTTGAACTTCTTCGATAGGATTTTGGGGGGTTTTACTTTTTATTTTATTTGCTAAATTACTCTCGAAGTAAGCTTTCAAATGAGGTTTTTAAAAACTAATATTTCACGACCAAAAATATTATATGTATATATCTATAGACAACAAGTTTTGTATCAATTGCATTGTAATTCCTAGTCTCTTGCAAATTTAAGGAGAAGCATGAACGTCAGGAAGAGGATCGTAAACGGCGTATACAATTGTATGTTTTCGTTTCTCGTTGTATATCGTATCCATTCAATGCTAAACAACCGACTGACATGACCAAACGACAGCCGAAAATTGCCAAGCAACAACTGGAGACGATCACTCAGCGATTCCAAGTATGTGTTTCGTTACGTACATAGAAAGGCGCATCCATATAAGGTGGTAGCAATTGCATATAAGTAAAAGTCCCGTGTATTTTGTTATTGCTTTTTGGTACATCAGGATGTCAAAACAAAAGAAAATAGGAGAAAATGTTCGCCATTTCGTTTTGTTGACATCCTGGAGTTACACCATTTCGACTTGGATGACATTCTGCTGTACTAGTGTAGAGACAAAAATATCATAACAGCTATTAAAGTAACACCACCTTGTATAGATGCGCCTTGGTACATAGTATGTTCTCACTTGTTTTGGTGAAAACTTAAACCACAATTATTTTGTATTTTTATTAAAAAAATTTTCTTACCTTTTGCGCAGGCTTTCCTGAAAGGTGAGACGCAAATAATGGCTGATGAGGCATTCCAAAACGCTGTACAGAGTTATCACGATGTTTTCCTAAAGTCAGAACGCGTACAAAAAATGGTACTCTCTGGGGCTTGCTCGCAGCATGATTTCCGTGAAGTCTTCCGCAACAACATCGAAAAACGTGTGAGGTAAAGGAAAATTGCTCATTTACTTAGGTATATCCAATTCACAAAACGCCTATCAACTTTATACACTTTCAGACAGCTCAATTGTGAAGTCTTTTATCTAATGGAAACCATTTTAGAACTTTATTTACACACATAATTTTAGTAATTTTTTCAAACCCCTTCAAATTTTAGATCCTTGCCAGAAATCGATGGTCTTAGTAAGGAGACTGTTCTCACATCCTGGATGGCCAAATTTGACATAATACTTAAGGGCACCGGTGAGGAAGACTCAAAACGGCCTTCACGAATGCAACAATCGCTCAACAGTGAATTGATCTTATCTAAGGAACAGTTATACGACATGTTCCAACAGATATTAAGTGTTAAAAAATTTGAACATCAAATTCTTTTCAATGCATTAATGGTGAGTTAAAAATTAACTCTTATGAAAATAATATCACTTACCTTACATTTTGTCACTGCTTCTCGCTTTCAACCAATTTTACTAATAGCTGGATTCGGCGGATGAGCAAGCAGCAGCGATTCGTCGTGAATTAGACGGGAGAATGCAGCGAGTTAGTGAAATGGAAAAGAATCGAAAATTAATGCCAAAATTTGTGCTTAAGGAAATGGAATCTCTCTATATCGAAGAGCTTAAATCATCTATAAATCTTTTAATGGCGAATTTAGAATCGTTACCCGTGTCCAAAGGTAATATGGATAGCAAGTACGGATTGCAAAAGCTCAAACGCTATAATCATAGGTACAAATTTGATTAATTTTCGCTTGGATAACTAAATAATGTAATCAAATTTCATTCTATTGCAGCACTCCATCGTTTCTGTAAGTTTAATCCTTATGAAATATCTCTTATACATCACCAAGAAAACTGTAGTAGATTCAGTTCGAGTTTTCCAGTGCAGAATGGCTTTTCTAGTCAGGGCGCAATAAAAACCACAATAACATTTTCAGAGATTTAAGAAACTGTCCACTAAAAGCCATTAATTGTACTCACAATGCTAGCAATAGATTCGCCGCTTGCTGATAATAAAGTTTCAAAAGCGGCTAATACCCTGCAGGAAACCGCGGACTAGTGAATCAAATTTCTAGTTGCGTAGTAGATCTTTATCGCCAAAAACGAACCAGTCCGATAGTAACTAGATCCCCACCAGTCCAAAATCAGCAAAATGAGATAGTTTTAAAAATCTATTTTATTTCACTTTTTCCATTAGAAATCCATATCTAAGGTGACGAATTTAGAACTGGTTCGCAACTGTAGGATAAGGCAGGCAGAACGAACTAGATCTTATCTGTCGGAATTTAGAACTAGTTCAGAACTATCTAAAAAGGGATGCAGCGGGGTCTTGTTTACTTTACATAGATATGTGTTTGGCGGCTTTTTCGTTCAAATATGCTTCCATTCTGCACTTCTCAGATGCATTTTCAAAGCCTGATAATACAAAACAAAAATTTGTGTTAACATTTTAAAATTTTGGGATCGTCTGGAATCTAACCAATAACAGCAAGCACCTCTGCAAATTCAGCTACAGCCAAAGGTATGTAAACGTACATTTCTTACAATCATTCAAACAGATTTAATTTCAAATTGAAAACACAGTTCTTTGAAAATAATTTAAAATCACGGACACGGAAGAACCAAAAAGATTCGCCATGTTAAATTCGACAGTTGTTTGCATTCAAAACAGATTTCTCTCGAACTGGATCTAAATGTACTAGAAGCGCACCAGTTCAGAACTAGAGGTTTTCCCCACAGGGTATGAATACCAAAGTAGTGCTAGCGAAGGTGCTTCAACATATTTGAATCTCACGAAGACTGGACTACCAAGGAGAAAATGTTGTTTCGTAGTTTCAGTTGTTGAAAAAAGTTGCGTGTGGATCCAACGCGTGATTGAAGTGAAACTTCTTGCTATCATAAATCACCCTTATTATACATAATAATGAACAATTATCTTAATTTTAACCTTTAACTGCGGACAAGGGGTCTTACAGATCTTCGATCTTATGTCGATGAAGAGTGAAAATGTTATGTGTGTTAATTTAGATGACATGTTTTGGTTTTTACTATAATAAGGAATTATTTGAACATTAAATATTTTAATTTGATACCTATGTATCATTTTACATTCTTTGTGCATAAATTTTACTAAGAATTGCTGCCATTATGTTCCAGCATAATCTAATTTATCTAACCTTAAGTCTGATGAGGAGATGTGGTGATCTCCGAAATAGCTGATATAACTTCATGCAAGGCGACTGCACCTATCTCTCTTTAAACTTTTGCTTGGAATTGCTTATTTTGCTTATTCAGGGTTTCCAAGCTTAATTTTAACGATCATGCTTATTTTTCTCATTTCAATGTTTAAAGCTAAGTATGGACCTTTTGAGAAAACGGTCAAGAAATAAATTGCTATTATTTCGTGTGTGTGAATAGTAGTGTTCAAGGACATCTGATATTATACAGCCTGCTGTCTCACTTTTTCCTTACAAAATAATGGAACGGGCATATATTTCTGTTGCAAAAATGGGTTACTTTGTGTTCTTTTTTCACAAAAAAAAAACTTTAGAAAACCATACTAGAAAGCGTAGCAAATTTCTTAAGAACTGCGTATTGCTTTAAGGAAATTTTACAGAAGAAAATTTGTATATATGGAATTAGGGAAAGCTAAATCGTGGACATTCTTAATCGAATATATTCTATCTCTTTAGCAGAAAAAAGGCAATTTCCATATAAAATCCGTTCTCTGACAATTAGACTGCTCGCAAAATTGCAATGCTTGTGGGCAAAACGTCCAACTTAATTGCGGATCGATCTGAACCAACGGTCGCAACGTTTATGGCTTGCATTAAGTCAAAATGATGTGTTTGTTGTAATTCATTCTGTCATTTCCTACCATTATGCATGAACACCATTTCATGATTTCAATTATACGCGAAATGGAGTTTATGCACTGAGTTTTTACTCAGATCCATGAAATGATTTCGTGAATTGGACTACGCATAAACGTGATAATTGTGCGTATAATTTATGAGGTAATTTTGTGTTTTTATATTCTTGCTACCACATGAATATATCAATTCATGATAAGAATATATGAATTCGCCTTGGTAGATAGAAAGCGAGTAAGAAGAAATACCGAACAAAGGAATTTGTCTTCTTTCAACTTAAATAAATACATTTTGCAAACAAAAGTGCCTTGGCGAATTCGTAGTGATCTATTGATTGCATTGTAAACATTTACCTACATACCTGGTACTCACACCTTTTTTAACAAGTTTCACTTCTATCATGTGCACGGTGCTACACACGCCTTTTTTTGTTGATTAAAATTTGCCCTTGTTTTTGCTTATCACTTTTTTACTATTGGTCGGACAAACAAACTTTATAAGAGATTTAGTTAGAATTCTCGAGGGGCTAATAAAAATTTGCCCTTTGTTTTTGCTTATAAGTTTTTTACTATTGGTCGGACAAAAAAACTTTATAAGAGTTTTAGTTAGAACTCTCGAGGGGCTAGTCAGATCTCTTAACAGAGCTCTGAAAAACAAATGAAATATTTTTGTTAATAAAATCTGCCCTTTATTTTTGCTTTAACTTTTGCACTATTGGCCAGACGAAAAAAATGTATAGGAGTTTTGCTTAGAACTCTCGGAGGGCAACTCAGAACTCTCAACATAACTGAAAAAAAAATTTAATCTTATCGTTGACAAAAATTTGCCCTTGTTTTTGCCTATAACTTTTGCACTATTGGCCGAATTCTCAAAAGATTTTACGAAAATATTTAATAAGCGCTATGTTATTAATTTTCTCTACACTATATGTAAACGGTGACAGAATTAGGTAAAATTTCTCAAATAAAAAAAAATTGATTTTTTGCCAGAACTATTACAAAACCCTATCAGAACTCTAGAACTCTTTCTCGTAAACTAGAGTATGGCATCAGAACTCGTTTTCCTGGAAAAAAAGGGGGTCGCGTGAAGTTGGCCCCCCAATCGTTTTTTTCGATTTCTGCCCGGAATTCCACGGAACTATTGGAATTTCCAGTCATGAACTCTAGAACTCTTTAGGAGTTCTACTGAGTAGGTGTCGAAAAACAAATACTCGTATCGAAACCCGATACTAAGGCAAATTTGACTTCAGCAATTTTTCCTCAACTGGCATTCCTAAGCGCCTTGTTCTTCATGGCTGCTTATTTGCCAGCAAAAACCGCGAGAATGTGACAAAGTCGATGTAATGCAAAGAATATACGCTCCAATTGCTTCACCAAAATTTATACAATGCAACGTATACAAGGTAAAACTGTTCGAGTGGAAGAGTAACACGCGTTTTGATACTAACATCTACACGAATTTACTTGCGTTTAACTTGTGTTAGCATGTGAAAACCTTGAGTAATGTGCAACGAAATACGCGTAGTTATAAACGCGCGTTTAGTTCGCATCATGTGAAAAGGATCTTATTCTTGCCCGCTGAAAAGACTATCACAAAATACTAAAGGCATGGAAGTCTAGCTCTGTTTTTGAAGAAAAGAAACAAAGAAGAAAACGATGCCTACAAAGAGTTGATTACAAAAAAATCTTAAGCAGGGATCACACGATTTGTACATTTATACAGATTTGTACATTTTGACAGTTATAGAGTGTAGTTATTTGGATTTTTTTTACCATTCTGTGGTTGGTCAAACCAGTTAATGTTTACTTATGCCTAAGAAAATTTAATTTAATTTATGTAGTTCATACGGAATACCTTCACAGCCGAAAGTATCGATATAAGTAGGTATCGGTACTTTAGACCCGATATTTGTGATCGACTGGTCGTTCGAAAATTCAGCTCCTAGTTCATGAACTGGTCATTCACGGCTCTCACGAATCAAGCCCTGACCAATTCGGTTTCGAATTCTAGCTAATGCATAGATCTAAAGATTGCCCTTGCAACAACTTGTGTAAAACCCACTCAAGAAGAGCACCCACCACGAAGTATTTATGCGCAAATAACTTCTCTATATCCTACCGTTTCTGTAAGTCAATACAACTCTTTATAGACGATCGCAAGGAATCCTGTTTTTACATAGTATTTATGCAAGTCCAGGGTTTTTAGTCAGTAACTTTAACCCCATATAGTAATTCTGCCAGCATAAATCAACCCCTTTGCGCAAAATTATCGTATGTTACAAAAACCAAATTTTACAGGAAAGTGTTCTTTGTATTTTTCTCTGCTTTGGCTAGCACCATTAATACCAAAGTTTAGATTTGCTGAGATAATTGAGAAATAAAACTAAACACAAGATATTTTTTTGTAAAGTTTCAACATTCTTATTTCTTAGCACATATGATAATCTCGCCCACAAAAAAAAAATGCATTGTCTCATACGATAAAATTTACAATACATTTTTGGGGTTTCTATTGGGATTCAAGCCGCAATATTTGAATAGGTGATGTGTTACGGGTTGTAAAACAAAGTTGCATCAAAAAGTGAATTTCTTAAAAAATGTAGAAAAACGGCCTCGAACTCAATAAAAATTGTTGAATATAATTGTTATAAGGCCATAAAATAACAAAAACAAATTAAAAAATGTAGCATACGATAATTTTGCGCAAAGGGGTCGATATTGTAAATATTAGTCGTAGTATGAGTGTGATTCAATTTGTTGTTGAATGCATTTTTTAAGTAGGAAGATGATATTGCGATCGCATGGTTCACTTTCGAAATTGGAAGGTGACGCAGATGAGGGCATAACGCAACTAACGAAATTGGATGTCGTGCTCACATTTCAACTGGAAGTTATAGTCATGGAAGTAAAGGGCCTTAAATCGCTTGCTCCCAATCGAATTGTATATTGTACTATGGAAGTGGAGAATGGCGAGAAGCTGCAAACGGACCAGGCTGAGGCATCGAAACCCATGTAAGTAGATTAAGTATTAACCAAAAGCATTTGTGGTTTTAAAACATCAACAATTACATCTATCCATTAAAAGTAATGTTTTTAAATGTTTTAATTGGTGTTACGACGCACAGTGGTCCGAGAAGCCATGTTTTACGCGAAAAAGGCATATTTTAAAACTGTGGTAAATTAACCGGAATAAAGCTATTCGTATTCATAAATGTCCAACGAACTCAAAACTGATTAGTATTTTAAATAATATCTGCTGAGCAAGCCGTTGAATCCGCTTAATTCAACGAATTCGTTCGTGGCACGTTCTAAGAATTATGAGTTGATACATTTCTTAACAATTTTTTTATGGAAAATTTCAATTACAACAGTAATTGCTGGTTTGGCGTTACTTCTTAAATATGGAAAATTATGTTTTCATATGAAATATTACATAATAAAACTTGGTTGCTAAATTATGAACACTTTAATAAAACGGCTTATTTTTTCAAGAAATATTTTATTCAAAAAGGTATAACTAATGAGTAGGGCCTAGTAGGATCTTCATTCCTTTACCAAAAAGTAATACAAAGGTCCCTTTAAGGATTTACGAAAAGAAAAGCCGCGCATACTTGCGCCAAAAATAGTGGCGTCCATTTTTATTTCACTAGACCAACTTTAGCAGTTGTTCCAAATAACATAAAGTGTATTAAGATATTAAAGATTAATGTAATTTATTCTATATCTAGCATCATATCATTTATATGAAATGTCTTAAAAAAGCTGGGGTCAACTTTCAAAAATCCAATAACGAATCCAATATGACGCCCAAGAATTTAGAAAATTGCTGAATTTTCATGAAATTTGGTAATTTGAGGTTCTTAAGCTCGCTCATTACAAATTTCTCTTGAAAATTCAAAATGCAAAATCCAATATGGCGTCCGAAATTTCCAAAAATCCAAACCTTAACAACTTTATTTGAAAATGAGAAAACTGAAGATTTGGAAATTACAAATTTCGTATAAAATAAAAAAAAACTTAAAAAAACTGTTGAGGCCTAAGTCAAATTGTGTGGGCTGAACATATAGCATATGTTCCGTCATATTTAATAAATCAAATTTTGCTAAACAAATATATTGTGTTACTCAACTGAAAATGGCAGAACTCAAGATCAGTAAGCCTTAAAACATAGTACACTTAGGTCTTTTTTTTATGCGGTACTTGCGTTCCTCAGAAAGCCGCATAAAAAAAAACCGTATAAAAAATTTCTTCACTTTCATACAAAAACAGGCAATGCGTTCCAGCATTTTCAAAGAACCGCATAAATTCAGATACTCCATGTAAAAACTTCTAAAAAACCCTATAAAAACTACAATGAGGCAATATTAAGCAAAAATATTTATTTATTTCTTAACTTTAACACTTATTATTCCATGTAAGACTGAACATTAATGAAATAAATAAAATTTTGTCTGTATTCTAACCAAAAAAAAAACAAAAAATATTACAATAAATACATGAATTATGTAAGAATACAAAGACAAATTAATTATCAGAAGCATTGTCTCTTACACACTGAAAACAAGTAATAAACACCCTCAAAAAAAGCAAAATCGCTACAGCGAAAAAATGGTTTGAAAACCGCATAAATTCAAATCCGCATGAATAAAATCCGCATAAAAAGAGACGTGTAAGTTTAGCACTTGGGAAATTTTCCTTATTTCTGGAGAAATTGACAGCCCCTTTAACATTTGTAAACTCTTAAGGTTTTAATTTGACGTACATTCGTGACTAGCGTGTCTAAAACCATCTTCTTCTTCTTCTTTTTTGGCGCTGTAACCGCCTAAGCGATTTTGGACGAGTTCAGCAAAGCTCGCCAGTCGTTTCCCCTCTGTGGCAACTGACGCCAATTGGAAACGCCAAGTGAAGCCAAGTCCTTCTCCACCTGATCTTTCCATCGCAGTGGGGGCCTCCATCTTCCTCTGCTACCACCAGCGGGTTCCGAGTTGAATACTTTCAGAGCTGGAGCGTCTGTGTCCATTCGAACGACATGACCAAGCCAGCGGAGCCGCTGTATTTTAATTCGCTGCACTATGTCCATATCGTTGTAAAGCTCATACAGCACATCGTTCCATCGTCTGCGGTACTCGCCGTCGCCAAGGCGTAAATGCCCGTAAATCTTCCGCAAAATCTTTCTCTCAAACACTCCAAGAGCCGCCTCATCGGATGTTGTCATTGTCCATGCTTCTGCGCCATATGCCAGCACGGGCATGATGAGTGACTTATAGACCGCGGTTTTCGTACGTCGAGAGGGGACTTTACTCCTGAATTGCCTACTCAGTCCAAAGTAGCACTTGTTGGCAAGAGCGATTCTACGTTGGATTTCAATGCTGACATTATTATCGGTGTTAATGCTGGTTCCCAAGTAAACGAAATTCTCTACTTTCTCGAAATTGTAACTGTCAACAGTGACGTGGGTGCCAAGGCGCGAATGTGCTGACTGTTTCTTTGATGACAGGAGATACTTCGTTAAGTCCTCGTTTACCACCAGACCCATGCTTCGCGGTTTTTGTTACCGATGATGTCGATGTCATCGGCATGAGCCAGCAATTGCACGCTCTTGTAGTAAATTGTTCCTGAGCGGTTCAGTTCTGCAGCTCTTATTATCTTCTCCAACATCAGATTAAAGAAGTCACATGAAAGGGAGTTGCTCTGTCTGAAACCCCGTTTTGTGGCGAACGGCTCGGAGAGGTGTTTTCCAATTCTGACGGAGCTGGTGGTATTGCTCAACGTCATTTTACACAGCCGTATGAGTTTTGAAGGGATGTCAAATTCAGACATTACGGCGTATAGGCAACTCCTTTTAGTGCTATCAAAAGCGGCTTTAAAGTCGACAAATAGGTGGTGAGTGTCGATCCTTTTCTCGCGGGTCTTTTCCAAGATTTGGCGTATTGTGAATACCTGCTCTATGGTGGATTTGCCAGGTCTAAAGCCACACTGGTAAGGCCCAATCAGATCATTGACGGTGGGCTTCAGTCTTTCACACAATACGCTCGATAAGACCTTGTAACCTACGCTTAGAAGGCTGATCCCGCGGTAGTTGGCGCGAATGGCGGGTTCACCTTTCTTGTGGATTGGGCAGAGCACACTTAAATTCCAGTCATCGGACATGCGTTCATCTGACCATATTCTGCACAAGAGTTGATGCATGCACCTTATCAACTCCTCGCCGCCATACTTGAATAGCTCAGCTGGCAGGCTGTCAGCTCCAGCGGCTTTGTTGTTTTTCAGCCGCGTTATTGCTATACGTACCTCGTCATAGTCAGGCGGTGGAACGTCGACTCCGTCATCATCGACTGCGGGCTCGGGGTCTTCTTCTCCACAACTTTCCGTGCTGCTGCCGTTTAGTAGGGCGGAAAAATATTCCCTCCATAATTTAAGTACGCTCTGGACATCAGTTACTAGGTCGCCATTATTGTTCTTACAGGAGTGCGCCCCGGTCTTTAAACCTTCCGTAAGTCGCCTAACTCTCTGGTAAAATTTTCGAGCATTCCTCCTGTCGGCCAGCATTTCAAGCTCTTCTCACTCACGTATTTCTGCCTCTCTCTTCTTGTTGCGGCAAATACGTCTCGCTTCCCTCTTCAGATCCCTATAGCGGTCCCACATAGCGCGCGTTGCGCCCGATCGCAGCGTGGCCCTGTAGGCGGCATCTTTTTTCTCTGCAGCTTCCTGACACTACTCATCGTACCAAATGTTCTTTCGGGCTCGCTGAAATCCGACTACTTCTTCGGCGGTGGTACTTAGTGAGCGGGAAATGTGGTTCCACTGCTCGCATATGTCGGTTTGTTGAAGAGTGCTCTCCGAGAGCAGGTGTGAGAGTCGAGTAGCTAAAGCGCTGGCTGTCTGTTGTGATTGCAGCTTTTCGACGTTAAGCTTTCCTTGCATATTTGGGCGCACTTTTTTTGCTGCACAGAGGCGGGTGCGTATCTTGGCTGCGACAAGATAGTGGTCCGAGTCGATGTTTGGGCCTCTGAGTGTGCGTACGTCAAAAACAGTGGATGCGTGCCTTCCGTCTATCACAACATGATCGATTTGGTTTCTCGTTTTTCGATCCGGAGACAGCCACGTAGTTTGATGGATCTTTTTATGCTTGAACCTAGTACTGCATACTACCATGTTTCGGGCCCCGGCGAAGTCGATCAGCCTCAATCCGTTGTCGGACGTTTCGTCGTGGAGGCTGAATTTTCCGACGGTGGTTCCAAAGATCCCTTCCTTGCCCACCCTGGCATTGAAGTCGCCAAGCACGATTTTGATATCATGACAGGGGCAGCGCTCGTACGTGCGCTCCAAGCGCTCATAGAAGAGATCCTTGGATGCCTCATCCTTCTCTTCCGTCGGAGCATGGGCGCAGATAAGCGAGATGTTGAAGAATCTCGCTTTGATGCGGATTGTGGCTAGACGCTCGTCCACCGGGGTGAACGACAGTACTCGGCGACGGAGTCTCTCTCCCACCACAAATCCAACTCCGAATTTGCGCTCCTTTACATGGCAGCTGTAGTAGATGTCGCAAGGCCCCAGACATTGTTTGCCTTGCCCCGTCCAACGCATTTCTTGGATGGCGGTGATGTCAGCTTTTGTCCTTACGAGGACATCAACCAGCCGGGCAGAGGCACCTTCCCCATTAAGGGTCCGGACATTCCATAAAACCATCATAAGCATCTTAAAGAAGTAAGAAAGTCTAAGTTCGGGCGGAACCGAACATTAAATACCCGGCGCAAGTATTAAATATATGTTTTTCACCTTTCCGAACGCTACCGCTCCAACTTATTTCCAATTAATATACCCTTGTGCACAAGTGCGCTCGGGTATAAAAATATTTGCTTATTTTTAGAAAAATTGGCAGATTATTTGACAGCTGTCAACTCTCAAAGTCTAAATTTGACATAAAATTCGTGATCAGCATGTCAGAAAACCTAATCAGTGGCATTTTTAAAATTATTCTCTTATTTTTAGAAAAATCCGCTGTTCATTTGACTGCTGTCAACTGTCAAGGTTTTAATTTGACATGCAATTCGTGATCAGCATGTCAAAAAACCTAATCAGTGGTACTGTGCGACGGTCAAAAGCAAGCTAAGTTATACGGTATTCGCAGAAGTTTCGAAAAGGCCTTAGTTTCGAAAAGGCATTAAAGGTGTAACTTATTTCTTTAAATATCTAGTTGAAAAGCCCCCCGGAAGCTAGAGGTTTATTTCGTTTAATAAATCGCGAATGATATTTGGCATTGACTCAACCCAGTTTTAAGAAGAAGCCAATTGGCATACTAGAAAAAGACGGGTTTAAGAAAAGACTGCAATCGCCATACCTACCATTTATTTACGGACGGATCTAAATTGAGCTTTTGTATTTTGCCTGAGCTCGCGTTTGGACCTCCGGACTTTCACATTATTTTCTATAATTTTGTATAAAGTTTGAAACTATGATTTATACGTTTTTGGTTAAAGCTTGGACGGTATTTTTATAGAAGAATAACAAAAAATTTGCTTGAAAAAAATTACGAATATAAAAAAAATCAACACATGGTCATTGTTTGATTCACTGTATGTATATCATCATTGGAGAAAACCAGTCACTGGACCGCTGATATAAAAATATTGCGATCTGTGTGACGTCCTCATACCGTAGGAAGTCACGACAACTTGTGGATCGCTTCCCGCCGCGGCAGACCGCTTTCTATGGCCGGGCCTTTAAAGCGCAGTTAGTCAAAGACGTATCGTAAACGTAGGTTGACGTACGTAGCAGCATATCAAATTTGCTGTTGATAGAGAGAGAGAGAAGCAACGGCAACGTAACCGCCATGCGGCGGTGAGTTTTCGTTAACACGCGAATCCCATAAGGTAGATCGTGTCTGCGTCAACCTACGTCTACGTTACGTCGTTGACTGTTTGAGATGTTACTCATCTAGAGGACCGCAGCTAAAGAGACAACATTAACTTTTTGGTGTTGAAATAAGATCGTTTGGATTTACTTCTTATATATAAAATTTTCGGTTATAGCTTCATTACACTTTCCCCATAGAAATTAAGCCATTTGGCCTTATTTCCAAATGTGAAGTGAAATAAACCATACGGCTTTATTGCACGACGCCAGGGCCGGTAACTGAATGGTTGGTTAACACAAACTTCAGGTAAACATCGTTATCGACTCCATAATTTATAACAGGGCGTCGATAGCGATGTTTAATGTGTAGTTAGTGTCAACTAGACATAGGGTTGCCAGATTTTGAAACGGAGAAAGGAGTACATTTATATTTTCGATAGAAAAAAAGCAGTACAAGACCTAGAAAAGGAGTACAATTTTTTTTTTTTAATTTTTTGTGCAATTTGTTGTTGCAAATTACCATTAATTAGGTACAAATAAACAAAGATATTTTAGAAATCTTTTTCAAGGCAACAATAAATGTTAAAAATAAATAACTAAATGGGCTGGCTTTCCAATAAGGGCGGTCGTTAAAGAGATGGTGATCAAAGGGGGAGTGGGCATGGCACCCAATTGTGATATTTGGCGATTTTCCTAAGGCGTCCCTAGGGACCCATAGGGGGCCTAGGTGGTCGGGGGAGCTACGCGCACTCCCCCTTCGCTCACCACCTCTTCAATGACCGCCCTTATAGGAAATTTTCCCCCACTAAATTCTACAAAAGAATTCCAAACTCTTGCTGAATATATGGCCAGTTTTTTAATTTAAGCCTTATAATTAATTTAATATTTTTCTGGTTTTTATACCCGAGCGCTCTGCACCTACCTTGCTACGACCATGCCTACACCTTTTCACTACCACACTTAACTTTGCTTACTAAGTAGTGTTTGCCACATTATGAATGGCAAAGTACAGGGCGTAAGATAATAACTGTCGCACAGGTTTTTTGAAAAATAAAAGGGTCCTTTATATATGTTGCGAAAAAGAGTATTTTTTTGTTAACTTTGTAAATACTTTACATTAATTTTATTAATTAGTTTTAAAATTTTAATCCTTATTTGCATTTGCCAGCTTTGGGAGATAAGTTCATGCGGCACTCACGTCTTTTATAGGTGTACTTTTTCTTAGACTTTGTATAAAAAAAAGAGAAAAAAACTGTATAGGGTTGGTCGTATGAATGCCCACCTAGTCACCGGTTCGGAGTCTTTTCGATTGCTGAGTATGAGGCCTTATGTTGGACAAAAGACGGAGTATAAAGGACCCAAATGGGGGAAATTAGTCTATATTTACAGAGGATATGTAATAAAGTAACCGACGAAGACTTGCGTGCCGCTTGCGGTTTTCTCCCAAACCCGCTGGTAAACCCAAATGAAGGTTAAAATTTAAAAACGAATTAATAAAATTTTCGCAAAATCTATAAAGGTCCCTTTTATTGAAAACAAAAAAAACTGTGCGACAGTTATTATTTTACACCCTGTGTATGATAAAATATTAATAGCTGGAAAAAGGAGAACAAAAGAAGTACAAAACTAATAAAGGAGTACATTTCCATATATTTTTTTTGGGAGTACAAGGGAGTACATTGCAATAAAAAGGAGTACGTGTACTCCCAAAAGCAGTACGTCTGGCAACCCTAACCAGACATTGAGTAATCGGCCCTTAGATTTATTTTCTTCTCTGTCGGCTCATTCGGAAACTTCCACTCTCCGATTGGTATTGTGCATTAGTGCCATAAAACCCCTTAATACTGTTCTTAGTGTAATATGAGTTAATTTTCTCTATTTCGATTCCAATATCATAATCCACCACTTTATAACACCTTGTAATTCACAGGTGGGACACACAAGGAGATTTTACAACGACACATCCCCTGCCAGTAGTTAAAGTTAAGCTATATACGGAAAACCCTGGTATGTTGGCGTTAGAAGATAAAGAACTCGGCAAGGTCACAATAAAACCAACACCGCTTTCATCGAAGGTATGATAGACATATATTGGGGGATGAATTGGAAAAATGGGTAAACAATTTAATCCTTACATTGTTTTTCAGTCTCCAGAATGGCATCGAATGGTAGTGTCTAAAAATCTTCCAGATCAAGATTTACGAATCAAGATTGCCTGCCGTCTTGACAAGCCGCTAAATATGAAGCACTGCGGGTAAGTGGGCCTCTAAACATCTGCTCTTGGTTTGTATGCATAGTATCGTAAAAGCCAAGGCAGTCGCCTTCTAATGTAGCAAACGCAATTTTTTGTTAAGAAAGCTTCACGAGAAGCAACTAAATATTTCATATGTTTTCATATTTCATATTTCATATTTATTTAAGAAATGAGGCTGTATCTATAAGACTTTAGAGTCTTTTATAATACATCAACAGTTTGTAAAAGTCAATGTTTGTACAAAGTAAACTTAAAACTAATAATATATCAAATAGCAACAAAAGATATTAATATTTGTATTTTTAATTAAGATTAAAGTTAGGACTTAAAATTTAAGGTCAGATATAATAAAAAGTCAGGCATATAAATATAAATACGAACATACAAAATTTGGTTTAGTAGTAGAAGTGACAGAGACAGAGAAATGATAACAATTTAATCGCAACCACATTCATTGTGAAGATTTAAAGTAATTATGCAATACCTTTCTGAAGTTACTCCGATTCATCGCTGCTTTTACGGATTCAGGAACTGAGTTCCAGAGCCTTACAGCATTAATGAAGAACAGCCTAGCTGAAGACAAGTAGGAATATTTAAGGACAATCAGACTTTGATTTCTATTAGACCTTGTTGATTTTAATTTTTCAAAAAGGTATTTTGGAGTTTTGAATTCTATAAGCTTATACATAAATATACAATTTCTAGCCGCTAAGTATTCAAAAATGCTGCATCCTAGAATTTTGTTTTTCCACATAGAAACGTGGTCATATCTTTTGAGGCCGTAAACGTAACGTGTAACGTTATTAAACGCAACATCAATTTTGTGAAACGAAATAGAGTCAAACTTGCTATACACCAGCCCACAGTACGTGATCTGCGGCACTATAAGCTGAATAACTAACTTTCTTCTTGTATCTAAGGGTGTAAACGACGCTGACATTCTTAATCTACGTAAAACAGCATACACGTTACTTACAACATTATTCACATGGTCAGAACAGCTCAACATAGAATTAACAACAAATTCTAAATTTCTTATCTTGTCAGTCATAATCAGGACGCTATTACTAATAAACAGTTTTGGAATATCTTCCACATGTACTACACGTTTACTAATGGGCAACACATACGACTTTGCAGCATTTAAGCAAAGACAATTATCGTGGGCCCACTGTGAAATTGCAGACAGGTCACTATTAATTTTAAAACACAAATCTTCAACAAGACCAATTTGACTGGACAAGTACAATTGAATGTCGTCAGCGTAAGCATGGACGTTGACATAGTGGCACACAGAGAATACATCATTCACAAAAAGACCGAACAAAAGAGGGCCAAGGACAGAACCTTGCGGCACACCCGAGCCAACAAGTTTAGATGAAGAGGAGCCAGTCTTACACATTACCTTTTGAGTTCTTCCTGCAAGGTAGCTGATCATAAGTTTAACAGAGCTATCAGAAACACCAAAGTGGTATTTAAGTTTTTTGCAAAGCAGGTCATGATTCAGCAAGTCAAATGCCTTAGAAAAATCCAGCAGGCAAAGAAGAGATAGGTCACCATTGTCAAACTGTATCCGTATATCGTCAACTATTTTCAACATAGCCGTAGAGCAGCTATGGCTTGGTCTAAACCCTGACTGCAATGGCGATAATAAATTATTTTCCTGTACAAATGAGGAAATCTGCCCTGCCATCAACGACTCGCATACTTTTGATAAGGCTGGTAAAATACTTATAGGTCTGTAGTCTCTAGGATAAGTAGCAGTGCTCTTTTTGGCTACAGGAATAATGACAGCCTTTTTCCATTCTGTTGGAAAACATGAAGTTGTGAAACAGTGGTTAATGACATGAGTTAAAGTTCTCAAAAAAAAAGGCAGCACAAGTTTCACAAACTTCAAAGATATCCCATCCTCTCCAATGGCATTAGACTTGATACTCATCACAGATTTCAAGACTTCTGATTCACTTACTCCGTCAAATTGAAACTCTTCTTTTAGAGCAACATTGCTAGTGAAAATTTCAGCTGGAGGACTTTTGCTGTTTCTGCTGACACTGATAAAATAGTCGTTGAGTGTGTTTGGGTCAATTTTACAATCAGACTTACATTTTCCATGCACATTTAGGTTTTTCAAATTGCGCCATAAATCTTTTGACGATAGTGACGGGTTCAATTTATAACTAAAGTACAACCGCTTTGCATTTCTTGTAATGACAGTCGCTTTATTTCTTGCAGCCTTATATTGTGACCAAGCAACGTCAGAGTTGGTTCTTTTCCATTTTGCATATAATTTATTTCTAGTTTTTATAGCTGAGCTGACCTTATTAGTGTACCAAGGATAGGAGGTATTCATAGCCCTAACAATGCGAACAGGGACATGATCGTCAAATAATTCAGCAAGGGTTTTATTTAAAAAGTCAAGTTTTTCATCTACAGTCTTGTAGAACCAACAGCTATCCCAGTTAACATTTGACAAATCAACGAACAGATCAGTAAGGTTAACAGACTTCAGATCACGATACATAAAAATAACACTATCAGTAGGACAATTCAACGACACATCTAATGCACAAAATATTAGGTCATGGTCAGAGACAAAAGACATTTGGTCAAATTTAAGAATATGGTCAAGATTAGACGTAATAACCAGGTCTAGCAAGCTAGGTTTCGAATTGTTGGCGTATCTTGTTGGTAAGGACTTATTGACTACAGCAAGACCAGCAGCGGATACGTGGTCAAGTAGTTTAATAGTATACAAGTCGTTTAACAGCAGGTTAACATTAAAATCACCACATATAACATAATATTCATATTCAATTAAAAACGCGGATAACTCAACAAAAAACGAATCTAACACACAACACCTATGAGGATTATACACACAGGACACTAGTACTTTTGTTACACCGTCTGAAATTTCAGAAATAATAAATTCCGTTTCAGGGTTATTCGTTTTAGCTAAAAGTTTAATTTTTAAGGTAGATCTGTAATATATTGCAACACCTCCCCCTTTGTTTGTTGTTCGATCGTGACGTATAAGATTATATTGTGGGATTCCATAATAATAGTCAGGAATATTAGAATTGAACCATGTTTCAGAGACTCAGATAACATCAACGCCCGATCCCCCAAAAACATTCCTAACGTAGTCCATTTTGTCACCGTTAAGGCTTCGCGCATTAAAATGCACAATTTTAAGGCCACTAGACTGTTTGCACAAAATATTTACTAGAATTGTATGGTTTTCATCAATGCTGCCGGCAGATTTCCTACTGGGGTTTAAATCCATCAGCTGAAAAATGAGTAACCACAAAGCGTAGGCAAAACAAAAAGACTTCAAAACATAAATGTATGTGATTGCAAAAAAACAATGTAAGCAGGAGAAAACAGCAAATTGAGAACAGACGAAAATAACATACACTTTCATAGACCAAAATCAAGGGAACAAAGAAAAATTGCTTAAAGCATAGAAATAAAACAGTAAACAAACAACTAATCAAGAGTATTAGGCATAGGAAGAAAGAGAACAAGCATACAACTAACTTAACTTCTAAGCTGGCATAAACTAACCACAATAAAAAATACGATTTCACAACGAACATATACATAATTATTTTCTAGTGCTAATAAGAGCATTAACCTCGGCCCTGCTTCTCACCAGTTTGGGCTTCTCGCTTGGTTTAAGCCGTACAAAAACTCTCCCACGGATGGAGAAGGTTGACGCCAACTGTTTCTTCCGCCTAAGCTCCGACGCATACGACATCACCTCACGCAGCATTTTTGGCAAACTCTCATGCAAAAAAATTTATCCATAACCAGGCAATCCAGCATCGGAGAGCGCTAGCGATCTTTTTTTTGGCTTTACAGAACACAGCAATAGCTTTTAAGAGCTGGTTGCGATCATGTGCAGAGAACAGCTTAACAACAATAGGGCAGTTGTTGCTGCTTTTTTGCCCATTACTTTTTGCACTACGCAGCCGAAAAGCATCACGCAAAGGCGGAGGTTTATGCTGTGCTGCTTGAGGGATCCCCTTTATTATCACATCGGTGGAAACTGCATTGCTTTCGAGAGCAGTGAGCTACGTCTGAGTAGATATCAGTTCACTGCGGAGCGCTAGAACTTCAGTGCACGTGTTCTCGACTGCACTCACCCTTTTTTCAATAGCTGCTATAGACAGTTTAAATTTGCCGTTTCAGCAGCCAGCTCTCCAATCTACTGCATAACCCTCTCTTCCGATTTCTTCATTACCGCAGTCAACTGTTGGATGATTGAGTCTCTCTGCTCTTCTATTTTCTTCTCCATCCTGTCAAACATAGCTGATGCCGGCGTGAGAGGAGTTTTAGGGGGGGATGCAGGTTTTCTTGTTGGGTTTTTTCGTGTTGATATCATATGTGTGTATGTTTGTACGAACTTTTTAAGCTATCAGGTAAAGCAAGCGTAAAAATAAGTCAGGTGAATCAGTGCGTAGGTATCCGCAACAGGAACAACTCGCAGCACACGCGAACACCGGTAGATTAGCAACTTTTGGCAAATTTCTAGATATTTCCGAGGAAAAACACTACTTTTTAAGAGCACTGCAAAAGCACGTCTTACTCTGCTGACATCACAATTAAAAAAATCTGATTACTTTTTTACAAAACTTAAAGCCAAATCTCTGTACTTTGAAGATTTCACATAGAACGGCTAGTTATTATATACAATTTATACGCAAGGTTTTTGTGCAGTATTAACTTTAAAAATACTTCACCGTCTTTAGTGGTTTAATTTTAAAAGAACACATCATTACTTTAATTCACAAAGGCCATAACCAACACTTTTTTTCGAAACTACGTGTTTCACAGATATTGGTGAGAGGTATTAAAATATAACTTCAATAAAAACTTTAAAGTTACGTGCCACTTTTTAAAAAGCCCTGCCAGTTATTGATACTTTTTTTAAAATGTTGTGTGCTTCTCCTGTAAAATAAAAAATTTATTGGTTAGGACCTTTGTGAATTAAGGTAACGATATGTATTTGGCTATTTATTATTTCTTCGTCATACTTCAATAATGAATATCTTAATTTTAAATATAAAATCTGATACATAATAAGCCAACAATGCTACCCATCAATTATTTACTTAGACAAAATAAAACAAGATACATTATATTTTGATTTTTTTTTTTCTTTTCTTAAGACATCTTCAGGCCATTGGCAAATCGGTTTGGAAAAAATGGAAGAAACGCTACTTTGTTTTGGTCCAAGTGTCCCAGTATACGTTTGCCATGTGTAGCTATAAGGAGAAGAAGTCTGAACCATCGGAAATGATGCAATTGGATGGGTACACAGTTGATTATATCGAGGCGGCGAGCGGTAAGCAGTCTGCGAAACCGCATAATATTAGGGTGGTCATTATATTTTAAATTTGATATTTCTTTTGGTTCCAAATTGGTGAAAGAAATGATTAATGTGCTTTTATGTATTCGCTAACAGATAGTGGTCACCCTAATGATACACCTTACATGCAGCGTAGCAATGATTCATTTTTCAATATCCTTTTTGTATTGCAGCCAATTTGATGTTTGGGATCGATTTGAATGGAGGTCGGTACTTTTTCAATGCGGTTCGTGAGGGCGATAGCATTGCATTTGCCTGCGACGATGAAAATGAGTGTAGCCTCTGGGTGATGGCCATGTATCGAGCAACGGGACAATCGCACAAACCTACGCCACCAGTGACACAGGACAAGAATTCTGCGATATCAAAAATACAAGGCGGTAATGTATACAGATGCGATCAACTAATAAGTAACAAAATTCAAAATGATATTGTTGGCAAATTCTGTTATTTATTTATTTTTAATCATTTTCATTTAAAATACAATTCCATCTATAACAGAAACCACAATAATAAAAGTTTAAAACTTGCACAAATTGCAAAAAAAAATTATCAAACTTAAAAAAATTATTATCAAAGTTTCAAAATTTTTAATTTTACATAACAAACAAATTTGAAAGGCGTGAAATAACACAAACGGCAATAACGCAAAATTTGCTATATTTCACTTATAAATGGGAAATAATACCAAAGGTTGGAAATAAAACAAATTTTGCCTTATTTCCCATTGCTTATTTATACTATTTGTAACAAAAACAGTTTACTGACAGAAGGAAAAAGAACTTTGTTTATTCCAAAAATACAATTAAACAAATATTTTTACTTATGAAAAGTCTAACAAAATATAGGGAAAACGTTGTCTTTAATAACTGCTCGGAAAATTGGACATAGCGCTTTTGTATGAATTTTGTCTGCATGCTTTTTAATATGTTGAAAATATTGCTGGAAAACCTTAAAATCTTTGCATGGAACCATGGCGCAATAAACAGGTGAAGTAGTAAAACAGCTTTCTCGCTTTATCTTCTGGCATTCGGCTGTGTCAAAATCTTTCTTCTCGCTCTAATTACTTCACCTGGTATAATACCGGCATGGCATGGAACAAACAAAAGTTGCCGTTCCTGTTCGCAGCATATGGGTGTTTCCATGAAAATGTCAACCAGGACTGAAAAAATTAAAAACAACTGAAAAGGGTTTTTAAGACGAATTAATAAGAGAAAAATACTCGAATTTTTATATTATAGAAGTATTTCAGCTTATTGGAATTTTAAAACTCAAAAATGGAAGAGTAAAACTGAATGTCTCTTCGACTCAGTTTTCTCTTATGACATGAACTATTTTCTCTTTCCTATTAACTAAATTAAGAGATTTGAAACATTACAATTACATCTTAAAATCAAACTTGCAATAACAACTAACTATAAAAATGAGAAAAAGGAGAAGTTGGAGCTCGAATAACGGTAATTTTTTGATTTGCTTCTGATAGTATTCCAATGTCGCGTACGTTATGCAAAAACATTGTTTGTCTATGTCATTTCTATATTGGCAGTCGCAGGTAATGCAGATTACAATTCTTAAGCGAGAATTCTTCTAGTTAAAGATATACAGTAAAATTTTCTTTCCAACCGAAGTAAAAATATATTTTATTACCCTTTAAAGTTTGTCGCATACGTTATTGTAAGCACGAAAATTTCAATCAAATACATCAAAACCAATGTTAATTGCAAATTTTCCATTTAAATTATTTAGAATAGTTGTAAAACAATGAAACGGTGGCGAGAAGAGTTCTCAATAAATACATTTTATTACTTACGAGAAAAATTGTCGCGCACGTTATGTCGCGTACGTTATTGTTTTTTTTTTAAATATAAACCTAGCCAGAGATAATTTCTCCTAAAATATGAAAGGATTGTAAAGGTACATTATTTAGCTTAGTTTAGGAATTTTTAAAGAAAAGAAAAACTCCCATGATTCACAGACTTTCACATATATGCGTGTTTCCATGAAAATGTAAACCGAAAATGCAAGCAAATGAATTCAAACGGCTTTATAACTTTAAATTTCGTATTCAGATGGCGGAAAAAGGTTTTGAAAACGCGAAACGGTGGAGAGAAGAACTGAAAAAATTTAATTTAGTATGTGTTACTAGTAAAAATATTGTATGGGGGAAAATCTGTCGCGTACTTTATGTCGCGTACGTTATTATACTTTTTTTTAATAAAAACTAACCAGAGATAATTTCCATCAAAAAATGGAAGGATTGTAAGGGTACATTATTTAGCTTAGTTTAGGAATTTTTAAAGAAAAGAAAAACTCTCATGATTCGCAGACTTTCGCATATATGTATATGTGCCTTAAAACCACTTCTTTTTTTGTCGCGTACGTTATCACCTGGTTTTGAACGGATATTGTCCACACCAAAGTTTCGAGGCTGCTTATTTTTTTCTCAAACATAGTACCCTTTGGTTGCAACATAACCGTAATCTTTTTTTTTCTGTAACTTCTATTTTTGATAGATTTACGTTACTCTATAAGCGTACGAATGTCGCATACGGCTGTATGGAAACACCCATATGTATAACACAGAGAATAATGTTTTGAGTTTTATCTTCAGTTAAAATTTATGCATTATCATCACTTGCTATATCCGACCTGTGGATTTCATTTACGAAGACGGAGCTAACATGTGGTACAAAATAATGATGTAAAAATATGTAAAATTTTATACTCGGAACAAGCGACTGATGGGATGAATGGCGTAATAAAAAGGTGAAGTAATAAAACAGCTTTCTCGCTTTATTTTCTGACATTCGGCGGCCTTATAGTCACAATTTATAGGCAAACGTCCAAATAAAGCAGTGTCAAGATCTTTCTTCTCACTCTAATATTACTTCACCTGGTATAATTCCATCATGGGTGGGGTGCATGCAATAACATCATACGCAATAATTCCCATTACTTGGATATTAAAAAGCAGTTTCAGAAGTGAACTAGTGTCATATTATTATTATTTTTTTTTCTAAACGGTTATAATGCCACCAGTGCATAACCGTGAATGGAGGGGAGGGTGGCGGGGGACGCGCGCGCAAGCGCGAGAGCGACGTCGAACGCGACGCGGCGCTGGGTGGCGCGGGGGGCGCGCGAACGCGGACCGCCGTGACGCTGGGCACTTTCAAAATTGTAGACTTACAAATCCGTCCATTTAACTTGTTCATGTACTACTTTTTGTCAAATGTAACTGGGTGACTACCTACATATGCGCACTATTTTTCTTCATTACTCATATTGTTAAGTTTAAAAGTTGGTCTTATTGCTCTACGAGAAATGAAATAAAGCAAATTTGTTTTATTTCACATTCAACTTTGCGTTATTTCCGTTTGTTTTATTTCACCCCCCGGTCGTTGAAGCTTATTTTTACGCGAAAAATTAGAAGGGCTGTTAAGATTATAATAAAAATGCATCATCGTAGTATTTTAGTTATGCTAAATCTGAATATGCCATAAAATTTTTAGTTTGACAGTTGACAGCTGTCAAATCAACTGCTAGTTTCTCTAAAAATAAGAAAGTCTTTTTGAAAATACCACTTATTAGGTTTTTAGGCACGCTTGTCACGAATTTTATGTCAAATTAAAAGTTTGAAAGTCGACAGCTGTCAAATGGACTGCCAATTTTTATAAAAATCAGAGAATCCTTTTAAAAACGTTACTGATAAGATTTTTAAACATGCTGATCACGAGTTGTACGTCAAAATAAAACTTTGAGAGTTGACAGCTATCAAATTGACTGTTAATTTTTCTGAAAATAAGAAAATGTTTTTTAAATGCTAATGGTAAGGGGTTTAGACACGCTTGTCACGAATTTTACGGGAAATTAAAACCTTGAGATTTGACAGCTGTCGAGTGGGCTGTCAATTTCTCTAAAAATAAGGAGAATTTCCCAATAAGTAAACGTACTAGGTTTTAAGGCTCACTGATCTCGAGTTCTATATTCTTTTTCAGTTGAAATCTGTCAAATCAACTGTCATTTTTAGTTGAGTAACACAATATATTTGTTAGGTAAAATTACATATACCAAATTGGTGATTTCCAAAACTAAAGTTTTCTCATTTTTAAATAACGTTATTCAGGTTTGAATTTTCTTAAATGGGAAATTTAAAAAAAATATATAAAACCTTGGGGGCCTACTGGAAATTTCTGGGCGGAACACATAGCAGATTGCGCCAACTATCACCAGTTCAAGTATGTTCAAACGTCTAAAAAACACCCTGTATTAACTAATATTAGAGACAACAAATTGAAATAGAAATGACGAAATATTTTTTCACTCAACTCTGTCACTTTCCACACAAACTGATGCGTTTTGAGTTGGTTCACGCAAAAGACTGATGACATCTTCGGAAATGGCATCTGCTTTTCGAAGAGGGGGTCGTCTCATACTGTATATAACAGGATCAGTTATAACTAACATATTAAATAAATCTTCGTTAGATTCCTTCCTGAACATTTTTCGAGTGTTTTGCTCGCGATACCATCTGAAGTCTTTGTTGCGAGCCTCCTGGGCTTCCTCAGAAAAATGCCCTACTGGCAAAGGTATACCAAAGGCAATACCAAATGTCATGAAAATTTAGTAATTTTTTTAATTTTTGGGCGCCATATTGGATACAGAAGAATGACAGATGTGTCCCTTAAGGAAGAGCGTAATATTCGGTAACGATAACTTCCGATAACAGCCTTCGGAGTTGCCATGAATGCGAACTTCTAAATATCAAATTTCAACAAAATTCAATGATTTATTTAAATCTCGGACGCCATACTGGATTTTGAATTTTGGATTTTCTAAAACTAGTTTGAAATTAGTAATAAGCGAACTTAAGATCCTCAAAATAGCAAATTTCATGAAAATTCAGTAATTTTTTTAATTCTCGGACGCCATACTGTATATGTGAATATGTGGATGCCACACCTAACAAATTGTATTTATTGACCAATATTATTGAAGATTTAACGAAGTTTTAACTTAAATCTTCTGCCTTTCGAGATTTAATTTTATATAACAAATCTCGAAAGATTTAACGTTAAATCTCGTCAGAGGGCTAAATCTTCATTAAATCTCGCAATGCAGACATAGCCTTAGTGTAATAAAAGTGGCCGCCACTCTTTTTGGTGCTAGCATGCGCGGCTTTTCTTTTCGTAGTTCCTTAAAGGTCGCCTTGCATTACTTTTTGGTAAAGGAATGAAGATTTTACCCTGCCCTACTCATTAGTTATACCGTTTTGAAGATAATATTTCTTGAAAAATAAGCCGCGGTTTTAGTAAAAATGGCCGCCACTGTTTTTGGCGCGAGTATGCGCGGCTAGTCTTTTCATAAATCCTTAAAGAACCCCTTGCATTACTTTTTGGTAATGGAATGAAGATCCTACTCGGCCCTACAAATTAGTTATACCTTTTTGAAAAAAAAATTAGAGAAAATTAAGATATTCATAATTTGGCAACAAAATTTTATTATGTAATATTTCATATGAAATCATCATTTTCAATCTTTAAGAAGTAACACTAAACGAGCAAATACTGTTATAATTTAAAGTTTTCATAAAAGAAATTGTTAAGAAAGCTATCAACTAATAAATGTTAGAACAAGCCACGATCGATTTCGTTAAATTAAATGGATTCAACGGCTTGCTCAGCACATATTATTAAAAATACTAACCAGCTTTGAGTTCGCTGGACATTTTTGAATAAGAATGGCTTTACTCCAGTTAATTTATCACAGTTTAAAAATAGGCCTTTTTCGCGTAAAACACGCAGAAAGTTTTGGTACGCACCGAATGTTGGTCAGCTAAATATTCTCTGAAGTGCTTTTTGAAAAGTTCAGGCTGTTCCCAGCAGGGTGTCCGGATTGTTTAAAAAAACGCGCTTTCTCAAAAAAATTCGCCCAAAAACTGCCAATTTGACGCTAAATAGCCCGATTTGGACACTCTGGTCCCCATTGCAGTATTACTTTACAGATCCATTTGTAAAGATAGACGTTGACCCTTTGACAGACTGCTTGAGAATAGGACCGCTGATCATATGGACAGATTGGGACCGCGGCAGTTTTTCTGTGGCACATAAACTTCAGTAGTCAATCTGCTCGAGAGTAAAATGTATCATTACTCAACTAGCAATAGGCGAGAGCATGGTGTTCTAGGCTGTAGTTGGCTTTGCATGACGCTCCCTAATTTTTGAAATGCGCTAAACTTAAGCTTTTGTAGGCACCAGTAAATTGGTTTATTTTTATGTGTATGTTTTTATGGTTTTTTTTCGGAAGTACAGATGCCGACAAGGCTCGCAAGCATGGAATGGAAGATTACATTAGCGCGGATCCATGCTCGTTCGATCACGCTGCGCTGTTCAGGGTGCTACAAAACCTCACACTCGAGTATCGTCTGAACGATCCATACGCATCATTGGTAAGTAGACCCACTTATGTATTTACATATGTATGTACATAGCATTCTTTTTTCCCTGCCGTGTTTCAGGGCTGGTTTAGTCCTGGTCAGGTTTTCGTATTGGACGAATATTGTGCGCGTTATGGCGTTCGTGGATGCTACAGACATCTGTGTTATTTATCAGATTTGCTGGAACGAGCGGAAAAGGAGTACATGATTGATCCTACACTGATACATTACTCGTTTGCCTTTTGTGCCAGTCACGTGCACGGAAACAGGTAATCGAATATTCGTGAATAAAAAAAAATTTATAAGTTGATACCTTTTGACATGCATGGGGGAAGCCTTCGGCAATTTTCGATGGTATTTGTGGGTTCTAACATTTACCAGTTCTGGGGAAACGCTTTCAGAGTCGCAAAAATACCAAGGAAAAAAACGTTATGCTCAGCAAGCAGTCCCTGCTTTGCTGTTACGGTGTTGTGTACTGTACATGCCCACGCAAACACTTGTTGAAGTTAGCCGAGGGATGTCGGAGAAACATCGATGCATCGAAAATATCGATGTTTTGCGTCGATGCATCGAAAATTTTCCACTCGATGTACAAATAGTCGATGTATCGATGAATCGATTGTTGAAAACTGACGTCTATAGTACATTGAACCGCCATTACCTAAGGCAAACAGACCTTCGGAAATTTGAAATCGACTCGATTTCGATAATTTTTTCGATGGTTTTTAACCCAAAAATTTACAAGTCTCGCAGTCTCAGTTTTCAGTTAAAATATTTACTCCTTTCATCAAATATAATTAAAAAATATTTGGCAAATCGAGTCGACTTCAAAGTTTCGAATTTCAGAGCATGCCCGTATAAGTCAATTTGTAAGCTCTACATCGTGGAGAACCTGCTGGAAAGGGTTATAGAAAACCGAATCGGGGAAGGAATCGAACTGTTTGGAGGCCTTGCTCTGAAGCAATTCAGCTTTCGAAAAGGTCGCTCGTCTATACGTCTTGTAAAAATTATCGCAGCGGAATCAATATCCAAAAATCCTTAATTATCACTCAAACTCTTATTAAAAAAAGCATTCCTGGCCTTAAAATAACCCATGTGTGTTTTTAATTTTATTACCAAAACATAATGTTCCTTAACTTGAAATGAATAACAAGAAAACAATAAGTGATTTCACTATTATTAATCTTAAAAAAATGAACTTTATGGAATTTTATTCAATATCAATATTTTAGCGATAAATAGTTATTTCTGTGTAAGTTTTTGCCGTGCAGTGTGTAATAAGTTATTCTACTAAATGCAGATAATAAAAACACATCCACTATATTTTTTTTATAGCTTTGAAAAGCATGCACTGGGCAGCGAGGGCAAAATATATTGTAACTGTATTTAAAACAAAAAATTATATCCTGTTTCACGAAAGAAATTTAATCGAAAAATTATTATTTTTTATTTGAATTTAATATGGAATCTCACACTAATCAGCTTTCGTCCCATGACGGCCATTTTCGTTGACCACGCACCCCTTGGTAAACATAAATTTCAAGTTCAGTCGTAAGTCCCCCATTACTCGAGACAATCGCCATTTACAGTACTGTGGTAAGTTTAACTAATAAAAATTAGTCCCGATTTACCAAACGTATGTGCAATATAGGTATATGCTACGCAATGCACTAACCAGCAACTCATCTAACTCACTTAACTAACGTTCCTAAATTGACGCGTCAAGCGCCAAAGGACTGTCAAAGATCCTAATGAAGCATCCCACAATAACGCGCCACTAACTCCGAGCAAAGAGAATTAGGTGTTGAAGTTGGGTGCAGAAGACAGAAAGAAAGAGAGAGGGCAAAAAGCGAAAGATTAAACGCGTTTTTTTTTTTTTGGGTATAGCTACGGTGACCATCCGTCCTTTATTTTAAAGGACAGTCCTTTATTTTAACCCCCTGTCCTTTATAATTGTTTTCAAAATAAAGGACGCCTTTTGTCCTTTATTTCTTAAACTGTCCTTTAAATCAGCTCTGCATTTTTCAGAGGTAAATTTTTAAACACAGAATATGAAAAATAAAAATGTTCCTTATAAAATATAATGAAAACCTTCGCCAGTTTGTTTCGCACCCCACTTAAGGGTTTTTATTTAATAGGTAATCTTTGCACAATCTATAAAGCACAGGGAAAGTTGTGCCCAGGATCGTGTTGCACACTGAGTTTCCAGTTCCACTGAAAGAGAACAATAAACCCCCTGCTACACAGTGGTTCTAAACTGGCATTTAGTGTTCGTAATTCACTGGAGCCTTCATTTCTTTCACTTAATTTGATATTTTTTTATTAAAGCTTATAATATTTGCAACAGACCAGTTTAGCCTGATTTGTGAATTTTTATTTGATTATATTAATTTTTTTAGTGCAAAGCAATTTAGAAGAATATGCATTCTCCTGTTCCAGTTAATAAATGTTACATAACAAAGACTACTTAAAAACAATTGTATGGTTCTCCAAAACGAAAAAATTACAAAAAAAAATTTGAAATTATATAAAAAAAGGTTCACAAAAATAATTTTTTTTTTGGTTTTTGGTAAAAATTGGTTGAAAAATGAAGACTGCGGTGAATTATGAACATTAAATTCCAATTTTGAACCACTGCGTGCTGACTTCAGCGTGCATTATGAATTAAGCAAAGGAAGTCCTTGAAAAGGATTTGGCTTAATTTTTTGGAATCGGTTAATTAACTGGTAAATATTTGATTTAAATTACGATATGGGTAAGGTAATTTTATCATACAAGTTGTATGTAAGTATTCCTAAATAATTTTGAAAAGAATGTCCTTTAGTTTACATTAGTTAATATGGTCACAGTAGGTATAGCGCGCATTGGCACATGTTGGCGTTGGAAAATGCAACACTTAGCGCTGCAATTTAGGGACGCCAGTAAGTCTGACCGCGTTTAATCAGCTCGTTTCCTCGGCTAATCATTAAATTAGTTCGATGACAACACGGAGTGGATTAACTGGTCTAAACTTTCGGCTTTAATACCCTGTTACGAGTATTATGACAACTTTAGGTATCAAATCATCAGGACCATGACGGAAACGTAGAGCTGGAAAACTATCGATGGCACTATCGATAGTACCGATGGTTTTTGACTATCGAAAACATCGATGGTTTTTTAAGTACTATCGATAGTTTTCACCCATACATACATTGGTTGCTTAAAGCCAAAAATCGTTGATAAACTTTTGTTCCTTAACAAAAGCACGAACATATTTTAGCGATTCTGATCTCATTTTCAATAAAAGTTGTTGTGTTTAATTTTTGGACTTTTTTAATTTACTATCGATAGTGTCGACATTTTCGATAGTATCGATACTATCGATGGTTGTGACTATCGACTGTCGAAACTATCCATGGCCACGATGCGATGGTATTATAGGCTGATGTGTTCCTGTTATAACTCTTAATCGCTCTATTTTAGCCTAGGCTCCAATTATAGCGCGGAGGGCCAATATATTACGTCACGCTATAATAATATGTTATGTAGCGCGATTCGTCTAAATACTGCTATTTTTAAATATAATTTTTTATTTACAGGCCTGATGGCGTTGGGAGCATTACGCACGAGGAAAAGGAGAAGTTCGCTGAAATCAAAGAACGCCTACGTGGTTTACTCGAGTATCAAATAACAAATTTTCGCTTTTGCTTTCCATTCGGACGCCCTGAGGGCGCCTTAAAAGCTACACTCTCCTTGTTAGAGCGCGTGCTTATGAAGGACATTGTAACCCCCGTGCCACCAGAGGAGGTGCGTATGATGATCAAAAAGAGTTTGGAAACCGCGGCGCTTGTTAATTATACGCGGCTATCATCAGAGGCTAAAATTGAAGGTAAACAAGTAAGAAAGTCTAAGTTCGGGCGGAGCCGAACATTAAATACCCGGCGCAAGTATTAAATATATGTTTCTTCACCTTTCCGAAACCTGCCGCTAGATGGTTTCAAGCATTTCTGAAATTTACTGTTATATGAAAAGCAGCCGTAATTTTAGTTCGATTTCAATAATTTTCAACGTTTTGCTTCTATGTGGCAAGCACAATAACCACACCGAGTTTGGTACAAATTGGTAGAACGGTTACCGAGATACATATATGTTATCATAAGTGGGCAGTGCCACGCCCATTTTTCAAAATTTTATCCTATGCGTGTTTCTTGGTAAAGAATCGTTACAAGCATCAATTTTGAATAAATTAGCTTCAATAACCACTGATTTATCGAAGATTTCGTATTTCTCTAAATTACCGTTATATGGGATGTGGGCGTGGTTATTGTCCGATTTTAAAAAATTTCGGCCATTTCGTATGTTATACCAAGGTTAACAACTGTGCCAAGTTTGGAAGAAATTGGTGCAGCGGTTACCAAGATATACACATGTAACAATAAGTGGGCGTGGCTACGCCCATTTTCCAAAAATTTATAATATTCTTATTTTTCGTCTAAAACTTATTGTAAATATCAATTTGGAGTGAATAATCTTCAGTAGTTACTAAAATATCGCAGTTTTCGTATTTCTGAAAATTACCGTTATATGGGAGGTAGGCGTCGTTATTGTCCGATTTTGCCCATTTTCAATACCGTCCGTCCTACGCCCGAAGGAGGTGCACATACCAAGTTTCGTTAAGATATCTCAATTTTTACTCGAGTTATCGTGTGCACAGACGGACGGACGGACGGACGGACAGACAGTCACCGCTTAATCGATTTCTCTTTTCATCCTGATCATTTATGTATACATTTGTCTATATCTATCTCGATTCGTTTTGCCTGTTACAAACAACCGTTATGTGAACAAAGTTATAATACCCTTGTGCACAAGTGCGCTCGGGTATAAAAACTAGAATGTGCATTGTGGCTGTATTTCTAAACTTATCAATACAAAGCACCCACATATTCTATTTCCCGACCAAAAATGATAGAAATTTTCAGTGTGCACGACCACGGAAGTTCTAATTTTTAACTAGGTTGCGCGATTGAGAAATATCACGTACTCTGGTGGTAAGAGGTGCGCACTACCGCGCGGTAGGTCCAGGATTCTATCCTTGGTCCAAGCACCGTTCACAAAAAAAAAATTCAAAGCGCACAACACAAAGCGGAGGAGAAGCTCCGCCAAGCGTTAACATGTATAAGCGTCAAATATAAATTTTTAATTATATTAATACATTCAGAAAAATACGCTATTTTCTATAAAAGTAATGCTCTGAAAACCCGTTAAAGCTCACTTGTGAACCCGATTGACAACATATTTATTTATCATGGCTTCGGCGAGCCTGGTGGGGCTCAAGCGCGGAAGTCCGCTTTCGCGCCATCCCACAGCGTGCGGTCGAATGGTACCATACGTTCACGGATCGAAAACCATACGAAAGAAAATTACGCGATACGTCAGACAGTATAAGCTGAATGGGACAAAGAGTACGTTCACGTATGTCATCATCCGAAAAATGTGTTTTTTACGTGACGAGTAATACGATATCGTATGTGACGATTCGAGCCCTGTTTACAAATTCTGCACTTAGGACTGAATAAATATGCAAAATGGTAAGAGTCGACGCGCTGCCACGCCCACAGCTCTAGTGGGCGGATATGATAAATGTTATCCGATTTTGATGAAATTCACAGCATATGCTGGTTTTAAACAAAAAATCATAAATCTGAAAGAACATCAAAATTGGTGTCCATTATCGTGCACCAATTCTAGAAAAATAGGCACAAATATTAAAAAATTATTTTTTAATGAAATTTGCTCGTTTACATCAAAATTTTCCAATTTGGACGATAATGATGAGTTTCCTTCCATGGCTCCACGCACTAAATTTTCTGAACTTTAGTTCCTATTCCTTCCTTTGAAAATGACAAACGAGATGCACCGAAATTTTCAATTCTATCTACATATATTTTATACAACAAAAGCTGAGCTTGATCAAGCAAGACTTTTGCCATCGACAACAGATCTCGTCCAGTGAAGCCTCCAATTTTGGCTGAATACTGAATATAATTAATAAATTCTCGAGTTATTAATATCTTCTTTATTTCTACCTTCTTCCATTTCTATTTTGTATTGCATATTATTTATTTTGTGTACATATCAGAGCCTTTTCACCTACAATAAAATTTCAATAAATTTTACAGGAGGTGTGTCTATAAAAAGGAAAATAGAAGCGAACTCGCAGTTCCTAGCAGCTGGAACTAAAAGAGCTCTATAAAATGACATTTTCATACAAATTTTGTATTTATAAAGCAGTTAAAGTGTATCCTAAGTATAATTTAGCTCGCTTTCTGGATCCTTTTTAAAGTAAGCGCTCGAAAAATTTTATACTCACAAATTTATGTAGCATTTCAAGTGAAACTGACTTATAAATTTCACTAGATATATAAAAATATAAAGCATTGCTTGACCACAAATATATATATAGTCAACAATCAGACTGGCTTATTATATATCCTGCACAAGTAGAAAAATTAATTAAAATTAGTAGCGAAAAAAATCAAAATTTTTTCTTACAAATTCATTTTTTGCTTCTTATCTACTTTATGCTCGTCCCGTGACTGGAATATGAATTTTTACGAAAAAGTATTTCTGATTTGGGTTAGTTCGACAATTTTCTATAAATCTGCGTAATTTCTTTTTCAGATTTCGCGAATCCATTTTCACTACTTTTGGCCGCTATAGTCCCATTGTGCTTAGCACTCAAAATTTCACAAACAACAAAATATGATTGGAGGACTTTTTAAATCAAATCAGTAACTGGCAGAATAACATTATTACGCTGGATGATGAGAGTTTATCCGAAACAGAAGATGCTTCGGACGACGATTACAGTAATAACTACATTTTATTCAGTATCCTTAAACTAACTATATTGAGCTAATTATAATAAGCCACGAGATGTGATCTTAAGTTCTTGTAATCATTTTAATTTTCACTCATATTGCTTTGCAGAGCACAGCAAGGGTGCAATTCTAAATGGTACTACAAACATTTTGTGTTCAATTTGCCTTTAAATTGTTCATAGTAGACTTAGTAAACTGCCCAATAGAATTATAAAAAAGTAAATATTTGGCGCTGACACACTTTACGACGAGTTTGGATGAGCTTCTCCTACTTAATGCACAAAGCAACGAGTGCAAAAATACGTATTGTACCTACTGTTGTCATGTTCCGTTTAATCTGTTGTTGTTGCAACAGCATACAAATTCCCCAGTGAGTTTTTCGGGAATGATGTTGGAGTCACAGTCCTTGGTCAGATATAAATTTGGGTCACTCCAGTAACGTAGCCCCGACTGTCGTGGCAACGCCTTTTAATCTGTCAAAGAGCTCAGTGGTTCGTCTCTCAGCTCATCGCTGCCAAAATCATTATACCAAATCCCTTCAAAGGCGGGGCAGAGACACAAAAAGTGTCGCTCAAGTTGTCTGCAGTCCATCTGTTCAATGAAAGCAAATACCTGGCACGACCCTGCGATTTGAGGGCAACATGAGTTCTGCACACCTGCCTCATCTCGAAGCCCCTTGTCATTGCAAAGTGAAATATTCACCGACTTTCTGATGGAGGTTTATTATCCTCTTCGGCACAATATCACGGAATTGGCGTTGCGAGCTGCATTTGAATCGAAAATGGGTGGCACATCCGCAGGAAATGTTCCCCTATTCGTAAGATTCCGAAATGTTTAGTCATCAAAGCTGGCGTTGAAAACTAGTATGTGGAATGATAAAAATAAAACTGAAATAATTGATTTTTGCAAGTGTGGGAGTGTTTTTAAAAGACTTAATGAGTTTTCGATCCCCATACATGATTCAATAATAAAAGGTTTGATAATTATTGACAGCCGCGTTTTGACACTTCCTTGCAAAAGGTTGGATTTACGAAGGACGGAGATAGGGGAAGAATGAAATCCCTTAGTGAGAAAATGGTAGAAAAGTACTCAAAATAGGCAATTAGTAGTGACATTCCTTTTGTAAATTCTAATGTATTGAACAAAATATTAAGATGACTACGTAAATTATGTAATTTATGTGCTATTTAATAATAATAATAATAATAATAGGTTGGCGCTTACACATATGTTAGTGTTTGGCCGAGCTTCTCCTCCGATTTGTAGCGTGCGCCTTGATGTTGTCACACAAAGCGGAGGGACCTACAGTTTTACGCCGAATCCGCACGGCGATTGTATTTTTATGAGAAGCTGTTTTTCATGGCAGAAATACACTCGGAGGTTTGCCATTGCCTGCCGAGGGACGACCGCTGTTAAAAAAAAACTGTTCTCTATATTTTTGCGATGTTGCTTTGACCAGGGTTTGAACCCAGGCGTTGTGGAGTGGAATCGCACACGATTGAGAGAAATAGAGATTGCGCCAATCGCGGTACCGCTAATCCGCGCTTTGTGATTTTGACAGAATGAGCTGCGTGCGTGACGTCATCTTGGTGCAATTGTTAATAGTGAGCATACGAAAAAACCAAATAACAATTTTAATATTTGTGCGTTAATATTTCTGCATGGTTTTTAACAATTATTGAGACACTACAAGGCAAAATGAAGTGTGCCGTGGCAAAGTGTAATAGTGAAAACAAAAGGAAAGCGTGCGATATAAGTTTTTTTTTTCGTTTCCTACGGACGCAAATCTGGCGAAAAAGTTGAAGCAGTCCTGCCGACGAGGAGATGCATTAAACACCAAATCGACCTATGTGTGCATGAAGCAGTTCGAAATGATTTTTTTTATTATAAACAAAGATGCTTGAGGCAAGTATTGGGTTTACATATTTCTATTAAAACAGAGGAAATTGTAGTTAGAACAAGATTAAAGCTAATACATGTGTACATATATATATGTATATACATTTTTGTTAGTACCTGATTCTTTTTAGTGCTGTATGAGGTAATGCACCAGTGGATAAGGTCGCCAGGCGCTAAATCAAGCGGCATCTTACCGCGCTGTTACGTACCTAATACAAAACAGTGCTCATTTAAAAGTTCAGCTTGAATTATGTTTTACTAACATAGAATATTTATTTCCTCTCGGAAATGGTACAAAAGTCATCAAATAAAAACTGTGGAGTCAACAGCTGTGGAGTTTATGGTGGTTGGCCACCGTCCACATATATAAATATGCACTCTGCATGGCTTTATACAATGGCGAGTCCAAAAATTCACTTTGCTGCACACCTTCCTTTTGGTCTACATGAAATTGCAAACACTGTTAATACATCCACTTTTTCATGTGCTAACAAGTAAGAAAGTCTAAGTTCGGGCGGAGCCGAACATTAAATACCCGGCGCAAGTATTAAATATATGTTTTCCACCTTTCCGAAAGCTACCGCTACATGATAAGCGGGTGTATAAATATTAAGTAAACTAGCATCCTTAAATTTCGAAATATTGAAATTTCAAGCATTTCTGAAATTTACCGTTATATGAAAAGCGGCCGTAATTTTAGTCCGATTTCAATAATTTTCAACGGTTTGCTTTTATGTGGCAAGCACAATAATCATACCGAGTTTGGTACAAATTGCTAGAACTGTTACCGATATACATAAATGTGATCATAAGTGGGCGGTGCCACGCCCATTTTCCAAAATTTTATCATAAGCGTATTTCCTGATAAAAAATTGTTGCAACCGTCAATTTTGAATAAATTAGCTTTAATATTTACTGATTTATCGAGGATTTCGTATTTCTCGAAATTACCGTTATATGGGATGTGGGCGTGGTTATTGTCCGATTTTAAACATTTTCGGCCATTTGGTATGCTGTACCAGGGTCAACAACTGTGCCAAGTTTGGAAGAAATTGGTGCAGCGGTTTCCAAAATATACACATGTAACTATAAGTGGGCGTGGCTACGCCCATTTTTCAAAAATTTTTAATGTTCTTATTTCTCGTCTAAAAGTTATTCTAAATGTCAATTTTGAGTGAATTATCTTCAGTAGTTACTAAAATATCGCTGTTTTCGTATTTCTGAAAATTACCGTTATATGGGAGGTAGGCGTGGTTATTGTCCGATTTCGCCCATTTTCAATACCATCCGTCCCACGCCCAATAGAAGTGCATGTACGAACTTTCGTTATGATATCTCAATTTTTACTCGAGTTATCGTGTGCACAGACGGACGGACGGACGGACGGACGGACGGACGGACGGACGGACGGACAGACAGTCACCGCTTAATCGATTTCTCTTTTCATTCTGATCATTTATGTATACATTTGTCTATATCTATCTCGATTCGTTTTGCCTGTTACAAACAACCGTTATGTGAACAAAGTTATAATACCCTTGTGCACAAGTGCGCTCGGGTATAAAAATCGTACTTACCTAAATGGCTACATGTCCAAAATTATTGCTACGTGTTCCCAATTAATCAATCTTTGTATATTTATTGATTCCTGCAAAATTGGGCCATGTAATATTAAAACTAACACATTTTTCTGCATTGTTTACATATTTTTATATGCGTTTTGGCATTTCTCTCTCGCAATTGCACCAAGATGACGTCACGCAAAAATTACGCTCAAAAATTCTCTCATTGGCGCAATCTTGTATTCTATCATTCTTGGAAGCGCGCACTGCTTAGTCTGCGTTCAAACACGGAAACTCGAGTTTCTTATAATCGGCGATTTCTCTTTTGGTGTTGCTATTTGCTGTGAATCGCCAACTTGAATTACACAGACGAACGAGATCACAAGCGTGTTTCCCGAGTACGGGCGACTCGGTACCCGTCCCCTTTCCTCGTCGCTCTCTCCCCCACAAGCTTCGAGTCTGAACGTCGACTTACCACTACACCACAGCGGCTGACATGTGCTATTTAGCGGTATAAAAACTGAAAAAGGGCTCAAACTTTAAATAAAACTACTATGAGTTTTGTGTAAACATCGAGTTTAAAAACAGTTTATGTATTCATCAGTTAAATGCGCTGTATATGCATATAAAAATAAACATAGTGCACAAATATGTATACTTCTGTTTCATACGTAAGCTACATTTTTTCAAGTAAATTTGCAAAGAAGCACCACGGTTCCATTACTAAGGGAGCGGTGCGAGAGAGAGACAACTGCCAGTTTATCGTACCTTTAATTATTGAATCATGATCCCCATACGCGCTGGATGGCATTTATTCAATGAAATTGTATATGTTTAAAGATGAATTTTAATTAACATAGTACGAAAAAGTAAATTTACGAGATATACGCCTTTTCAAGAGTACGATTTTACGTGAAAATCCGGTTTCGTTTCACTGCCCCCGCCGAAGCACCTTATAATGACATTCAATATCTGTAAGATGTATACATTACTATAAAAATTTTTATGGAAAACTGTAAAAAAAAGTTGTTGGCAAAATTTGCAGACATCTGTTGTGCTTATCAGATGAATGCAGACAGTTTTCATTCCAATTTCGAACTTCGAAGGCCCGTATCTCGATTTCGAAGGCTAACTTCGAAAAACGAGGATATTACTTTTTTTTTTAATTATGACTCAGTCTCTTAAAAGAAGTTGGTTTTGTTCAAATCCCAGCCAAGTGCTGTACAGTGTTATTGGTGTTAATGCTGGTTCCCAAATAAACGAAGTAGTTTACTTTTTCAAACTTGTAACTGTCAACGTGACATGGGTGCCAAGACGCGTATGATCTGACTGTTCATGTGATTGCAAGAGACACTTCGTTTTGTCCTCGTTCACCACCAGATACATTCGCTTTGCTTCTTTGTCTAATCCCGAGAAAGCAGAACAGATGTAATATTTTTACCGATAATGTCGATGTCGTCATCTATGCGCTCTTGTAAAGCATTGTACCTGAGCAGTTCAGCTCTGCGGCTCTTATTACCTTCTTCAACATCAGATTAGAAGATCACACGAAAGGGAGTTGCCTTGTCTGAAACTTAGTTTGGTATCAACCCAGCAAAAAATCGGTAATCGCTTTTAGTGGTAACGTGTTCTAGAAGGCATAGCGTTATAATGCCTTCGAATTTTTTCATTTCTTTTAGGCATTGCCGGTAATGCAAAGTAGAATGTCCAACAATATCTTATTTATTTCGCTTCTTTGTTTGATTTCGGGGAATGCAAAGCAGAATGTCCTATAATATTTCTTTTTAACTCGTTTCTTTGCTTCATTTCCGGAAATGCAAAGTAGAATGTCCTCCAATATTTTATTTGTTTCGCTTCTTTGCTTCATTTCAGGGAATGCAAAGTAGAATGTCCTACAATATTTTTTTTTTTATTTCGCTTCTTTTCTTCATTTCGAGGAATGCAAAGTAGAATGCTGCATCGAAGTCAGCTGAAAAATAGAATGAATATCCAAAAATTCTTTTTCTACCGTTACTTTATGTGGAAATTTGTCTCGCATAAAAATCAGGTTTTGCTTTGTTCAATTTGCAGCGAAGTTGAAGTCAGTCAATGAAGTGAAGTACAAGAGAGAGGAAGTACAATTTTAAGCTTAATTAAATATGCATGTATGTACATACCGATCTTTAAGAAAATCTAAATACCTAAATAAATACATATGTATGTATAAAAGCTGATTTATAAAAATTTTAATTAATTTTAATCGTTTAACACATTTTCTGATTTCAATTTAATATAAATAAGTATGTACTTATATAGGCATTCTACATTAGTTTCTCTGTAAGGCATTCTTTGTTCGCTTCTCTGGATTCTGTTTATCCATGCGTTCTCCCTTCGTTTAGAGGTAATGCTGCGAGTAAGGGCTTACCTCCAATGACATGCCCATGTTAAAATAAGGCCTTCTTGAAGCGATAGGGGAAGCGATTCCCATCGCCTAGCTCGTTTCCACTTTCGTTTCTGTGGTAATCGTGTTTTTTGCTGGGAAATTGCTCGGAGTGGTCCTTCCCAATTCTGACTGTCTGTTAAAGTTGCTGCTCGAGATCTATACAAGTAATTTTTAGACTCGGAAAATGTTCTACATAAAATGTTCTTTATTATCTCGAGTTTTAAGGGATTAACACTCGGAATTCCGTTAGGCATTTTTTCAATACTCCCTTTATAAATATAAACATTTAATTAAACATATTCATAAATAAATAAATTCGACTAACTAACCCAAGATGTTTTTTGGAAATTTTCAGAGGACCTCCGTGGGGAAATCGTTGTGGCAGCAACGAAGAAGCTCGAAGACCTGATACATTTAGCTGAGCTCTGCGTTGACTTGCTGCAACAAAATGAAGAGCACTATGCGGAGGTATGTATGTACATACACGAAAATGAAAAGACACGCACTGACTGCTTCATGCGTTATACTTGTATACACTCTTAATTCCAACATTTTTTTGCATACAAAAAGTACTTATACTATGAATTATACACTGAGAAAAGAGTTTAGTTACGTCAACACATGATTTGGTTATAGTTACATGATTTAGTTATAATTACCATATCTTATGTTGGGAGAAATATATTTAGCTGACTCTTTTCTCAGCGTTATGGAACTTATTATTTGAAGGCCTGATAACGAGTCTTTGCATACATACTTACTACTACTTCTACTACTTGTATGTAACACATGTATTCTAACAAATGTGATTGACATCGAAAAATGTGTGCGAATGTAAACCTATGTACATGCATATGTGTATCCATAAACTGTTTATGAATGTGTCTCTATGTTTTTGGTGTCTTTGAACGTCTGTAAATGGTTGTGCTATAAAGCTAACTTTTTTATAAAAATTTCGTGGCTTACAAATATGTACATACATTACTAATCTACATACATACGTACATATTTTTCAAACTACAAGTAGTTTCTGGCGCTAATTATATACCTTGTTTATGCCTACACAAGAGCCACAAACCTACTAGACTCAATACATATTTCTCCACTCCATGCTGTTTTTATTCGACATTTGCTTGGTAATAAATTTGCCTGATCGACCGAAATGGAAGCGAAAAATAATTCAAATTTATTATAATAACTAATAGACCCGGCGAACTTCGTCCCGCCCACAATTTTTATTTTTTTATTGAAACTTTTTGGTCCAACATTTTTACCAACAATTCACGTTTACGATTTTCATTGGCACATTCATCTGCTTAGATTATGGTTTGGTGGTCAATTTCCGCTCTAAATATCCTAAGGAAAGTGTCATATCCGTGAAGAAATTCTTGAAATTCTCCAACTGTGCAGCATTTCATAGCACAGTTATTCGCAAAACGAAATAAATGAAATGAAGAATATTTTCATCTTCACTCCCTGGCGGCAATAATGACCCGGTTCTATAGTGAATCTGTCCTAGAAGCTTTACAGTATAGTTGGTGGCAATTTCAAAATGGGTGCGAATCCTTTTCTACAGAAAGGCAATATACATACATATACTTAGACGAAATACCTTAAAAGCTAGAACGCATAATAATACTTGAAAATCACATCCATTGGGACAATAGTAACACAGTAGAGTTCGATATGCTCAATGATGCTACAGGTCGGTTTAATCAGACCTTCACGGCACCTTTTCTCGCTTGGCTTTTTTTAGTAACAACTCCATTCCAAGCCCACTTGGCAGCACGTTTTTGCAATACTATTGCTCTTACCATTACCAATACATATTTAAAATATTAGCCAAATCGGATCATAAATACGATTTTTAGTAACTACAGCGCCAACTGGCGAATTAAATTGTGAAACTAAACCATACAGAGACCCACTCAAACACACACAAAAATTTCGTTAAAATCCGTACAACCATTTAGGAGGATTTCCCTCACAAACACACCCACAGAATAATTACAAATACATTCAAAGAAAGCTAAAGGTCGCTACGTTTGTAAACTTCACGCCCCCTTTTCAAATAGCCCAAATTTTCTCCATGAGTATGGGCTTGATTTCATATACATACATATCTCCATACGAAGTTCCAGTACTGTACCATGAACACTTTCAGAGATATGCAGTATGAAAAACTCGGTTTGTAATGGGAGGTGTCACGCCCTCTTTTACAATAGCTCCATTTTTTCTCCAAGAGTATGCGATTGATTTCGTATATCTCCATACCAAGTTCCAGAACTCTACCAAGAACACTTCCAGAGATATGCAGTATGAAAAATTCGCTTTATATGGGAGGTGCCACGCCCCCTTTTCCAATAGCTCCAATTTTTCTTCACGATTATGCGATTGATTTCTTGTATCTCGATACCAAGCTCCGGAACTCTACCATGAACACTTTCAGAGATATGCAGTATGAAAAATTCGGTTTGTATGGGAGGTGCCACACCTCTTTACAATAGCTCCAATTTTTCCCCAAGATTGATTTATATATCTCGATGCCAAGTTCTAGTACTCTACTATGAACACTTCCAGAGATATGCATATAAAAAATTGGTTTTGTAGGGGAGGTACCACGCCCCCTTTTCCAATACCTAAAGTTTTTCTCCAAGAGTATGCGATTGATTTCGTATATCTCCATATAAAGTTCCAGAACTCTACCATGAACACTTTCAGAGATATGTAGTATGAAAAATTTGGTTTGTATTAGAGGTGCCACGCCTCTTTTTCCAATAGCTCCAACTTTTCTCTAAGAGTATGTGGTTGATTTCGTATATCTCCATACCAAGTTCCAGAACTCTACCAAAAGATTCGGTTTGTGTTAGAGGTGCCACTCCCCTTTACATATAGAATTTTTTTTAGCCTAAAACCATCCTTGGGGTTCGTGCTGCAGGTGTCTGAAAATTCAAAAAATTGGTTCAGCCGTTCTCCACTAAAAAAACGGCTTTCAAAATATATATTAGTATAGATATATTATATATTATTATTATATTTTAACTGCATCCGTTATTTCTGATTGTCGCAAAAAAAAACTTGGCTAGTGACGAATTCCCCCCTTGATATGGTGGTTGTTCAAAGCTATTTACATATATTCGAAATTGCATGAAGCTTATCCAGGCAAAAAGCTACCTAGATACAAAATTTTAATCAAATCGGACAATAGATTCGATTTTTCTAATAGATCGGTCGCTGGTCCACTTCGCGTAAAAAAGGATCCTATATGCTAATCTAGGCAAAAAGCTACCTACATACCAAATTTTAAGCAAACCGGACCATAAGTACGATTTTTTCGAATAGATCGATCCCTGGTCCACTTCCCGTAAAAAAAGGATCCTATATGCTAATCTATCTTTTTCTCGATAGATCGGTCGCTGGCCCATTTACCGGAATAAAGTACATTTTTTTTGCCCTAAAACATGGTAGTTGCTGAAAGCTATCTATATACATAATTTCATGAAAATCGGGCGAGCCGTCCACGGAGATTACCTGTTGCAAAAAAAAGGGACTTCTCTTTATATAATTAGTATAGATATAGATAATCTTTACTACTTACTTTAGTTAGGATTAGACATAGGTTAGCCAAAGATGAGAGACATGAGCCTGTTGACAGTAATAAGGGATTTGATTTTTTGAATTTTGAGTTGTGTCGTCATTGCATAGGACCATCGATATGTGAATTCATGTATTTCGAAAATGAAATAAATTCGAGCATAAATACGATTTTTAGTAACATATATACATGTAACTCAATTTCAGCGCCATCTGGTGGCAAATTTTTTTCGAAAGAATTCTGTTTCTTGTTATCAATACATATTTTGAATCTGAGGATAATCTGACCATCAACACGATTTTTAGCAATAACTCGACTCCAACGCTACCTGGCGGCTCTTTTTTTGCAATGGTATTGTTTATCCTATTGTCAATACATATCCCAAATATGAGGCGAATCGGACCATTAATACTGGTTTTACTAATAACTCGACTCCAGCGCCACCTAGCGGTTGTTTTAATAGTTATTCTGCTATTCGGAAGGTAGACAAATTCAAAAACCACATATCAAAAACTGGTCCAGCCGTTCTTCAGTTATAAATGGTGTAACTAACACGACTTTGTTTTATATATGTATATAGAAAATTCATATTAAAAACGGGCTGTAAAAAGAAAACTAGCCAATTTTGACTTCGCGTTAAATGAATGCAAACACAATCGAATTGAAACTTTTAACCGCGCCACCGTAAATTACATTATGAATGCGAGTTAAGAGTTGTTGGATCGTATTAAGCGTTCGCATAAACACGGAATTAGTCAACACGGTTGTTTCATGCAACTCCGTATGCATTTAAACAGTTCCATAAATTACATTTATGCTAAGCTTTATTATAAAATTAATAGCTAAGATCCTTCTTTGCGGCTGTTTGAGTCTTTAATTATTATTTTTTGGTTGTTTATTAATTTAAAGAATTGGCGCATATATTAACAGGGTTGCATCGCGATGAACACAGTTTGAAAAGTGTGTTCGACCGAGTCATTTCTTTTGTTGCATATAAACACTTGCATTTCAAGCGAGCAACAATGGCACGAGTTTATTCGATACCGTGTTTGATGTCATATAAACAAGGTAAATATACTTTTGAATTTCAAAGTGTATTGGGATTTTGTTTATGCATCCGTTTTGAATCACAGCGAACTAGTCAACGCGCTTTATATGTGGGTATAAACAAGGTTATAGTTACTGTATCGGACGCATGCAAGAAACAATTTTCTTAGTCAGAGATAAGAGAAGCGTGGATGTAAGCATCTAAAGGAATGTAATCTTTATGTACGTAACAATGATATACGAAAAATATGTACTTCAAATTTCGCACCTGCTAAGCAGCAAGAAACGCTAGCTGCGATCTTTTGACGTGCTTGTCGTAAATTTAGTTCTACATACTTACTTTACTGTTAAAGTAGCCCCTTAAATGCGAATGACACTAACACTAACTCAACAAAAAATTGTTCGAAAATCCAAACATCAGAGGATTTCGCTCCACCTCACCAAAACATATATTTTACAGGTCTTAAGGTTTTCACTTTTTGCACAAATTATCTTATGATTTTCTGGCACTACAACCGCTTGTCGGTTTGCGCCGAAGCCAAAAAACTTCGAGAAATGCTTCTCGCTTTTGCAGCTTTGCGACAGTTGTTCATTCCAAGTGCAGACAGTCCTTCTGCACTTCGCAGGCAGGTCGTTCTGTACTTGGTCTTTCCATTTTGTTCCTGGGGTCAATTTCCATTTGCAGGGTTCTGCAATATTCTTAAATTTCTTTCACTTATACATTACCTAATTGTACAAATAAGTGAAAAATATTGTGATTTTTGATTTCTTGGTTACTTGTCATTATGTAGATGACTTTCATCTCTAGACAATCTTCCCCCGACAGTACCAATTTACATTGTTATCCTCTCTAAACCAAGTCTTATTTTGATACATAAATTCATCTATAATATATTCCATATCTTGTTTTGCCAATTGTATTTACAATTTAGACACATTTACGCATCATTACCTGTACTTCTGATATAAAAAAAAAACACTCAACAGCGACAAATTCCACAAGAGCTTGCGATACAAGTAAAAAAATGTCACAGCTGATTTGCAACTACAAATGCAAGAAAATAATGTACTTTCCATTGATTTGTTAACTAGTCAAAAAAGGTAAAGTGGAAAAATCGTTTTCTTTAATAGGCGATAATAGGAGATACTGGAACTTGGCGAGTTAAGGGAAAACGCATGATTCAATAATAGAAAGGTTTTGTAATAAAACAGTCTTCTCGCTCCCACACATATAATCGGCTCCTTTACTTGTGCAGAATGTTGCTGACTCTACAGTTTTTAGTTATACTAGTAGTAAAACCAAAAATTCTTCATACTAAATATTTGTTGGCATCACCTTCGTTTGGATAATTAGGTTTGTTCGTCGAGCAAAAAATTTGTACGAATTTGTACGAATTATCATGATTTTTGCCCAAATCGCGTTCGTGCAGACCAAAAAATTATCCATCACTCAAAAACTGAGAGCGCAAAGTGACAGTTCTCCTGAGAGAAGTTGCAAATTCTTGCTGGAAAAAGGTGCATTCCCGTATTCCTCGGACTCGGACTAGTAAAACTGTCAAAAAATAAAAATTCGCTCAGAGCGAGAGTAACATTGAAAAGTACGGGATCGCTTTCTAGTAAAAAATGGTAACTTCTGTCAACTTCAACATAACCTCCAAATTTTGGTTGTAAATTTTTGTTTATTTTGTATGTAAACACACTTAGCTTACACATGTAAATAACCAAAAATACTTTCAAATTCATTAGAATCCACTTAAACAAGTAATTAAATAATTTTCAACATGAATTAGCAGAGTGCACTTTTCTTTTGTTTACAATTTGGTTGCCAAACACACTACAGCTGATCGTTTGACACATTTACCAGAATTTACCAGCAAAAAATTCTCGGACGAAAACTGGTAACTTCTGACAGAGAGAGAACCGTATTTACTCTCTTTTTTGTCCTCTCAATAGTCAGAGAACTGAGTGCGGGATCGATTTCCAGTAAATTCTGACTGATTCTGACTATTTCTGACTAGTCCGGACTCGTCCGGGATCGCAACTAAAATTTTAGCCAGCAAGAATTTGCAATCACGAAACACATATGATCGTGGCACATGGTTGCAATTTTGTCTACGATAATTTGAATAAATAAGTTCGTTAGATTAGAAATTTATAAACACTAGTGATTTTTTTTATGAAAAAAGGAAGTAAATACGTGTTGTTGATTAACTCGGCTGAAAAAAATTGTATTCGCAATCGGAATGAAATTGCAACCAGAGTCGTTTTAAGAAACCCGACAGCTAGTACGATAAAGAAATTGAAATGTATGTTAAGGAAAGTCAGAACAACAAGAAATATACATGTATATCCAGTTTTCGTCCATCTGAAAGAATTTTAAAAATTCTATAAAAATTTATTATGTTTGAAATGCAACCCTGGACACCATCTGGCAAGGGATACTTGCCACCTGCAAATTTGCGTTCGTGCAGAAATTTACAAGTTTCTTAACATGAGAGAGAATTTGAGAGAATTTTTTCTTACTCTCTGATATTTTGAGTGTTGGATAATTCTGGCTGGATTTTCGACGAACAAACCTATTTTCTGGAACAAGTCTAGAATAGCGACCGTTTAGCTATAAAATAACCTAAAGTGCCGATTGATAGAACTTTTTTCGCTGATTTCAACGGTACCAAATTTATTTGGCGCAGGTTAATATAAAGGTTAAATAAAGAAGATATTAGAGGTTTATTTGCTTTGTTTATTTATATTTTTTATTATCACTTAATTCTAAAAACTAGGGATGTGCCGGGTATCCGGTAGATATCCGGAATCCGGCCTATCCGGCCGTTTTTTGGTTAGCCAGTATCCGGCCGGATTCCGGATATCGATTACAGAAGATTCAATCTAGAAATTTAACCCAGATTTTGTATTTTTGTAATCCAATTTAATAGTATCTAATTAGTAATCAAAGTTAACAATTTTTATATTAGTAGTTTTGACTTTCATCAAATTTGATAGTCGTTTGACATATGCTGTGGACCGTGTAAAGTGCTGTTTGATCAAATTGATAAACAAATTGAAAGAACAAGTGCCCGATAATTTAAATAAAAACAAGAAATGAGCAAGAAAAGAAAATAATTCGACTTCATTTTAGAACAAATAAATTATTTCAAAAATCTCCAAAATCTTTTTTGTGGTGATACAACTTCAACAAAAACTGAAATTTTATGGGTTTTTAGACGTGTTTAAGTCAAACCATCTAATTACGCAGACATATCTGTGCACAATAATTTAAATAAAAACAGAATAAGAAAAAG
>NW_023458563.1:29155611-29159218 GCF_013731165.1 Rhagoletis pomonella
TGTAGGTATATTTTTGAAAAATTGTCCTTTACTTTGAATCCATATTTATGGCCACCGTACATATCCGTGAAGAAATTCTTGAAATTCTCCAACTGTGCAGCATTTCATAGCACAGTTATTCGCAAAACGAAATAAATGAAATGAAGAATATTTTCTTCTTCACTCCCTGGCGGCAACAATGACCCGGTTCTATAGTGAATCTATCCTAGAAGTTTTACAGTATAGTTAGTGGCAATTTCAAAATGGGTGCGAATCCTTTTCTACAGAAATGCAATATACATACATATACCTAGACGAAATACCTTAAAAGCTGGAACGCATAATAATACTTGAAAATCACATCCATTGGGACAATAGTAACACAGTAGAGTTCGATATACTCAATGATGCAACAGGTCGATTTAATCTGACCTTCATGGCAACTTTTCTCGCTGGGCTATTTTCAGTAACAACTCCACTCCAGCGCCACTTGGCAGCACGTTTTTGCAATACTATTGCTCTTACCATTACCAATACATATTTAAAATATTAGCCAAATCGGATCATAAATACGATTTTTAGTAATAACTCAACTACAGCGCCAACTGGCGAATTAAATTGTGAAACTAAACCATACAGAGACCCACTCAAACACACACAAAAATTTCGTTAAAATCCGTACAACCATTTAGGAGGATTTCCCTCACAAACACACCCACAGAATAATTATAAATACATTCAAAGAAAGCTAAAGGTCGCTACGTTTGTAGGCCTCACGCCCCCTTTTCAAATAGCCCCAATTTTCTCCATGAGTATGGGCTTGATTTCATATACATACATATCTCCGTACGAAGTTCCAGTACTGTACCGTGAATACTTTCAGAGATATGCAGTATGAAAAACTCGGTTTGTAATGGGAGGTGTCACGCCCTCTTTTACAATAGCTCCATTTTTTCTCCAAGAGTATGCGATTGATTTCGTATATCTCCATACCAAGTTCCAGAACTCTACCAAGAACACTTCCAGAGATATGCCGTATGAAAAATTCGCTTTATATGGGAGGTGCCACGCCCCCTTTTCCAATAGCTCCAATTTTTCTTCAGGATTATGCGATTGATTTCTTATATCTCGATACCAAGCTCCGGAACTCTACCATGAACACTTCCAGAGATATGCAGTATGAAAAATTCGGTTTGTATGGGTGGTACCACACCTCTTTTTATAATAGCTCCAATTTTTCCCGAAGATTGATTTTTATATCTCGATGCCAAGTTCTAGTACTCTACTACGAACACTTCCAGAGATATGCATATGAAAAATTGGTTTTGTAGGGGAGGTACCACGCCCCCTTTTCCAATAGCTTAAGTTTTTCTCCAAGAGTATGCGATTGATTTCGTATATCTCCATATAAAGTTCCAGAACTCTACCATGAACACTTCCAGAGATATGTAGTATGAAAAATTTGGTTTGTATTAGAGGTGCCACGCCTCTTTTTCCAATAGCTCCAATTTTTCTCCAAGAGTATGAGGTTGATTTCGTATATCTCCATACCAAATTCCAGAACTCTACCAAAAAATTCTTTTTGTGTTAGAGGTGCCACTTCGCCTTTACATATAGATTTTTTTTAGCCTAAAACCATCCTTGGGGCTCGTGCTGGAGGTGTCTGAAAATTCAAAAAATTGGTTCAGCCGTTCTCCACTAAAAAACGGCTTTCGAAATATATATTAGTATAGATGTATTATATAATATTATTATATTTTAACTGTATCCGTTATTTCTGACTGTCGCAAAAAAAAAAACTTGGCTAGTGACGAATTCGCCCCTTGATATGGTGGTTGTTCAAAGCTATTTACATATATTCGAAATTGCATGAAGCTTATCCAGGCAAAAAGCTACCTACATACAAAAGTTTAATAAAATCGGACTATAGATTAGATTTTTCTAATAGATCGGTCGCTGGTCAGCTTCGCGTAAAAAAGGATCCTATATGCTAATCTGGGCAAAAAGCTACCTACATACCAAATTTTAAGCAAACCGGACCATAAGTACGATTTTTTCGAATAGATCGATCCCTGGTCCACTTCCCGGAAACAAGATCCTATATGCTAATCTAGGTAAAAAGCTACCAACGTTCCAAATTTTAAGCAAATCGGACCACAATAAAACTTTTTCGAATAGATCGGTCGCTGGCCCATTTACCGGAAAAAAGTAAATTTTTTTGCCGTATAACATGGTAGTTGCTGAAAGCTATCTATATACAAAATTTCATGAAAATCGGACGAGCCGTCCGCGGAGATTACCTGTTGCAAAGAAAAGGGACTTCTCTTTATATAATTAGTATAGATATAGATAATCTTTACTACTTATTTTAGTTAGGATTAGACATAGGTTAGCCAAAGATGAGAGACATGAGCCTGTTTACAGTAATAAGGGATTTGATTTTTTGAATTTTGAGTTGTGTCGTTATTGCATAGGACCATCGATATGTGAATTCATATATTTCGAAAATGAAATAAATTCGAGCATAAATACGATTTTTAGTAACATATATACATGTAACTCAATTTCAGCGCCATCTGGTGGCAATTTTTTCGAAAGAATTCTGTTTCTTGTTATCAATACATATTTTGAATCTGAGGATAATCGGACCATAAACACGATTTTTAGCAATAACTCGACTCCAACGCCACCTTTTTTTTGCAATGGTATTGTTTATCCTATTGTCAATACATATCTCAAATATGAGGCGAATCGAACCATAAATACGGGTTTCACTAATAACTCGACTCCAGCGGCACCTAGCGGTTGTTTTAATAGTTATTCTGCTATTCGGAAGGTAGACAAATTCAAAAACCACATATCATAAAAATTGGTCCAGCCGTTCTTGAGTTATAAATGGTGTAACTAACACGTGTTTTATATATATAGATTATTCTGTGGGTGTGTTTGTGAGGGAACTCCTCCTAAATGTTTGTACGGATTTTAACGAAATTTTTGTGTGTGTTTGAGTGGGTCTCTGTATGGTTTAGTTTCACAATTTAATTCGCCAGTTGGCGCTGTAGTTGAGTTATTACTAAAAATTGTATTTATGATCCGCTTTGGCTAATATTTTAAATATGTATTGGTAATGGTAAGAGCAATAGTATTGCAAAAACGTGCTGCCAAGTGGCGCTGGAGTGGAGTTGTTACTAAAAATAGCCAAGCGAGAAAAGGTGCCATGAAGGTCAGATTAAATCGACCTGTTGCATCATTGAGTATATCGAACTCAGCTGTGTTACTATTGTCCCAATGGATGTGATTTTCAAGTATTATTATGCGTTCCAGCTTTTAAGGTATTTCGTCTAGGCATATGTATGTATATTGCATTTCTGTAGAAAAGGATTCGCACCCATTTCGAAATTGCCACCAACTATACGGTAAAGCTTCTAGGATAGATTCACTATAGAACCGGGTCATTGTTGCCGCCAGGGAGTGAAGAGGAAAATATTCTTCATTTCATTTATTTCGTTTTGCGAATAACTGTGCTATGAAATGCTGCACAGTTGGAGAATTTCAAGAACTTCTTCACGGATATGTACGGTGGCCACAAATATGGATTCAAAGTAAAGGACAATTTTTCAAAAATATA
>NW_023458563.1:29159318-29160312 GCF_013731165.1 Rhagoletis pomonella
AGAATTTTTTTTAGCCTAAAACCATCCTTGGGGCTCGTGCTGCAGGTGTCTGAAAATTCAAAAAATTGGTTCAGCCGTTCTCCACTAAAAAAAACGGCTTTCAAAATATATACTAGTATAAATATATTATATATTATTATTATATTTTAACTGCATCCGTTATTTCTGATTGTCGCAAAAATAAAACTTGGCTAAAGACGAATTCCATCCTTGATATGGTGGTTGTTCAAAGCTATTTACATATATTCGAAATTGCATGAAGCTTATCCAGGCAAAAAGCTACCTACATACAAAATTTTAATCAAATCGGACCATAGATTCGATTTTTCTAATAGATCGGTCGCTGGTCCACTTCGCGTAAAAAAGGATCCTATATGCTAATCCAGGCAAAAAGCTACCTACGTTCCAAATTTTAAGCAAATCGGACCACAATAAAACTTTCTCGAATAGATCGGTCGCTGGCCCATTTACCGGAAAAAAGTAAATTTTTTTGCCCTAAAATATGGACGAGCCGTGCGCGGAGATTACCTGTTGCAAAGAAAAGGGACTTCTCTTTATATAATTAGTATAGATATAGATAATCTTTACTACTTACTTTAGTTAGGACTAGACATAGGTTAGCCAAAGATGAGAGACATGAGCCTGTTAACAGTAATAAGGGATTTGATTTTTATACCCGAGCGCACTTGTGCACAAGGGTATATTAATTTTGTTCACATAACGGTTGTTTGTAACAGCCAAAACGAATCGAGATAGATATAGACAAATGTATACATAAATGGTCAGGATGAAAAAAGAAATCGATTAAGCCATGTCTGTCTGTCCGTCCGTCTGTCCGTCTGACCGTGTACACGATAACTCGAGCAAAAATTGAGATAACTCAACGAAATTTGGTATGTAGGTTTCCCTTAATCCGAGGTAGGTTGGTATTGAAAATGGGCGAAATCGGACTTTAACCACGCCCACTTCCCATATAACGGTAATTTCCAGAAAT
>NW_023458563.1:29160412-29162888 GCF_013731165.1 Rhagoletis pomonella
ATTTTCAGAAATACGAAAACTGCGATATTTTAGTAACTACTGGAGATTATTCACTCAAAATTGATATTTTTAATAAGTTTTAGACGAAAAATAAGAATATTATAAGTTTTTGGAAAATGGGAGTAGCCACGCCCACTTATGGTTACATGTGTATATCTTGGTAACCGCTGCACCAATTTCTTCCAAACTTGGCACAGTTGTTGGCCTTGGTACAGCATAAAAAACCGCCGAAACTTTTTAAAATCGGACAATAACCACGCCCACATCCCATATAACGTAGGGCTGCCAGATTTCTCTGTTGCCAAACCGGGACACTTTAGGGAGGGCCTCTTAAACTTTGTGCTAAACTCGGGAGAATTCAATAAATTCGCGTACAAATTCGCTACATTCTAATCAGACTTTTTATAAAAACTTTTAAAATGAAGTTTTCCAGCCCATTAAATTTTAATTGATTTTTGGTATTGGTTTTACTGAGAGTTTCTTCCATACAAAAAAAAATAAATGCTAAAAATCAACGAAATTTGTTGGCAACTTCAGACTTGCACTTTATTAATTGGCTCAAAATCTACATTTTCAAAATTTTTCTAAAAAATCTGATTAGAAATTGTGATCTGATGAAAGAGCCTTCGAGCCAATAACTTTGTACGGCAATGTACGAACTTATAAGTCTAGGTTTCATGAAAGGAAAAAAATGTAAGTACAAGATAACATTAAAATATCAGTAATATTTTTCGTTGCAGTGAACTTGTTTCAAAACTTTTGTCTTTTCCTTAATATAATTGTAAAACTCTGTGCACGTCATTTTGAACGTATTTAGGTATATATACTAATCATCAACTATTGCTTGTGCAAAGTTCAACTATCTCGAAATGTAACTATTTCACAAATTAAACCGGTGCACTGAGAGAACGAAGTTTAGAAATAAAAAAGCGTGCTAAATTAAACAAGTAAGAAAGTCTAAGTTCGGGCGGAGCCGAACATTAAATACCCGGCGCAAGTATTAAATATGTTTTTTCACCTTTCCGAAACCTTCCGCTAGATGGTAAGCCGGGGTGTATCAATTTTGAGTAAATTAGCGTCCTTCAATTTCGAAATATTGAAGTTTCAAGCATTTCTGAAATTTACCGTTATATGAGAAGCGGCCGTTATTTTAGTCCGATTTCAATAATTTTCAACGTTTTGCTTATATGTGGCAAGCACAATAACCACACCGAGTTTGGTACAAATTGGTAGAACGGTTACCGATATACATATATGTGATCATAAGTGGGCGGTGCCATGCCCATTTTCCAAAATTTTACCATAAACGTATTTCTTGGTAAAGAATTGTTGCAAGTATCAATTTTGAATAATTTAGCTTCAATATTTACTGATTTATCGAAGATTTTGTATTTCTCTAAATTACCGTTATATGGGATGTGGGCGTGGTTATTGTCCGATTTTAAAAAGTTTCGGTGATTTTTTATGCTGTACCAGGGCCAACAACTGTGCCAAGTTTGGAAGAAATTGGTGCAGCGGTTACCAAGATATACACATGTAACCATAAGTGGGCGTGGCTACGCCCATTTTCCAAAAATTTATAATATTCTTATTTTTCGTCGAAAAATTATTGTAAATATCAATTTTGAGCGAATTATCTCCAGTAGTTACTAAAATATCGCAGTTTTCGTATTTCTGAAAATTACCGTTATATGGGAAGTAGGCGTGGTTATTGAGCGATTTTAAAAATTTTCGGCCGTTCAGTATGTTGTGCGAAGGCCAACAACTGTGCCAAGTTTGGAAGAAATTGGTGCAGCGGTTACCAAGATATACACATATAACCATAAGAGGCCGTGGCTACGCCCATTTTCCAAAAATTTATAATATTCTTATTTTTCGTCTAAAACTTATTATAAATATCAATTTTGAGTGAATTATCTTTAGTAGTTACTAAAATATCGCAGTTTTCGTATTTCTGGAAATTACCGTTATATGGGAAGTGGGCGTGGTTAAAGTCCGATTTCGCCCATTTTCAACACCAACCTACCTTGGATTAAGGGAAACCTACATACCAAATTTCGTTAAGATATCTCAATTTTTGCTCGAGTTATCGTGTACACGGACAGACGGACAGACGGACAGACGGACGGACAGACAGACATGGCTTAATCGATTTCTTTTTTCATCCTGATCATTTATGTATACATTTGTCTATATCTATCTCGATTCGTTTTGGCTGTTACAAACAACCGTTATGTGAACAAAATTAATATACCCTTGTGCACAAGTGCGCTCGGGTATAAAAATACGCATATGAAAGAGCACCAACCCAACTCGTAATACATTTAAGTATACAAATTTTAGCATTTAATATAGAAATATTCAATTCAAATACGCCCATATTAAATTGAAGCGATTTGCAATTACCGATTGCTTTTTCATACTTAAGTTAAAAAAATATTTAAATTCCATGCTGGTTGTAATGGGAATTGAACCT
>NW_023458563.1:29162988-29168718 GCF_013731165.1 Rhagoletis pomonella
ATTTTAAATATGTATTGGTAATGGTAAGAGCAATAGTATTGCAAAAAACGTGCTGCCAAGTGGCGCTGGAGTGGAGTTGTTACTAAAAATAGCCAAGCGACAAAAGGTGCCGTGAAGGTCAGATTAAATCGATCTGTTGCATCATTGAGCATATCGAACTCTACTGTGTTACTATTGTCCCAATGGATATGATTTTCAAGTATTATTATGCGTTCCAGCTTTTAAGGTATTTCGTCTAAGTATATGTATGTATATTGCATTTCTGTAGAAAAGGATTCGCACCCATTTTGAAATTGCCACCAACTATACTGTAAAGCTTCTAGGACAGATTCACTATAGAACCGGGTCATTGTTGCCGGCAGGGAGTGAAGAGGAAAATATTTTTCATTTCATTTATTTCGTTTTGCGAATAACTGTGCTATGAAATGCTGCACATTTGGAGAATTTCAAGAATTTCTTCACGGATATGACACTTTCCTTAGGATATTTAGAGCGGAAATTGACCACCAAACCATAATCTAAGCAGATGAATGTGCCAATGAAAATCGTAAACGTGAATTCTTGGTGAAAATGTTGGACCAAATAGTTTCAATAAAAAAATAAAAATTTTGGGCGGGACGAAGTTCGCCGGGTCTGCTAGCATATAAATAAATAAATAAATAAATAAGTGGCAACCCGCTTCAAGAATATTTTCAAAAGTAAGCTTCCGAATCCTCTTTAGTTTAATATTCGTATTGCAATATGTCATTTATTTTACAAATTTTAATGAATACCATTTTTCAATCAGTTGGCAAATCCCCTAAAAATATTTTCAGCATTAAAATTTCCTATCGTCTTTAGTTTGATGCCAATATTGCAGTATTTAATATATTCTATCAATTAAATTAAATTAAAATTTTCAGCTGTAAGCCTTTGCAAATTTCTTTCTTTTGACAGCCATATTGCAGTATTCATTTTACCGTATCAATTGACCTAAACTGAAATTTTAAACACAGGTGGCAACTCTCTAATTTTTTCTTCTATACTGGAAGCTAGATCTAGCGATACATCGGTGAAAACTGCATTCACTTCCATGTTTTCGACTGATGCGCGTACAAATATACAGACAGAGATTCAAAAATTTTAAAAATTGTTTATTTGGCTTCTGTAGCTTTAATAAAAACCCACCATATTAATTTTTCTTTAATATCTATAAGGTATAGACATCGACCTGTTACAATTTTATTATATGTATATCTAGATGTAGATATAGATTTCTTTTATTTTATCAATTTAATACAATCAAATTTTTCAATCAGATGGCAGCCCTCCCTAAAAATATTTTCGGCAATAAAATTTCCTAAACCTCTTCAGTTTGATACCCATATTGCAATATTCAATTTATCTTATAAATTAAATTAAATATAAGTTTTCAAACACGCGGCAACTCTAAAAAAATATTTTTGGCTGTAAGCCTTCTTCTGTCTCTTTCTTTTGACGCCCATATTGCAATATTCATTTTTTATTATCAATTTACTTAAACTCCAATTTTCAAACAGGTGGCAACTCTCTAATTTTTTTTTCCTATATTTTAAGTTAGACCTCTAGCAATACACCGGTGAAAACTGCATTCAAATCCGTGCATTCGTTTTCGAGTGATGCGCGAACAAACATACAGACAGACAGACAAAAATTCTAAAAATTGTTGATTTGGCTTCTGGTGCTCTAATAAAGACCCCCCACATTAATTTTTCTTTAATATCTATAATGTGCAGGCATCGACCTGTTACAATTTTATTATATAGGCAAATCTAAAAAACCGGTAACCTTTGTGTTATTTAGCTTATTTTCACTGTTGGAAACTATATATCAAACTGGTTGCTTTTGGATATAATTCATTAACGTTTACTTGAAGCTTAAAAAAAAATTTGGATCAATTTGCTGCATAACTTTTGAATTATAGGTGTTTAAATAAAAAAAATAATGAAAACAAGTGAATTTCTTATGTAATTTTTAAGAGGTGAAAAATTAATTATGTCATAACTTTTGAAGCACACCATATACTGATTTGAAATTATATGTGCAATTAGTACTTATGTGTACACTTCATATGTAGTAGGTAAGAAGAGTGTGCATTAAAAAATAACGAAATGGCAAGTAACTAAAAGTCTGTAATTCCACATTTCACAATTTTCAAAATTTTCGGTTTATCGCTTATAGTTTTTGAAGCATTTAAGTTTAAGAACTTTTTAAGTATGTATTGTATACTACAAACAATTACGAATAATTTGATACCTGAGCAAGAGCTGTGCTTTCAGAATAAACTTACTTTTAAAGATAAAATATTCTGCGATCTTGAGCGTAATTTTTATTCCAAAAACACTTTAATTAAAGGCACATTTGGAAAATACGTCGAAACGATGTAAATCTTTCTATAACTGCTAGTCCTTATAAAATTACATATACCTGTAAAATGCTTCAAACAATTTTTCTCTAGAAGTGTGTAAAAACCCTGATTTACTACTTTTAATGATGCTCCTTCTTTTAGTCAGAATATTTCGAGAGTGGTATCAAAGCAACTTTTTTTCGACAAATGTTCTGATAGTTGCTCTTACTTAATTGGAGCCTTCTGAATTCAATGGCGTCCTAAGTTTTACCCTATTGGCTCCACTTTTCGAGATAGCGGTACTTGAAACTTTGCTTAAATTTTAATTATTTTATAAAAATAAGTCTCTGGGTTTTGAAGATATTTTACTAAAATTTTGCACATAACCGTTTTTTAATATTACCTTAACTATTCCATAAAATCATCGAAATCGGTTCACTAAAACATATAGCTCCCATACAACTGATTGATCAGAGATGTTGTTTTGCGTTATAACTCCTCAAATTAAACAGGTTAACATTTAGTATAGGTTCAATTTGACATATAGCACGCATACAATTTATTATTCAGTTATGAAGTTAAAATTATAGCGCAAAAACACATATCGGAGTAATCAGTTGTATTGGAGCTATATGTTAATGTGAACCTATTTTGATAATTTTAAGGAATAATTAAGGTAATATTAAACAACTGTTATGTGCAAAATTTTAGTAAAATAACTTCAAAACTGGCGGAGTTATTTATAAAATAGTTAAAATTTAATCATATTTTCAAGTACCGTTATCTCGAAAACCGGAGCCAATCTGGTAAAACAGGGTACACCATTGAATTTAGAACGTCCCAATTAAGCGAGTTCAACTTCAAAATCTTTGCTCAAAGTTTACAACTTGAACAGCGTAATTTGCACCCAGCTTATTCTTTTGTTTTCTATTTCATGTTTATTCCTTGTCTAACTTTTGAAGCGCTTGATGAAAATGAATTACACTTATATTAATTGATTTATTAAGAGATTATGAATAAAATGATATATAAAACATAGGTATGCTTAGAAATTTAAAAATTAAATTTTTTTTTTTTGAAAGTGTACCTATTTTTTAGATTTGCCCATATGTATAGATATCTTCTTTTAAAAATGCGCAGGCTCGAAATTGCTATGGTCTGGAGGAATTTTTTTCTTAGAATTTTATGAAGAACTCGAATATGCTAGGAACGAGGTTGAAAAAAATCGCTCCATACAAATTGATTGTATATTATACATACGTGCTAATGTTAACGTTAATGTTGATTCTTATGTTAAAAAAAAACACAAATATGTATGTATAGTTCATGTATAAATAATGTAGGCATGGGCGTCGGCACGTAGGGGCAGGGGGGCTCGAGCCCCCCACCCTCCCCCCTCCCCCCTAGACTTTGAAGTTTACCTTATATGTAGGTATACAATCTTCGATTATTACCGCATCGGCCGCAAAAATGCAGTTGCCAATATAGCAACTCAGTTGCCAGCTTACAGTTGCCATCAGTAAAACCATTTCAGCCAGTAGCCACCCAACTGAAGTTCGGTTGCCATAAGCCTAAGTCGGCTCAGCTCGATGTTCTGCTCACATACATAAGTACACATTTTCATGAGTCTATCTCTTCTTATTCTGGTACTTACAAATATCGTGCCAAAGTTATAAAATTTCATGCTTTGCTATGCCATGTCATTCCATCTCAAACATACTGTTATAGCATGTCATTGCTTCCTAGCTCAGCTGTTGTTTGCTGTTGTGTTTCTGCAGCATATGTTTAATACTGTTTAATCCTGCCTTGTATGAAAATGTATATAGCAGGGGTGGGCAAGGCCGAGGCCGAAAAGAGCCACATCTAAGTTCTAAAACCTACAAAGAGCCACAAAAAAAGAACAAGAAAAACAAAAATTTTATTTTAAAATAAAATTATTATTAGAAATGAAAAACATTAATTTTATTATTACTCTATTGTACGTAAGATAGATATAAAAGAAAATTCAAAAGATCCCTTTGGCGAGATTTTCAAAATCTGGTTTTAGGTCAATTAAAGCCGTTCGTAACAATTCTGTTAAATGTTGGATAGTCAATAGGTATGTTCGTTTAAAATCTCCAGTAAAAAATATCCAACAGCGAAATTCCGGCGAAACATCATCTGTTCTCGAGAGAAAAATATCCAAAATAGTACGAGAACAGAAAATTTGCAGAATCTTGCAAGTTAGACGAACAGCTGATAGAAATTTTGTAACTGGTCTATTCTGCACGTTACCGAAGATTTTGTGACCGAAAAATTTTATTACCAAAAAATGTGAGTGAAAATATTCAGCAACTCAGCTATGAAGATTTCTGGAAATTCCTGTATTGCATATTTCACGGGGCAATATGTGTTACCAGCTTATGAGATGGTAACCAAATTTACCGGAGACAAGAGAGCACAGAATGCGAAAAAGGTTTAAAAATTTACAGACTCTTTAATTATCGGTTATAGAATTTACGTTACCAGCACAGAATAGACCTGAAAAAAGTATAAATTTGAAAACTAAGAAAACAAATCCTGAATTCTTATCCTGACACAGTACACTGACTAAACGAATAATTACTTATTTCAAGTTTAATTAGTCGCATTTTACTATTTCAACTTCCAAACCATCAAATTCAATTTAGGGATTTGCGTAAATTCCAGCCAGCTCTTCTTGATCAGCTGTTTTCTTATTGGCAAATTGCTGTGGGCTAAAATATGTATTTATTTGTGTAATACTAGCAGACCCGGCGAACTTCGTCCCGCCCAAAATTTTTATTTTTTTATTGAAACTTTTTGGTCCAACATTTTCACAAAGAATTCACGTTTACGATTTTCATTGGCACATTCATCTGCTTAGATTATGGTTTGGTGGTCAATTTCCGCTCTAAATATCCTAAGGAAAGTGTCATATCCGTGAAGAAATTCTCCAACTGTGCAGCATTTCATAGCACAGTTATTCGCAAAACGAAATAAATGAAATGAAGAATATTTTCCTCTTCACTCCCTGACGGCAACAATGACCCGGTTCTATAGTGAATCTGTCCTAGAAGCTTTACAGTATAGTTGGTGGCAATTTCAAAATGGGTGGGTGAATCATTGTTCTACAGAAATGCAATATACATACATATACTTAGACGAAATACCTTAAAAGCTGGAACGCATAATAATACTTAAAAATCATATCCATTGGGACAATAGTAACACAGTAGAGTTCGATATGCTCAATGATGCAACAGGTCGATTTAATTTGACCTTCACGGCACCTTTTCTCGCTTGGCTATTTTTAGTAAAAACTCCACTCCAGCGCCACTTGGCAGCACGTTTTTGCAATACTATTG
>NW_023458563.1:29168818-29169140 GCF_013731165.1 Rhagoletis pomonella
TATTTTCTCCTTTCGAGTTTTTAACTCACAAAACTTTAATCTCTATAGTTGTAGTAACATTGAACCACAAGATGCATTTTGAAGTTTTCTGGCAGCATTTTCACTTTTTTGTATTTTTCACTTGGTTGCTGAAGTAATGAAGAATTGAAAATTCATAGGGGAAAATTATAGTTTTTGTAAGTTTTATCTTAATATCTTAAAAACTTGGAGACTTATTGAAAAATGATAAATGAACGTGAGGTACTAAATTTAATAGCCCTTAATTTGATATATCATCCTGTTTATAACAATTGACGCATTCCATAGATATTACTAGCCAAAG
>NW_023458563.1:29169240-29171722 GCF_013731165.1 Rhagoletis pomonella
TACTTATATGCTTGAAACTACTATTAACTTATCAAACGATTCATAAACTTTGACAATACATGTTTGACTTCATTCACCACGATCTTGAAAACTGACCAAATCGGCGTGACCAAGCCCATGGTCCTTTTAATATTATATAAACATCCGAAAATATTAAAACGTTTGAAATAAATCGCGTCTCACTTTTTTGTATTTTTCACTTGGTTGCTGAAGTAATGAAGAGTTGAAAATTCATAAGGGAAAATTATAGTTTTTGTAAGTTTTATCTTAATATCTTAAAAACTTGGAGACTTATTGAAAAATGATAAATGAACGTGAGGTACTAAATTTAATAGCCCTTAATTTGATATATCGTCCTGTTTATAACAATTGACGCATTCCATAGATATTACAAGCCAAAGTTTCATTTTCAAAATTCATACATTTTGATTCAATTGCGCGGGCTAAAGATACGTTTTAAATTAATCTTTCGTGGCCAATAACAATTAGCTTAGACATAAGACATCATAATATTACTATTACAATACGGTCAAATGCATTTTATTTTCCCCCATACAAAATCGACCCAGCCTAAAGTACATATATTTAGGCTTGTTCGAACATACTAAGTTTGAACATAAAAGCCAAGTATTGAGCCATGTTTCAGAGAATTAAAATAAGGCATAATGCTACTGTGTTTTCACCTAGACTTAATTTTATATAAGCTTTGTATTTTTGGAGGATAAAACTGAGTTACATAAAGCCCTGAAGTTTAGCCTATCACATAAATGTGACCCTTGTCTATACCGAAAAATATCTCTATAGACCAGCGTCAAAAATATGTGTCAGGCGTAAAACAATTACTTTTATTATGAATTGAGTTTCTGAGATACCCAATGGCAACCAAAATCCACAAAACTAGACAAAGGTAAATAAAATTCTACCTGGTCTGTAATGACGCACTGCTTAAATACGCTTGGTAGCGAACGTGTTAAGCACATCTGCATTTGCGGCTAAATATTCAAAATGTTATTGATAATTTTTTTTATTCCATCGTTATATTTTCCGCTTATTTTGAACTTGCAAAATCTCGATATCGAATGGAGAGAACACACATTGTTTGATCATAGGAATATTCATATTGATTCTTCATTAGATCCAGAAAATTATAGGAAAAAAGTTTTTGAATTAAGAGATTCTTCAGGTTCATATAAGTTTACCAATTAAAAAAAATATATATCTCCATTACTAATATAGCACTTTTCTAATGCTTTAGTAGATCATATATTTAGAAGTTTAAAAATGTGTTGAACTTACTTGAGGACCAGATTGAGCATTGATGTAGTTGCAGCAATATTATATACAAAGCAAGGTATAACAAATAACGGTGATACTGCTTTAGGTGCCGAAAATCCAGGGATTATTTGCCAAGAATCCCGGGATTTTCGGGATTTGTAATTTGCAATGGTGGCAATAATAGAAACTCCTTATATTGACCAGCTTTCGCTATATTTCTTTTGTTTATTTAATATTTAATATTTTTTTTTATAAATGTCTAACTAATTATACATACAAATAACACCGTCCGACAGGCAAGTTTACGCACAAAAAAAAATCAATATATTCGCGAAGCCATGGGCCAAATATATGCTTGCGAGATAGAGATCATCAATCCCGCGGGATTCGCGGGACTGAAAAAAAATCATATTATTTCCTCTAAACAGTTATATTCAAATTGATATGTAAGAGAGACGATTTGATTTAAAAAATATACGTATTTGAACTAGGTTTAATTTTTTGATAACATTTCAGAAGGAATGATAAAGTCTTTAAAGTTTCATCTTTTAACTTCAACCTTATTTTATTGAACTTTTGATTTTGGTGATTATGCATAGTTTCGTAGGTATATGGTCAAAATAGCTATATCTGTTGGGTATTTTTCAGAAGAAAATATATCATAATAAGAGTTACTGTAGTGTTTTATCCGATCTGAAACAATACCCGCTCGCTTATCTATCCGTTTTTCCGCGAAACTTTTTAGCCGTTCGATATTTGAAATTGGCGTTAAAGTAATATATTCTAAATCAATTTTTCCGCTGGCACACGTACTTATCGATAGAAACGGACTGTTCTACACTTGTATAATGTGTTCAGAAATCGGTAAGTGTACAAAGTTTAAGCAAGTTATCAAGGCGAAAGTTTTCAAATTTTAATCAATTACGCAGGACCACAAAAAATCGATTTGCTTCTAACCTCAAAACACAGTGCTGTCTTATTTGTTTGAAAATATCGCACACCTAGATCTAAAGTGAGCTAACTAAAAATTCAGAGAGGGAAATTTACCTGCTTGTGGATCGTACAGGTTCAACGCAATTAATACAAAGACATATATAACAGTAGTTTTTTAGTTAAAGTATATAATCATGAAGAAAAAATATTTGCATTAATTGGATGTGAGTCCTATGAATTGACTTATGCGAACAAATCGCCCAAAATCTTTTTT
>NW_023458563.1:29171822-29172992 GCF_013731165.1 Rhagoletis pomonella
TTTCAAACAAATAAGACAGCACTGTGTTTTGAGGTTAGAAGCAAATCGATTTTTTGTGGTCCTGCGTAATTGATTAAAATTTGAAAACTTTCGCCTTGATAACTTGCTTAAACTTTGTACACTTACCGATTTCTGAACACATTATACAAGTGTAGAACAGTCCGTTTCTATCGATAAGTACGTGTGCCAGCGGAAAAATTGATTTAGAATATATTACTTTAACGCCAATTTCAAATATCGAACGGCTAAAAAGTTTCGCGGAAAAACGGAAAAACTTAGATAAGCGAGCGGGTATTGTTTCAGATCGGATAAAACACTACAGTAACTCTTATTATGATATATTTTCTTCTGAAAAATACCCAACAGATATAGCTATTTTGACCATATACCTACGAAACTATGCATAATCACCAAAATCAAAAGTTCAATAAAATAAGGTTGAAGTTAAAAGATGAAACTTTAAAGACTTTATCATTCCTTCTGAAATGTTATCAAAAAATTAAACCTAGTTCAAATACGTATATTTTTTAAATCAAATCGTCTCTCTTACATATCAATTTGAATATAACTGTTTAGAGGAAATAATATGATTTTTTTCAGTCCCGCGAATCCCGCGGGATTGATGATCTCTATCTCGCAAGCATATATTTGGCCCATGGCTTCGCGAATATATTGATTTTTTTTTGTGCGTAAACTTGCCTGTCGGACGGTGTTATTTGTATGTATAATTAGTTAGACATTTATAAAAAAAATATTAAATATTAAATAAACAAAAGAAATATAGCGAAAGATGGTCAACATAAGGAGTTTCTATTATTGCCACCATTGCAAATTACTAATGTATATAATATTGCTGCAACTACATCAATGCTCAATCTGGTCCTCAAGTAAGTTCAACACATTTTTAAACTTCTAAATATATGATCTACTAAAGCATTAGAAAAGTGCTATATTAGTAATGGAGATATATATTTTTTTTAATTGGTAAACTTATATGAACCTGAAGAATCTCTTAATTCAAAAACTTTTTTCCTATAATTTTCTGGATCTAATGAAGAATCAATATGAATATTCCTATGATCAAACAATGTGTGTTCTCTCCATTCGATATCGAGATTTTGCAAGTTCAAAATAAGCGGAAAATATAACGATGGAATAAAAAAAATTATC
>NW_023458563.1:29173092-29176886 GCF_013731165.1 Rhagoletis pomonella
GATTTGCTTCTAACCTCAAAACACAGTGCTGTCTTATTTGTTTGAAAATATCGCACACCTAGATCTAAAGTGAGCTAACTAAAAATTCAGAGAGGGAAATTTACCTGCTTGTGGATCGTACAGGTTCAACGCAATTAATACAAAGACATATATAACAGTAGTTTTTTTAGTTAAAGTATATAATCATGAAGAAAAAATATTTGCATTAATTGGATGTGAGTCCTATGAATTGACTTATGCGAACAAATCGCCCAAAATCTTTTTTGAGTTGATCGCCCTTTAGATCTAGGTGTGCGATATGATTTCCCAGAAGATAATTTAGGTAGACCTTCTTAAGTGAAGTTGTTCTAAAAGGCCTCCCCATAAAGGGCTGAAAAATTATTTTTTGCAGAAGGGCTTATCCATTTACAATTTACGCGATTGCATACAGTTTTATTATTTAGCATTACAAATGAATTTCAATACACATTTTAAGTTGCAATTTGATATAAACGTTAAGCAAATATTTTAAAGATGTATGAATTTTATAAATAGAAGAAGCCACTTTAAATGAACTCCTACAAAAGGCCTTCTGAAGTACGTCCTATAATAGCCCTTCTGGAAGGCCTTCTATGGGTAGCGAAAGAAGAAGCCCGAAGACGAAGTACCTCCTGTCATCAAACAATCAGTCAGCCTCTCGGAACCGCGTCACTTTTGACATTTATAATTTCGAAAAAGTGGATGGTTTCGCCTATTAGTAGCATTAACACGAATAATAATGTCGGCCTCGAAATCCAATACAGAATCATCGTGGCCAACAGCTCCTGATTTCGGCTGTGTAAGAAGTAAAATCCTCTCGGCATACCAAAACCACACTCTATAAGTCACTCAACATGTCGTACTGGTGTTTGGCACAGAAGAATGGACAATGACCATATCCAATGTGGCCCTTGGAGTATTCGAGAGAAATATTTTGCGAAAGATTTACTAGCTTTTACGCGTTAGCGACGGTGAGTTGTATGGGCTTTACAACGACATGGAAATAGTGCAGCGAATTAAAATGCAGCAGCTCCGCGGGTTTGACCATGTCGTTGGAATGGACATAGATGCTCCAGAACCAAAAATATTCAACTCGGAACTCTGCTGGTATCAGAGGATGAAGTAGGCTTTCTCTATTATGGAAAGACAAGAGGAGAATGACTTGAAGGACCTGGCGTCAGTTGACACAGAAGAAAACCAACTGGCATGCTTTTTGAATTCGGCCAAAATCACTTAGGCGGTTACATCTTGAAACAAGAGGAATAATGAATCAGGCTGCTGGCACCAGTATATTCAGGTCGTCTGAATTTGGCTTTTTATGAACGGGAGAGAAAAGATACGCACACACAGAGACCTCTCTTATATTTTTTCTACCACAACCCACGTTTCCATAGCTCGATACCAGTTTTATCGTCTGAAAAGCCTAGTGTGTTTTCGCACGAATGGCTTTTCAGAAATCCCAACAACCGATAATCTCAGATATTTATAAAAAGGTATTTTGTCATCAGTTTGCAATAAAAAATATACATTAGAAACATTAAATCAAAAGTAAAAATAGTAGTTCAATGACGAAAACCACTTCACCAATCTGAATCAAGGTTGATACACACAGTGCGCCTGGCCTCCTTAAGCAACGTAAAGATTTCTGAAATCAGACAAAACTACGTCCTCTCGAAATATCGTTAACTTAGCGTTTTCGAAAATTACCGTTTTTTCAGCATGTAAGGAAAATGAATCACGCATGAGTTTATTGTTACTTCAATAGATTTCAAACCGTTCGATGCATAATTTATTTTTGTGCGTTTAATTTAAATAATTTTGTTTCCATAACGTTGAACCGCACGATTCCGGAGGTTTGCTCATATGCAGAATAAACTTTTTCTTAGAATTTCCAGCTCTGGCTATGAGTTAGGAAAGACGAGTCATCGCTAAATACTTTAGTCACAAATTTGTCCGCAGCACTCGTATTTACGAATATATCAGGGCTAGGACCTCTGAAATTTAATTCGGGAGTAAGTGAATCGAAAATACGAATTAAAAGCTACCTTTTCATAGCGGACTTACATGATTCCTACTAAAATTGATAGGATTTCTAGCCTTTTGTGGTTTTAAAAATAATTTTTGGTAAGTAAGAACAATTCGCAACGGGCATGTAAAGTGTAATTTGAGTTTTCATCTCCCAAATAAAAGAAATACGAACATTTTTTAGTTGATGGATTAAACAGCCATAGAACTCGCATGGGCTGTACAATCATCACGAGAGACAAGCTATTTAGAACTAAGAATTTTAAAAATTTCTTCTATCCATTCTTATCGTCCGGAGATTTCCAACTTTACCCAAACGAATTTAATTAGAAAGCCCATTCTACTAATTCATCTAGTATCAGCAAAAAATCTCATGACTACGGTTTAGAATAGAATAAACTGATATCAAGAAAAAAGAGCTAAAGCTAAAGTTTGAAATTGCGCCTAGCATGTCAAATATAAAAGAAAATATTTAAATTGTATTGAAAATACTTAATTGTTGATTTTATTTTTTTTAATTAAAAATCAATTCGTTATCAGGGAACGGATTTTTAAGACCTAAAAAACCTATAAGAAAGGCAAAATAAAGAAGCGAAATAGCCAGGAAAAGGCACTAGAAATCGCAAAAGAAAGCACTAAAATGGGAAAAACCCGAAAAATAATCAAAAAAAGACATTTATTTTAGATATGTTTATTTTACAAGTAAAAAGGAAAAACCACGAACTACTTAGTTTCATTATTTGAAAAATTTCTACTTTTTATCTTTGACTATGTATTTTCTCCTTTCGAGTTTTTAACTCACAAAACTTTAATCTCTATAGTTGTAGTAACATTGAACCACAAGATGCATTTTGAAGTTTTCTGGCAGCATTTTCACTTTTTTGTATTTTTCACTTGGTTGCTGAAGTAATGAAGAATTGAAAATTCATAAGGGAAAATTATAGTTTTTGTAAGTTTTATCTTAATATCTTAAAAACTTGGAGACTTATTGAAAAATGATAAATGAACGTGAGGTACTAAATTTAATAGCCCTTAATTTGATATATCGTCCTGTTTATAACAATTGACGCATTCCATAGATATTACAAGCCAAAGTTTCATTTTCAAAATTCATACATTTTGATTCAATTGCGCGGGCTAAAGATACGTTTTAAATTAATCTATCGTGGCCAATAACAATTGGCTTAGACATAAGACATCATAATATTACTATTACAATACGGTCAAATGCATTTTATTTTCCCCCATACAAAATCGACCCAGCCTAAAGTACATATATTTAGGCTTGTTCGAACATACTAAGTTTGAACATAAAAGCCAAGTATTGAGCCATGTTTCAGAGAATTAAAATAAGGCATAATGCTACTGTGTTTTCACCTAGACTTAATTTTATATAAGCTTTGTATTTTTGGATAAAACTGAGTTACATAAAGCCCTGAAGTTTAGCCTATCACATAAATGTGACCCTTGTCTATACCGAAAAATATCTCTATAGACCAGCGTCAAAAATATGTGTCAGGCGTAAAACAATTACTTTTATTATGAATTGAGTTTCTGAGATACCCAATGGCAACCAAAATCCACAAAACTAGACAAAGGTAAATAAAATTCTACCTGGTCTGTAATGACGCACTGCTTAAATACGCTTGGTAGCGAACGTGTTAAGCACATCTGCATTTGCGGCTAAATATTCAAAATGTTATCGATAATTTTTTTTATTCCATCGTTATATTTTCCGCTTATTTTGAACT
>NW_023458563.1:29176986-29177218 GCF_013731165.1 Rhagoletis pomonella
TATAGAGATTAAAGTTTTGTGAGTTAAAAACTCGAAAGGAGAAAATACATAGTCAAAGATAAAAAGTAGAAATTTTTCAAATAATGAAACTAAGTAGTTCGTGGTTTTTCCTTTTTACTTGTAAAATAAACATATCTAAAATAAATGTCTTTTTTGATTATTTTTCGGGTTTTTCCCATTTTAGTGCAATTTAAAACTTTAGCTTTAGCTCTTTTTTCTTGATATCAGTTTA
>NW_023458563.1:29177318-29179388 GCF_013731165.1 Rhagoletis pomonella
TTTTTTATTTTGCCTTTCTTATGGGTTTTTAGGTCTTAAAAATCCGTTCCCTGATAACGAATTGATTTTTAATTAAAAAAAATAAAATCAACAATTAAGTATTTTCAATACAATTTAAATATTTTCTTTTATATTTGACATGCTAGGCGCAATTTAAAACTTTAGCTTTAGCTCTTTTTTTCTTGATATCAGTTTATTCTATTCTAAACCGTAGTCATGAGATTTTTTGCTGATACTAGATGAATTAGTAGAATGGGCTTTCTAATTAAATTCGTTTGGGTAAAGTTGGAAATCTCCGGACGATAAGAATGGATAGAAGAAATTTTTAAAATTCTTAGTTCTAAATAGCTTGTCTCTCGTGATGATTGTACAGCCCATGCGAGTTCTATGGCTGTTTAATCCATCAACTAAAAAATGTTCGTATTTCTTTTATTTGGGAGATGAAAACTCAAATTACACTTTACATGCCCGTTGCGAATTGTTCTTACTTACCAAAAATTATTTTTAAAACCACAAAAGGCTAGAAATCCTATCAATTTTAGTAGGAATCATGTAAGTCCGCTATGAAAAGGTAGCTTTTAATTCGTATTTTCGATTCACTTACTCCCGAATTAAATTTCAGAGGTCCTAGCCCTGATATATTCGTAAATACGAGTGCTGCGGACAAATTTGTGACGAAAGTATTTAGCGATGACTCGTCTTTCCTAACTCATAGCCAGAGCTGGAAATTCTAAGAAAAAGTTTATTCTGCATATGAGCAAACCTCCGGAATCGTGCGGTTCAACGTTATGGAAACAAAATTTTTTAAATTAAACGCACAAAAATAAATTATGCATCAAACGGTTTGAACTCTATTGAAGTAACAATAAATTCATGCGTGATTCATTTTCCTTACATGCTGAAAAAAACGGTAATTTTCGAAAACGCTAAGTTAACGATATTTCGAGAGGACGTAGTTTTGTCTGATTTCAGAAATCTTTACGTTGCTTAAGGAGGCCAGGCGCACTGTGTGTATCAACCTTGATTCAGATTGGTGAAGTGGTTTTCGTCATTGAACTACTATTTTTACTTTTGATTTAATGTTTCTAATGTATATTTTTTATTGCAAACTGATGACAAAATACCTTTTTATAAATATCTGAGATTATCGGTTGTTGGGATTTCTGAAAAGCCCTTCGTGCGAAAACACACTAGGCTTTTCAGACGATAAAACTGGTATCGAGCTATGGAAACGTGGGTTGTGGTAGAAAAAATATAAGAGAGGTCTCTGTGTGTGCGTATCTTTTCTCTCCCGTTCATAAAAAGCCAAATTCAGACGACCTGAATATACTGGTGCCAGCAGCCTGATTCATTATTCCTCTTGTTTCAAGATGTAACCGCCTAAGTGATTTTGGCCGAATTCAAAAAGCATGCCAGTTGGTTTTCTTCTGTGTCAACTGACGCCAGGTCCTTCAAGTCATTCTCCTCTTGTCTTTCCATAATAGAGAAAGCCTACTTCATCCTCTGATACCAGCAGAGTTCCGAGTTGAATATTTTTGGTTCTGGAGCATCTATGTCCATTCCAACGACATGGTCAAACCCGCGGAGCTGCTGCATTTAATTCGCTGCACTATTTCCATGTCGTTGTAAAGCCCATACAACTCACCGTCGCTAACGCGTAAAAGCTAGTAAATCTTTCGCAAAATATTTCTCTCGAATACTCCAAGGGCCACATTGGATATGGTCATTGTCCATTCTTCTGTGCCAAACACCAGTACGACATGTTGAGTGACTTATAGAGTGTGGTTTTGGTATGCCGAGAGGATTTTACTTCTTACACAGCCGAAATCAGGAGCTGTTGGCCACGATGATTCTGTATTGGATTTCGAGGCCGACATTATTATTCGTGTTAATGCTACTAATAGGCGAAACCATCCACTTTTTCGAAATTATAAATGTCAAAAGTGACGCGGTTCCGAGAGGCTGACTGATTGTTTGATGACAGGAGGTACTTCGTCTTCGGGCTTCTTCTTTCGCTACCCATAGAAGGCCTTCCAGAAGGGCTATTATAGGACGTACTTCAGAAGGCCT
>NW_023458563.1:29179488-29184069 GCF_013731165.1 Rhagoletis pomonella
AAATTAAGGGCTATTAAATTTAGTACCTCACGTTCATTTATCATTTTCCAATAAGTCTCCAAGTTTTTAAGATATTAAGATAAAACTTACAAAAACTATAATTTTCCCTTATGAATTTTCAATTCTTCATTACTTCAGCAACCAAGTGAAAAATACAAAAAAGTGAGACGCGATTTATTTCAAACGTTTTAATGTTTTCGGTTGTTTATCTATACTAATTATATAAAGAGAAGTCCCTTTTTTTGTAACAGGTAATCTCGCGAATGTCTGGTCCGATTTTCATGAAATTTTGTATACAAATAGCTTTCGGTAACCACCATGTTTTAGGCTAAAAAAATTTTACTTTTTTTCGGGTAGGTGGACCAGGGACCGGTCTATTCGAAAAAATCTTATAATAGTCCGATTTGCATAAAATTTAGTACGTAAGTAGCTTTTTAGCATATATTAGCATATATGACCTATTTTTTCCGGGAAGTGGTCCAGGGACCGATCTATTCGAAAAAATCGAATTTGCGGTCCGATTTGCTTAAAATTCGGTGCGCGGGTAGCTTTTTAGCATGTATTAGCATATGTGATCAACTTTTTCCGAGAAGTGGGCCAGGGACCGATCTATTCCAAAAAATCGCATTTAGGGTCCGATTTGCTTAAAATTCGGTACGTAAGTAGTTTTTTAGCATATATTAGGATATATTGTCCATTTTTTCAGAGAAGTGGACCAGGGACGGATCTATTCGAAAAATTCGTATTTACGGTCCGATTTGCTTAAAATTCGGTACGCAGGTAGCTTTTTAGCATATATTAGCATATATGATCCATTTTGTCCGAGAAGTGGACCAGGGACCGATCTGTTCGAAGAAATCGTATTTGTGGTCCGATTTGCTTAAAATTCGGTACGTAGGTAGCTTTTTGCCTGGATAAGCTTATAGATTCCTGTTTTCCAATTTTCATGCAATTTCGAATATAAATAGCTTTAGGTAACGACCATATCAAGGGGCGAATTCGTCACTAGCCAAGATTTTTTGCGCCAATCAGAAACAACGGATACTGTATAATATATAATATATCTCAACTAATATATATTTAGAACCGTTTGTTAGTTTTCGCAAGGCTCGAGAGCGACTGAACCGATTTTTTTGTAACTGCCACCTGCCGCACGTGTCCCAAGGATGGTTTTAGGCTGAAAAAATCTATATGTAAAGGGGGCGTGGCACTTCCCATACAAACCGAATTTCTCATGCTACATATCTCTGAAAGTGTGCATGGTAGAGTTTTGGAAATTGGTATGGAGATATACGAAATCAATCGCATACCCTTGGAGAAAAATTTTAGCTATTGTAAAAAAGGGGTGTGACATCTCCCATACAAACCAAATTTTTCATACTGCTTATCTCTGGAAATTTTTTGGTAGAGTTCTAGAGTTTTGTATGGAGATGTACGAAATAAATCGCATACTCTTGGAGAAAAATTGGAACTATTGGAAAAGGGGGCATGGCATCTTCCATACAAACCGAATTTTTCATACTGCCTATTTTGGAAGTGTTCATGGTAGAGTCCTGGAACTTGGTATGGAGATATACGAAATCAATCGCATACTCATGAAGAAAGAGGGCATCTCTTGGATAGGGGGGCGTGGCACCTTCCATATAAATCGAATTTTTATACTGCATATCTCTGAAAGTATTCATGGTACAGTACTGGAACTTCGTATGGAGATATATATATAGTTGAAATCAAGCCCATACTCATGGAGAAAATTTGGGCTATTTGAAAAGGGGTGTGAGGCCTACAAACGTACCGACCTTTAGCTATCTTTGAATGAATTTTTTTATTCTTCTGTAGGTGTGTTTGTGAGTGATCTCCTCCTAAATGGTTGTATGGATTTTAACGAAACTTTTTGTGTATTTGAGTGGGTCTCTGGATGGTTTAGTTTCACAATTTAATCCGACAGTTGGCGCTGTAGTTGAGTTATTACTAAAAATCTTATTTATGATCCGATTTGGCTAATGTTTTAAATATGTATGCAATACTATTGCAAAAACGTGCTGCCAAGTGGTGCTGAAATCGAGCTATTACTAAAAATAGCCAAGTGAGAAAAGGGGCCGTGAAGGTCAGATTAAATCGACCTGTTGCACCATTGAGTATATCGAACGCTCTTGCGTTGCAATTGGCCCAATGGATGTGGTTTTCCAATATTATTATGCGTTCAAACTTTTAAGGTATTTCGTCTGAAATAAGTATATGTGACCTGGTCTACGGAAAGGGGACTTAGGTGTCAAAAAATCAATTTTCACTTTTTGGTTGATTCGGATGGAAGATGAGATGCTTTTTCACGTGGTGAAAAGCAGAAAATCCTAACTTGCTTAGAAGTGTACTAAAAATGTAGAGAAAGAAGAGTAAAAATACGACAAAATATAATTTATTGGTAATGAACAAAATACATTGAATTATAAGCTATAAAGACATGATTATACACTAGAAAAACGTATTATGGGCCAAAAATAATAATGCTGAGTAGTATATGTATTTTTCTTTAAATGACTTTGGATGTGTACTCGGTTTATTTGCCAGTCCGTGTTGGCGCACTGTTACACCCTGTGCGTGAAAATGACGTACTAAATTTTCGTAACGCTTCGTCGTACAGGCATGTACAAAAAGGAAAAACGAACGACAAACAGGTACTCTGTAGAAGGTAAATTGAATTCTATGCCTCATAACTTCTGTATCCTGTCTCTGTCCATATTTCTTCCGCCCAGCAAGCTTTGCGTATACACTTTCTAGCTTTTCGTTACTCATAATTCCAGCTTCGATGTGACTTAGTATCACTAAATCAAGTTCATTTTTCGACATCTCTAAACAATTGTTCCGCGTACTCTCGATCATTTCCCGTGGTATGAGTATATGGCATTCATTATTACAACAATCTTTCGACAGAAATTTCGTTACCAGCTCCTCCTCCTTTACATCAACAACATACAGGTCCATCTTAACAAAAGTTTGTTCGGTATCATCTTCTGCCTGAGATACACATACTTCGTCTTCATCATCATCGCTCTCTTCATAGTTTTCATCATCCTTTTCATCATCCTTTTCATGGAAATATTGTCCGTATACGGCACTGAACTCCTCATCAACACTCATGTTTCATTTCATGCGAAATGCGAAGACGATAATCAACAGAAACAGTAAATGTCACTTCTTCAGTGTTACTTTTTTAAATGTTCCACACTAGCAACTTACACGATGAACTATAATAATATTCCGACCAACAACAACACTTACTGGACCAACAACAACACTTACTGGACCAACAACAACACTTACTGGACGTCCGGCGCGGAGAACAATTAACGAGATAATGAGAAACTGACGAAACGAGTTGCTTACTTTTAACAGCTTTTTCACAGAAAACTAGTTTTCGCACGTAAGCTCCCTTTTCGTAGACCAGGTCACATATGTATATTGCATTTCTGTAGAACAATGATTCGCACCCATTTTGAAATTGCCACCTACTATACTGTAAAGCTTCTAGGACATTCACTATAGAACCGGGTCATTGTTGCCGCCAGGGAGTGAAGAGGAAAAAATTTATTTCGCTTTGCGAATAACCGTGCTATGAAATGCCGCATAACTGGAGAATTTCAAGAACGGATATAACACTTTCCTTAGGTTATTTAAAGCGGCAAATGACCACCAAACCTTAATCTTAGCAGACAAATGTGCCAATGAAAATCGTAAACGTGAATTGTTGGTGAAAATGTTGGACCAAAAAGTTTCAATAAAATACATAAAAATTTTGGGCGGAACGAAGTTCGCCGGGTCTGCTAGTATAATATTAAAAGGACCATGGGCTTGGTCACGCCGATTTGGTCAGTTTTCAAGATCGTGGTGAATGAAGTCAAACATGTATTGTCAAAGTTTATGAATCGTTTGATAAGTTAATAGTAGTTTCAAGCATATAAGTATTTACAAACATCAACATAATACAATTAGGGTGAGAAACGCACACTTTAAGTCCATTTATGTTGTCTTGAAAATTGGTGCGGAATGGTTTCATTAGTCACCGAAGAAGCACATTTTTCGCGGTTTCTAAATTTGCCGTTATATGAAGGTAGGGGAGGGGCAATAAGTGTTTAGATATACAAAAATATTTTAGTTAACTCCATTATGTGAGAAAGTGACTGTAGATAAATGCAATAGTCTTTAACATATCCGGGGAAATCCTTTTGAGGACTCTCCAATTGGACGATATTGCTTTGCATTCAGCTTGAACGAAAAAAGTCACTCCCTGGCACACTTTTCTGCAATCCGGTTCTTTCATTTAAAGGTTATTTAGACAATTGAAGAGAAATTTTTTTAGAAAAAAAAGCTTAAGTTTTTCTATATAACTTTGGTAAATGTTACTCGATCGGTACGTAATAATTACCAAATTGAAGGCGAGACTTACCGTTACTGATTTATGATAATAATATGATGAAAATCGTTCAGATTATAAACAAATTATTTTAAAATAAAAAAAAATGTAAAAAAAAAATTGTAATTTTCCTACATTTACAATTTTTCTATGGTATGCATAAACATATG
>NW_023458563.1:29184169-29186467 GCF_013731165.1 Rhagoletis pomonella
ACTGAATACCTAAAATGAAATGTAAATAAATGACATGTAATTAAAAAATGAATTTAAATAGAGAAATAATTATATATACTTACCTAAATGCCTAAATAAGATTTACCTTATACTTACCTTACATTTTACTATTACTTACCTTATAATTACTTTCTACTTACCTTGTTTTCCCTTTAAATGAAATTCGAGTTTACTTACCAATTTACTTACCTTTAGTTTTTAGCACCACCCTAATGTAAGTAAATGCATGGTTACAGTATTCTAATGTACCTATGTGCATGCGGTGTGTGTAAGCCTACTGCAGCACGGCTTTGTCCACGCTCTCTGGTACACATGCACACATACGTATGTTCATAGGTGCAGGCGAAGAGCTTACCGTTTTAATGTTGGAATTTGGAAGTTTAGGTAACTGCAAATTAGATGTAAGAAGAAATATTATAAAAGGAAGAAAATGAGAAATTAAAATTACAGTCTATGAGTAATCGATGCAATCGGCGGTGTTTTTCTTTTATGCGGATGTTTAAGCGACAGGCAATGTTTTAAACAGTTAATTTGTGCTCCCCTAAATAAAAAATTACACTTAGTGAAAGTGAAGCTTTATTGCTAAAAAACATTAGCAATTTTTTCATGGCGCCCAACGTGGGGCATAATGCAAATTAAAAATTAAATACATTATTAAAACTTATGAAAAGTGCAAGTGAGTGCTTATATAAAAAACTAAAAATTACTTTTCAAATAAAATTTTGAAAAAGGTTAAGTTCAAAATTTAAAATTAAACTGCAATTGTATTAAAATACAATCAAACAAATATTTTATGATATAAATACATATATCAAAAAACAACAAAGATTGAAGGAAATTTATTGAAACAATTAATTGCCTGTCGCGGTCGTGTGTGCAAAAACAAAATACATACATAAATTGATAGTGCAGTGCAGTGGCTGAAAATAAACAAAAGCTTAAAATTTTAACGTGTAAAAGAATTTTAAAACTATTGAATACTTACCTTGATAATTAAATTTAAAATTTTGGTTAAAAATAGTGTGTAAAAAGTTAAAATTGTGTACATATACTTACCCTTCTAATGAAATCTAAAAGATTGGTGAAAAAATACTTAGTGCAAATAGCAAAATTTACCTGCGCTCCTAGCTACACACCAAGCGTTCGTATATACAGTGGCGCACAAAACTATAGCAGTGGGAAACCTGAAAATAAAAAATTTAAATTATTTGAATAAAGAGGTACTTACCCAAAATACTTAAAAAAAAAAAAAAAGAATTTAAAGAGGCTAACTTACCCACAAGTGCGTTACTCAATCTATTTTTAAAAACAAGCAAAAGTTTGATACTTACTCGCAAAAGGCGCTAAGTACAAAAAAAAGCAATTTGCGCTAGAAACTGTGCTACACACACACACACATACACAAAAATACTGCTGCTGATTAGCCAGTGCCGTTTTCTGCTCAATATCGTCGCTGTAATTAAGGATTGTACAAAGTTTTCGCCAAGGAATGAAGTGCAGCTGTTTGCTGTGCAAAAGGGAAGTTGAAGCTGGAAACGACCCAGTCCATACAGAACAGGTATTGAGTGCTAACAATTAAAAGCTGTTGAGGTTGTTGTTTTTTGTTAAATTGCTGCAAAGATCACCCAACAAGCTTTAATTTTTGGCATCTCTTGTATTCACTTTGAAATTAAATTGTTTGTTTATACAAATTTCGTGAAACAAGATTTCGGGATTGTTTAGTGAAAACTACCTCGTACAATTTCCGACAAGGCTCCGATTACCAAAACTGTCAAATATTTTTCGAAAGCTATACTGCTTTAATTGTTTGGGAAATCGTTGACCATATTTTTTGCTCACGGTTAGGTCTTAAAAAACTTTCGACATCGCGTCTAGTTTTCCCAATTAAGGGATTATAAGCTTTTATCTCCTGATTTGCGCCTTTTTTTCGATAGTTCTGGTGAAGTTTCAGCGATTTTTTTCTTTTTCGTATTGCCACGTTGAAAACTTCCAGACTATAATTTTGTACAAAGTTACTGTGCTTAGTGAATCAAGATGAGTAAAAGTGAGAGTCAGCCAGGCCAGGTGGAAGACGCTACTTCCTTAAAAAGACAAAGGACAATTTTAAAAAGAAGCATAGCTAGAATTAAAACGGGAATTCATGATAAGTCACTCTCATCAGATCGGTCGGAAGTTGAGTGTCGACTCGAAATGCTGAATAGTTACAGCGAAAAGCTTCTAGCGTGTCAGTCCGAAATAGAAGAGATCGATGAAGATGATGACACCCGTGACAGCCTT
>NW_023458563.1:29186567-29196854 GCF_013731165.1 Rhagoletis pomonella
ACTTTTCTGCAATCCGGTTCTTTCATTTAAAGGTTATTTATACAATTGAAGAGAAATTTTTTTAGAAAAAAAAAGCTTAAGTTTTTCTATATAACTTTGGTAAATGTTACTCGATCGGTACGTAATAATTACCAAATTGAAGGCGAGACTTACTGTTACTGATTTATGATAATAATATGATGAAAATCGTTCAGATTATAAACAAATTATTTTAAAATAAAAACAAAAAATTTAAAAAAAAATTTAATTTCCCTACATTTACAATTTTTCTTTGGTATGCATAAACATATGTAAACTAATTAGTGTTTCTAGAAGTTGTGCCTGTTCAGTGTTTCCATACTCATTTGCATAAACAAAATTTTTCCACGATGATGGAAAATAATGGCTTTTCTATTAGAGTTACCGAAATTGTTCCTAAATTTGCAAAAATTCGCAAACTATAGCTAATATTAAAAAGGGGTTAGAATATTTGGAACCAGCGACCTAAATGAACGCCAGCAATATTAAAGCTGTTCTTTACATCGTTCGACTATAGACCAGTGCAATTATCAAGAGAACAATTAAAATTTTATTGAAAACAGATACCTTTGAGATTAAGCATAAGCTAAAGGGCTGCGAGAAATGATATTTGACTTTATCTTCTGCGTTAACGAATTCATTAACTAAAAATATGTACCAAACCTTTTTGCTGAACCCAGAATTTTTAACAAGAATTGGTCTTATTCGACTAGTGTGCTGTGGGTCACTTGGCGGTCGATGCGCGGGCTCTTACAATTAAAATAAAAGACTAATATTTTGCAGGCTTGTTGTTCACTTCATGATACAATATATTTTCACTATTACCAAGGGATTTGAGAAAAATTAGTTTTTCGACCCGCCCTAATGTACTTACCGTCCTCTGTGTATTTATTTCACTATGAAGCTAATATTTTCTCTCTTAAAGCCGGTAAAGACTTTCACACGTGCACTGTAAATAAACATAACCTCATACTTTATAGGTAGCAGTAATCCCGAGACCACTTGTCACAAACGTGTGCCAGACCTTCCTATAGACCATACTGTATCCAACAACCCGCTATCGCAGACGGCGGTGAATGGAGGTATAATTTAATTAAGTTAGACCGGCGTCACACATTTGTGTCGGCGGTCCCACGTGAAAACCCAGCTGACACATATATGTGACGCCTGGTAGCGAAAGTGCTAAGAGCGAAAAACATCACACAAGCGGTTGGTTTGACAAATCAAGCGAAATATCCCTTTGTGTATAGGGGCGTTTAAAGGTTTGATAAGCCATTTGAGGGAAATGTGAACAAAAATCAAAATTTTTTGATTTTTTGGCCGCCATGTTGACGCAAGAGAGAAAAATCGAAGAAAACCAAACTCTTTTACATTGTGAACCGGAAGAAAACTTAAATTATTTGCTTGAACGAGTCATGTTTGCATAGTGTATGGCGAAATGCGAAAAGTAGGTTTGAAGAATGTTAGACAAGCCGCTTGTGTGGTGTATTTTGTTCCTTCTAAAACTTCGGAAAGCTTTTTGTTCAAACATTTGCAGAGCGATTTAACAACTATGTTGTTTAAAACATGGTTGCATTTGTTATCTGCAAATACATCGAGAGACAATTCCGCAAAATAAAAATCCTCAAAAAATACTCAGCTGACCCGAAATTCCTCACGTTTTGAGAAATTACTCACAAAGTGGTCACACTGCTCTAGCGAGATTTTTTCTTGTTTTTTCTCTGCCGTGTATACTTAGCTTTAGGCTCAAAACATAGTGGAGCGACGAGCAAAGAGCATCGAGCAAAGCGTCGATTTCAATCGCATATGTTTCAATGGGAGAGCGCTTAGTGAATAGGAAAGCGTACATACACGTTTGTAATTGAAGCTTTGGGCGATGCTAGCTCTTCGCTCGCCGCTCCACTATGTTTTGACTCTAAGGAGGCACCAGAATCACGCAATAAGCATTACCAGTCGTACCGACGAGATTTTTCAAGTGCATTTTCTAGAGAAATCTGTAACCAAAATATTTTCAGTCGGCTACTTTTGAGTTCAGAACCTCAGTTGAGCTGTATAAGACCAATTTATAGAAGAAAATTCTTTTGCCAGAAACTAAGTACATATATATCTCTTTAAACCGGCGAAATCGAACCGGAAACGGATTATGCTGCATCTGAAGAAATCTAGTTTGCATTTTTTTTAATAAATATTAATTTTTTCGCAAATATTTGCCTCTTTTCTTCTAATTATATTTATTTCACACAAAGAATTTTGGCCTACGATATATCGCACACCGTCTTAAAAAGGCAACTCAAAATAATACATTTGTCAGAAAATGCGAAAAACTATTTCGTAGCACGTCTTGTGATACTATGAGATGTTTCTTTTTTTTGTCTCTCGGGACGTTGAAAGGCGGAAATCATTTACGTATTCTCTTAATAATCATATGGGACTTTTATTGAAATGAAACTTCTTAATTGAGTTCAGACATTTGACGAGTTAAATATTTAACGCCACGATTATCCATGTCATCAAATCTGTACCGTTCGTTAGATTTTCAAAAGCGATTGTGTCAAACTAATAGGCTTTGTTTTTACGTGGTTTTAGTTTTTTGAAAAGGGTTACCAGATGTGAGCAAATCAAATTCCAATAGTCGAGCTCGGAGATATTGGCGTTTAATTTCGTGAAATCGGCAGTACAAGTACCGATTCTATTAAGAGAAAACGTTGAACGTAAATCATTGTCGTCTTAAAATAAACGTCACGAGAGACGAGAAAAATAAAAGTCGCGTATAATTACTATGAGAAGACGTAAATCATTTCCGTCTTAAAATACACGTCCCACGAGAGGAAAAAAAATAAAAGCCCCACTTAAGCATTATGAGAAGACGTAAATCATTTCCGTAATGAAATAAACGTCCACGAATGAAAAAAATAAAAGTCTCACATAATTATTATGAGAATACGTAAATATTTTCGTTGTGAAATAAACGTCCCGAGAGACGAGAAAAATAAAAATCCCATATAATTATTATGAAAATACGTAAATAATTTCAATCTGAAAACAATCATCCCGCGAGACAAAATAAGATATTTCTCGTAAATAATAATATAATATTTTGAGTTTCTGCTAGAAATTCTTGTAAAAAAGTTTGCAATTTAAATTAAACTGTGCAGAATATTGATAATTTTTGCACAAAGTTTGATAATTGGATTTATTTGGTTATAACAAAATAAAAATTAAATAAATTAAAAAAAAGCCAATACTTGATGAAATGTCTCGTCCCCATTTATTTTTCCACCACTACACATATGTATATTTTTATTTGATCTCAATAACAAAGCCTTTAATTTTTATATTGTGGATTTGTCATATTTTTATAACATTTAATACTTTAGCATAAGGAAATTAAACTACTTGAACCGAACCGAACCGCGGTTCAGGAATACTCGTGAACCGGTTCTTGTACCGGTACAAGCTTTTTCTATGTGGTTCGAACCACTGAACCGAACCGCACCGATTTGGAGTGGTTTGCAGCCCTGCCTTAAACAGCCTAGTCCTCTGACCAGCCTTCTGCATAATCGCAAGCAAAATGTGGTCCAAAACTTTCCAGACTCTCTGGGTAGAGCCTATATGTTGTGCGCCACGATGCAGGATCCCAGGAATAATACCTCCTCCCCGTCTATCTCTATGACAACAACCACAGAGTACTCAGTGTATGAGTACAATGACGTTGAGTTATACCACAAGCTCGGTCAGAATTGGGAGAGACCTCTTCGAGCCATTTGCTACAAAATGGGGTTTCAGACAGGGTGATTTCTTCAATCTGATGCTGGAGAAGATGATAAGAGCCGCAGAACTGAACCGCTCGAGAACAAATTACTACAGGAGCGTGCAATTGCTGGCTTGTGTCGATGACATCGACATAATCGGTAACAAAAACTGCGGAGTCTGTTCTGCTTTTCCAAGTTGAATAAGAAAGCAATATTAATGAACCTGGTGATAAAAGGGACAATACGAAGTATCTCCAAACATCAAACACACAGTCACCGCATTCGCGCCATGACACCCACGTCTCTGTTGACAGTTATAATTTCGAGAAAGTAGAGAATTGCGTTTACTTGGGAACCAACATTATCACAGGTAATGACATCACCATCGAATTCCAACCCCGGAGCACATTTGCCAACAAGTGTTTCTTTGGACTGAAGCACAGTCCTCTCTTGACGTACGAAAACCACAATCTGTGAGTCAGTCTGGTATATGACGCAGAAGCATGGACAAGGACAACATACGCAGAGGAGGCTCTTGGAGTATTCGAGATAAATATTTCGGGGAAGATTCACGGGCCTTTACGCGTTGGCAAGGGCGAGTACCGCATATGACGGATCTATGAGCTGTATGAGTTTTACAACGACATGGACATAGTGCAGCGAATTAAAATACAGCGGATCCGCTGTCATGTCGTTCGAATAGACACCGACGCAGCAGGTTTGAAAGTATTAAACTCGGAACCCGCTGCTGGTAGCAGAGAAAGAGGGAGGCCTTCACTCCTATGGAAAAATCAAGTGTAGAAGGACTTGGCTTCCCTTAGCATTTCCAATTACCGTCAGCTGGCACAGAAGAGAAACGACACGCGTGCTTTGTTGAACTCGGCCAAAATCGCGCCGAATAAGAAGCAGACATATATGGTTATGGAACGCTAAGGAGTTAATCAGCACAAATTAGATTTTATAAGAATCCAACTAGAAAAAAGTAGGTGCTATTCTACTCTCTGAGACACATGTCACCAACATATATAATTTCTAAAATCCTGGATGTTAAGCTACTAATCACCCTGATGCTGAGGCCCATGGCGGAACAAATGCGCTGATTAGAGATCAATTAGAATGCAACGCAGTAGAACGTTATGCCACGAATAGTCTACAAGCTACACCAATGTCTTCAAAAATCCACGGTCGCGACCTTAAAATCTCTGCTTTTTACTCCCCACCGCGATATTCAATTGCATAAAAAAAATTTAATTGGCGACCATGCCTAATTAATCCAAAATGTTAGCTCTATAATGCTATCATAACATAGCAAAGCAAACTAGACTGCATTTCCTCTGGTCAGCCTACCTACTGGCCATATGATCGTACAAAAATAAAATATTTAATTGATTACGCCATATCAAAGAACATATACATATATCGGGGACCGAAAATAACAGTTATTTTTTTTTATGAGTCAAACTTGTCAAATTAAACAAGTTTGGTATTAAGGCTGTGTGCGAGTACGTCTAAATTGCTACCTAAGGCTGTGTGCGAGTTGACCTAAATTTTAGTACCTAAACTAATATTCCACTGGAAATTTCCAGCACTGCTACAATTTAGGAAAATAGCTGCTAAAAGTGTGCGAGTTCGTTTGACAATCTAAATTGTTTGTTTTGGAATTTGAATTTGCTTGCTTTTAATAAATATATCTATAAAATGAATAATCTTGTGGTATCTTTAGGACTATTTAACAATATAAGAAATTTGCAATAGAAAAATTTGCATCTATAAAAGAATGCGTTTGCTCTTCTGACCCTGCGAAATAATATACATCCATCGAATTACACATATACTTATCTGAATGCGAAAATCAAATAAATTTATACTTACATCTTTCTGAATATTTTCTTTTTTGTGCCATAGCAATGATAAAAATTATTTAAAACACCAAAAAATCGTTGTTCACTTAATTGCTCGCTCAAATATATTGACTGTTCAATTTAGGTTGAAAAGTATGCTCGCAGAAAATCTAAATTGTTCCTATTCACTGCGTTACCGACACTTTCCAGTGATTTAGGATTTTTCTCTATTTAGGCTGTGTGCGAGTACGTCTAAATTGCTACCTAAATAGAGAAAAATCCTAAATCACTGGAAAGTGTCGGTAACGCAGTGAATAGGAACAATTTAGATTTTCTGCGAGCATACTTTTCAACCTAAATTGAACAGTCAATATATTTGAGCGAGCAATTAAGTGAACAACGATTTTTTGATGTTTTAAATAATTTTTATCATTGGTATGGCACAAAAAAGAAAATGTTCAGAAATATGTAAGTATAAATTTATTTGATTTTTGCATTCAGATAAGTATATGTGTAATTCGATGGATGTATATTATTTCGTAGGGTCAGAAGAGCAAACGGATTCTTTTATAGATGTCAGTATGGAGCATTATCCTTTTCTGTTGCAAATTTATTATATTGTTAAATAGTCCCAATCACAAAATTATTCATTTTATAGATATATTTATTAAAAGAAAACAAATTCAAATTCCAGAACAAAAAATTTAGGTTGTAAAACGAACTTGCACAGTTTTAGCAGCTGTTTCCCTAAATTGTAGCAGTGCTGGAAATTTCCAGTGAAATATTAGTTTAGGTACTAAAATTTAGGTCAACTCGCACACAGCCTAAATGAAAGAGGACTAAAATATCTTTATAACTGAAATGTCTAAATGAGGAAAGCGACCTATTGAAAAATATTTCAATAAAAAATATTACTTAATTACCATAGAACAAACTTGGGTAAGGTATATGAATTTCTTTTGTATTAAATTATAAAAAAAAAATATAGATAGTGGTGGTAACCTTCGTTGGTTATTTCTGTTTAAAATAGGGTGGCCAGATGCGCTGATTTAATCAGTAGATGTGCTGATTTTTTTTTATTGTACATACTTATTTTTAAGAACCCGAAATCAGTACGCGAAATCTACTGATTTTCTGAGTTTGTACTGATTTTTACTTTTAATAAATATTTTTGTGAATTGGTATAATTGACATTTACTTGAGATTAACATGTTCAAAAAATGGCTTTTGACAACTCATACGTGTAAGTAGATTGTAAGCAATTTATTGAACGTGTAAATGCAGCGTTAATTAAATTTAAACCGTTAGCATTTCGCAAAATAACTGCTTGAATTCCACACAACATAATAGCCCTGTTCCAGGTACTTCACGATTTGGGGGTTTACAGGATTTACAGTAAAAATAGTTTTCGTCATTAATAAACCTTATGGAAGGTGGCTTATAACACTTACCGATTAGATAAATAATTGGCATTCAATAAAGGACTCAGTTTTTTTACACATAAGGAGTTTCAAAAACAACAACAAAAACATACGCACGCATATCAGTGATCGGACTTCTGCCACATTGTGAAAGATCTACAACTTTTTTGAGCATCTACCACACAAGGTCTGAAATCTAACACATCTTCGCGTTTTTGAGTAGTTTCATTTTTGCTCGCCATAATTTTCTTTAAAAAGTTTTCCAACACTAAACCCAATACGGCTGTTCAGGATTTTGTGCATATGTTCTTGCATTTGCATATTCGATGCATTTGTAAATTTTCAATCATAAAATAAGGAACTGCGTTTCACTGTCAACAAAAAATTGCCAAAACTCACCGCGATTTTTTAAAAACTTCAAATTTGAACTTCGCTATATTAAAATTTAAAATTTTTTTCTGGAAATTCTAATTAAGAAGTTTGCAATTTAGGTGAAACTTAGCATAACATTTTTATTTTTGCACAAAGTTTGAAATTTGAATTTATGTAGTTGTTAGAGATAATGACCTATACTTTTATAAAAGTTAATCAAAATAGTCAAAACTTGTCCAACTGTCTCGACTCTATTAATTTGTTCGACACTATAAATAGTTATTACGTTTTCTGTTTCGTAATACATAAAAAAATAAGATTTGAGATCTACCACATTTTTTAGAAATCTACAACATTTTTTTCAGATTCTACCACCCAGAATTTTTTTTAGTCCGATCACTGACACATACGCTTATTACGCATAATAAAATTATAGTTTAAAAAACTAAAACCTCGCTATTATAATTTCCATCCGTACTGTCATCAAGTAGGTATGTAACTTGAGAATAGAAATCGCTGCATCTTTTAGGCGCATAGTTACATAGTTACATCCCGAGCTAATAAAAGGGAGGTAAATAATAAAAACGCAAACTTCGAGCTGTGAAGACGTACATATTTATACTGTGCTCCGTTTTGACTTTGTTTTTCAAAGATTTTGTGCTAATATTTAGTTAAAGTTGAGTGATATAGTGCCAGTGAGCAATTTGTGCAAATAAAGCTAAGTAAAAGTTATTATTGTTGTGTTTTATATTGTTTTGAAGCAATTTAATTAAATTCCAATTATATGCAAGTAATCTTGCCGAGTCATTAGTTGCTATCATTGTTGTTGTGAAATAGTAATTCCTGTGTAACTGCATTTGGGTTTGTTCCTGCGCATTTCTTTTGCCTTTTTTGTTTACTTGTTTTAGTAATTCTTGTCTCAGCTGTTTGCGTTGTGTTTATTGAGTGTCATAATACAGTGATTCTCAAACGGTTCGCTACTTACATTTAAAGCTATGTACATCAGCTGATTTTAACTAACCTCCTAACTGTTTAAGGGCCAATTTCACAATGCGTAGTTAACTCAGAATCGGGAGTTAACTACAGAATTTTAAACTGAAAATCTCTAGTTAACTGTCGATTCTGAGTTAACTACGCACTGTGAAATTGGCCCTAAGTATTTTTTTTTGCCTTTTTATTATCATAACTGTTAATTATTTTTCACTATGAAGTGCGATCTTGATAATTTCCAAGTTAAAAGCGAATCTGAACGCTTCTTATCGTGATGGCTCTGTGATGGTATTTGCCATCTAAACTGTGCTGGTTGGACAGGAAGAATTCTGGACGCTGTTAATGATGGCAAAGGTCTTTGCTGGTCTTGCTTAAAGTGCAGGTCAACCGAAGTTGATCTCTTCAAGTTGTTTAGGCAAACCAGAAATAATTTTTCAGAGGTTGGGAGAGAGTTGTCGGTACTAACCGAAAAATACAAGCATTATGAAAATGTGTTTAAATTTTTTAAATGCTTAAATGTCGTACAATCTATTAAGGATACTCCTGTGTCAAAACGTAAGCGTCTTCATAGTCCATTCCACGTCAGAACAATCTTCCGAATGACTTAATTAACCTTCTTTTTCCATGTCCACCGACATTCTCAAATAATGTGTCTGCTTCTGCTTCTAATAATAACGAGCCTGCAGTATCTTCCCCTTCCCCCGTTGAAGTTGCGGCATCGTCATCTAATCCTACAACGCTGACTTTGCCCTCAATGAGTAACTCAGTTACTTAACCCCTTCCGCCGGTAATCGAGTCTAATACTAGGAGACTGGTTGTGGTTCCCCCAAAGAAGTCTATATTTGTCTCTAGATTTTCGAGGGATACTTCCGAAGGCGATGTAAAGTTTTACATCTCGTCCAAAGTTAAAACTATCAACTTAAGTATCAGAAAATTTAACTTTAAATATGAAAGAAATATTTTTTCAGCTTTCGTCCGTGAATTCGAGTATGGATTCAACAAAAATAATAATTCAGCAAACATTCCCCGTCAGAATACTGAGTCAAAAAATTTATTACTAAATCGGCTTTAAGTATTTATTATCGAAACGTAAGAGGCTTAAATAATAAATTAACGAACTTATATCTTAATGGCCTTGAATGCAATTTTTATATAATTTCTTTCACTGAAACTTGGCTCAAACCTCACATTTTCAATTCAGAGATTCTTTCAAATAATCATCATATCTACAGAAAAGATCGTGTGGACAGAATCGGCGGTGGCGTACTCTTTGCCGTAGACTTTTCAATGCCATCTCACGAAATTAGTCTTCCGCATATTGAATCTGCAGAATTCAAATGCTTTCGAGTACAGGTTGGAAGAGGGTTTACTTACGTAGCTCTATGCTATATTCCTCCCCGATCTGACTTATCAGTGTATACACAACATGTCTCTTTACTGAAATCAGTTAATTTAATGATTATGATTAATGATTCAATGATTGTGTTCAGTGACTTTAATTTACCAAATATATCATGGAACATCATTGATAATGATATCGTACCTTTCTCGTCTAGTGCGTGCAGCAACAGAAAGTCACGTTATTTTAGATTATTCAAAAAACACTTTTGCGTCATAAGTTTTTTGAATTAAACAAGAAGTGTTATAAAGCTTGCTTGTGTAAAATCAAACGGCGTATAATATATAACCCAAAATCATTTTGAGATTTCGTAAACTCCAAGCGAAATGTACGTGGGTTGAAAAATTGCTAATGTTTTTTAGCAATAAAGCTTCACTTTCACTAAGTGTAATTTTTTATTTAGGGGAGCACAAATTAACTGTTTAAAACATTGCCTGTCGCTTAAATATCCGCATAAAAGAAAAACACCGCCGATTGCATCGATTACTCATAGA
>NW_023458563.1:29206854-29213183 GCF_013731165.1 Rhagoletis pomonella
TTTTTAATTACATGTCATTTATTTACATTTCATTTTAGGTATTCAGTTTCTTAGATTAGTCGTCTGCTTCAACATGGGTTTCCTTCCGCCATGAAGTATCAATATATTGTCTCTAGTGATAATCAAACAGTTTCTAACATGTTCGCTCAGTTTTTTTAAACCCAATTATTATACAAAGCATTTGACAAAGTATGTCACTCGTTGCTCATCTATAAACTTGAACTTTTTGGTCTAAACCTAATTTTCTACGTTGGGTATCTTCATACCTCTATAATAGATCACATAGGGTAATGTTTAAAAATACTATTTCTGACGTCATTGATGTTACCTCAGGAGTACCGCAAGGTAGCCACTTATGCCCGGTTCTGTTCTTGCTTTTTATAAACGATATTTCTACAGATATAAAATTTTCAAAAGTTTTAATGTGCGCACCTTGGTATCACACGGATCATCGGCGTAGCCAGGTATGGGCAGGGGTGACCCGGGCCCCCCTAACTTCCAACTTTTGCCTAGATATTCAAAAATAGTACCAGGAAATGCTTGCTCGATAAGGAAGTTATTCTCTCTAACTTCAAAGCACTTCCATTTAAAAAGGTTAAATTGTTTATTACTTTGTCTTTTGGTCTGTGTCTTCTAAGCGTACATCGAAAGTTTTGTATCACAGAACCAATCTGAGATTATTGATAAAACTATAGACCGGTGAACAGCAAAGGCGTTTACTTCTTAAGTAATTACAGCAGATGGCAGAAAACACATATCGCACATAAATTTCTATAATAAAAATAGCATATTAAAGGCTACTAATATATCTATTTTAAATTATAGTTAACTACAGAAAATTCTGTGTAATTTTTCTGTAGTAAATTTTAACTAATGATTTAACTATACTTTAAAATAGATAAGTTAACGTCCCTTAATAAATTTTTCATTTATTACACGATGTGACAAAACAAAATCAAGTAATATAATTAGCATAAATGAATATACCAGCATTAAAAATCTGCATGCACAAAATGTTCAATACGTCCTCATATTTATACATACATATGTATATAATTTTAGAGAGGATATTTCGCTGCAAAGCAACGATTATAAATTGTTAATTTATCTTACAAAATTGCGGAGGAATATTACCGAGTATACGGAAAAGTTTATATTTTTTAATTTTTTATTTTGAATAACGTCTGGTCCGGCTATTTGGTTTACTATACAGGTATGTAGAGCTATGAATTTAAAAAATACATCAGGGTTTAGTTGAGATATTCGCCTTTGACCACCATGAGCTGTACATTTCCCAGTACTCCAAAGCTTTTGACTGCCATTCACCTGGGGGTGGCCAGAAGTGATTCGTGTGCTTACGGTTCAAATCGCAGCTCACTACGTCCGGATATTTATATCCATGAATCCTCTGGGTAGTGATCGAACACTAATTTGGGAGCGAGCTAGTGTGAGGCGTAGCACTCCGCGCGCGCTGGGTTTGGGCCCCACCACGTTAAAACCCTGCCCAATGAAAAAAAAACACATGCCTCGGATGATACCCCCTTCTTTTCACGACGATCACGGCAAACATAGCAAGGACTATGATTTGATGGTACGCACCTGGAATATCCGAACCCTTAATCGGGAAGGTGCCTCTGCCCGGCTGGTTGATGTCCTAGGGAAAATAAAGGCTGACGTCACCACCATCTACGAAATGCGGTGGACGGGGCGAGGAAGGTAAGCGTGGAGCCTTGCGATGTCTACTACAGTTGCCACGTAAAGGAGCGCAAGTCGGTGTTGGATATGTGGCGGGAGAGAGGCCGGCGTTCACTGTAGTGGACGAACGTCTAGCCACAATCCGCATCAAAGCGAGATTCTTCAACATCTCGCTCATATGTGCCAATGCTCCGATGGAAGAGAAGGACGAGGCATCCGAGGATCCTTTAGCTTAGAGCGTACATATTAGCACTGCCCCCGACACGCATAAAAATCGTGCTTGGCGATTTAAATGCCTAGGTGGGCAGCAAAGGGATATTTGACGCCAGTGTCGGAAAATTCAGCCTCCACATAGAAATGTGGGGCTGAGGCTTGTCGACCTCGGCGGGCCCTAGCATAAAAAGATCCATCAAGCTACATGGGTGTCTCCAGATCTAAAAACGGGAAACCAAATCGAGCATGTTGTGATAGACGGAAGGCATGCTTCCAGTGTTTTAGATGTACATACGTACTTTCCGAGGGATAAACATCGACTTGCACCACTATCTTGATGCAGCCAATATACCACCCCACCTCGGTTCAGCAAAAAAAGGGCCCCCCAAAAATGCAATGAAAGTTCAACGTCGAAAAGCTGCAATCAAAACAGGCGGCCAATGGATTCACCGCTCGACTCTCACACCTGCTGTGAGAGAGCACTCTTCAACAAACCGACATACGCGAGCAGTGGAACCACATTTCCCGCTCATTATTGGTACGATGAGGAGTGTCAAGAAGCTGCAGAGAAAAATGCTTGAAATGCTTGCCGACAGAAGAAACACCCGAAATTTTTAGCAGAGAGTTGAGCGACTTACGAAAGGTTTCAAGACTCCGGTAGGAACAACCATGGCGACCTTGTAACCGATGTCCAGAACGTACTCAAATTATGGAGGGAACACTTTTCGACCCTTTTGAATGGCAGAAGCACTGAAAGAAGTGGAGAAGATAAACCCGAGTTCCCAGTAGATGACGAAGGAGGCGATATTCCAGCGCCTGAGTATGACGAGGTACGAGTAGCGATTATGCTGATGAAAAGTAACAAAGCTGCCTGAGCTGACGGCCTGTCAGCTGAGCTATTCAATTACGATGGCAAGGAGCTAATTAGGTGCATACCCGACGACCGGAATTTAAGTGCGCCCTGCTCAATCCACAAAAAAGGCGACCCCGCAATGCATGCCAACTACCGCGGGATCAGCCTTCTAAGCATAGGTTGCAAGGTCGTATCGAATGTATTGTGTGAAAGACTGAATACCACCGTCAATGAATTGATTGGGTCTTATCAGTGTGGCTTTAGACCTGGCGAATCCACCATAGACAAGGTATTCACAATACGCCAAAGCTTGGAAAAGACCCGCGAGAAAAGGATCGACTCTCCCCACCTATTTATCGACTTTAAAGCCGCTTTCCACATCGCCAAAAGGAGTTGCCTATACGCCACTGTCTGAATTTGGCATCCCCTCAAAACTCATACGGCTGTGTAAAATGACATCGAGTAATACCTCCAACCAGCTCTGCCAGATTTGGGGAAGACCTCTCCGAGCCGTACGCCACCAAACGGGGCTTCAGACAGGGCGAAGATAATAAGAGCTGCAGAACTGAACTGCTCAGGAACAATTTATTTCAAGTGCGTGCAATTGCTGGCTTATGCCGATGACACTAACATTACCGCTTACAAAAACCGCGAAGGCTGTTCTGCCTTTTCCAAGTTGAACAAGGAAGCAAAGCGAAGGGGTCTGGTGCTAAATGATCACAAGACGAAGTATTTCCTGTCATCAAAAAATCAGGACATTCGCGCCTTGGCACCCATGTCAGTGTTATAATTTCGAGAAAGGAGAGAATTTCGTTTACTTAGGAACCAGCATTAACACCGATAATAATATCAGCATGGAAACCCAACGCAGAATCACTCTTAGCACTACTACTACTTTGGACTGAGTAGGCAATTCAGGAGTAAAGTCCTCTCACGACGTACGAAAACCACAATCTATCATGGCCTTGCTGGTATATGGCGCAGAAGCATGGACAATGACAACATCCGATGAGGTGGCTCTTGGAATATTCGAGAGAAAGATTTTGCGGAAGATTTACGGGCCTTTACGCGTTGGCAACGGCGAGTGCCGCAGTCGATGGAATGATGAGCTGTATGAGCTTTACAACGGCATGGACATAGTGTAGCGAATTTAAATACAGCGGCTCCACTGCCTTGACCATGTCGTTCGAATGGACACCGATGCTCCAGCTCTGAAAGTATTGTGGTTTCACTTGGCATTTCGAATTATCATCAGTTGGCACAGAAGAGAACCGACTGGCGAGCTGTGTTGAACTCGGCGAAAATAGCTTTGGCGGTTACAGCGCCAAATAAGAAGAAGAAGAAGACAATAGATCTATATCCTTATCAGTCACACAGTTTTATAATCCCGACGAAATCGTTGACGGTGGTACCGGGAGGGGAACGGTACATGACGGTAGGAAGTTTAGTTTGGGTTAAAGTCTCACACTGACGGGGCTAGGCTTTCGATGCTTCCTAGTCGTAAAATAAACATTCGCAGTAAAAAGTTAACTATCTAAATCGACGAATAGTTTTATATCAACTTTTGTGAACTTTTGCTTATGTGTTTTTGTACAACATATTTACCTCTATTGGTTACAGGGTGGGCAAAAACTCGGAGTTCGAGCGAGCGAGCGAGCAAACTCCTACTCAATGCCTCGCAGACAACGAGGCGCTCGCAGCTCGTATTCGTAGCAGCAATGAGGCGAGGCACGAGAAGTTGGCTGCTTGTTTCCTCGCGCTCCTATTAAAAGAGCGAGGCTGTTGTGTGTTGCCTCGCTCGCAGTGCGAGGCGAGTAACTGTCTGCATACTCACTCTGCTAGGAAAGACGAGTGAGCGACAAGCGAGCGCTCCGAGTGTACTATACAACACATGCATTTTTGTGCATAAACATGTGGGAATGTATGTCAATAGATTATGTACGAAAGTATGTTAATAATTGTATGTACATATGCATATATATATGTAAAGTATTATATTAGGGCAGCATTTAAAACAACAAATAAAATTGATTACATACATAAGCATAGATTATGGAATGAATTATTTTTTAGAGTTATATTCATACACGTGTACACACATAACATGCATATTTATATATGTTTGTATGTACGTATTTATGTATATATGCATTTATGTATGTATGTACATATGCATGTATTTTGTCTTTACAGAGAAAAGTAAGTAACGAAGATATTATAATCGTTTGTGCCGCAGAAACAAAAAACAAGTAAGCACTTGTTAACACCCCAAAATAGTTTGCTACTTGTAGAAGTTATGCTGTATACCTGAATGAAATATAGTCCTTGGTGAAAAAATTTATTTGTGGCCTGTTGTTCAAGGACATATGTACATATGTATGCATGTATATATGGATATGTAGACATGGGAAAATTTGCGTAAACAAAGAATAGAGACCGGTTTGCATACAACTTTGGCGTTGCGTTGGCGTCGAATTTCAAAGCAGCCGTCCACATATCCAAAATTTGGCAACGCTAAGGCTAACACAAAGCAGAAAGATCGCTGCGTCGGTCGCCACCTGTTGCAAATAAATGTAATGAAATGAAATGTTTTTTCCTTTTAATCAAATGAAGGCAAGAAATATTATTTTTCATGCAATTATTGATATGAAATATTAATTTATCTCTCATTAATATGTTAATTTAGTGGCCAAAGTAGTCTCTGCCAAGCTTCATTGTAGAACGCATACTTTTAACTTGCGTTCTGTCAAACCAACGCCAACCAGCGTTGCCGTTTTGGTTCAATTGGACCAAAATTGGTAGCTTCATTCTGCGTTGGTAGCTTGGTTGGTTTGATGAAGCTTTTGGTAGACGAAAATGTTTTGAAAATACAACTAAATTGAACATTAAAATTTGTTCGCTTAATTTAAGTTTACACTTTCAAAACACTGCTTACACGTATAAGATTTCTCTATATTTTTATATATTTTATTAAGCAGACAATTCACTGCGAACAAAAACTCACTTCCCAAAGCTATGACCGATTAGCTGTTGAGATTAACAAGAAATTACCTATCGTTTTGAAAGAAAAATTGGTGATAGGCAATTTGCAAAGTGTGAGTGTATTGGTAAAAAGGGTGAGTGCATGCAAATTGAATCAAATTTGGAATTTTTTTTTATTAAAATGCATAAAATGTCTGCTTTTGTTTTTTTCACACACAAAAAAAGGTTTTTTGATATGAATTGAATCAATCTCAAAGATATTAACATATTTTACAGAAGTTTTTTATACAATAACCTAATTATTTTATTTAAAGGCCCGAATTTATTTTGTTTTATCTTAAAGATTGGTGTGAATAATTGACCAATACTGTAAACAATATTATGTGTCGTTCTAATTTTTACCGCTAATTTGTGTAGCTAAAACCCCCGCAAACTCGTGAAATCCCATTTTAATGATGAAAAATTTTGGTAGTTTGGAAACTGATTTGGTAGGCGTTTTGGTACCTAAAAATGTTTTCAACTGACGCCAACTACAAAGTCAACGCGAAAGTTCTATGTGGACCAGCCTTAATTATCAAATAGTAGT
>NW_023458563.1:29213193-29241902 GCF_013731165.1 Rhagoletis pomonella
TTGCCGCTCTACTCTTGCGCTGCCCCCGTTTGCTTACTCGCTCGCTGGCTGCTCAGCGCGTGCGCTCGTACTTAACGAGTGCTCATTTGCAAACAGCCTCGCGTGTTGCTCGTGAGTTGCGCTAGCTCAGAGCAAACTAACGAGCGAGCGAGGGGCTAAAATGAGGCAAATCCGAACCCTGATTGGTTACAATAATTTTAAGCTATAATAAAAATTTTTTTAGTATGTTGTTGTATTTTTTATAGGCCCCCTCCACTTAATTTCGTTCTGGCTACGCCCATGCACTGGATCCTTAACTTAATTTTAATCTTCACATTAATGTGACGGTCAACAAGGCTACCTTGTACTTGCATTTGTGAAACAATGGTCAAAAGAATTTTGTAACCCTTGTATCACTAAAACCCTGTTTACAACATTAGTTAGACCGATTCAGGAATACGGTTCGGTTGGTTGGAATCCAAGGTATCAAATTTTCTCAGACAAGTTAGAATCAATTCAAAAACAACTCCTACGTTTTGCTGTAAGAAATTTGCGATGGGATTCTCAATATAATCTTCCACCTTATATGAGTCGCTTAAAACTTATTAACCTTCCTACACTTGTAAATTACTTACAGGCTCTATTTCAAGTCCGTCTCTTCTGGGTGATGTCAGCTTTAATGTTCCCTCTCGTGTATCAAGACACTTTTGCCCCCTATTTCTGAAAGCTTGTAAAACTAATTTTGAATGGCACGACCCACTCCGTTGCTTATGACAGGATTTTAACTCTCATTCCAGCACGTTTGATATATCAGATCCGCTTTTCAGCATTAAGAAGGCGATACTCTCCTCTCTCAATAAATGAATTATTAACATTAGGCATAAAATGAGCTGATGAATTTTGATCTGTAGCTGAACAGTTTCAGATCTCGATACTTAACAAACTCCTGTCTTTCGTGACTCGGCGCAAAAAATTGAAAATATTGGTTCCGCACGTCATGGGGACTGCGCCCCTCGAGCGTATGGGCGGAAATGGAGGGTAAAAACGTTGGGATTATTATTATTACATACATACATATGTATGCACATTAGGGTGGTCCAAAAATGCATGTGAAAAGTAAAGTCGGAATTTTGATGTTCTCACCCCCTATGATTGTTCTGTACCGAAAAAAGTATACCCCTATTTTTTTATTTTGAAATCAAAAAATATATAGAGGTCGCTCAAAGCGCCCAAAGTTTTCCGTGAATATTTTATATGGGGAAAGACAACTTTTCGTAGGAATGGTATAGAATTCTTAAAAATCAATATTTTTCTATCGGAAAACTCTGTTTATCTGCAGAGCGCACAATAACAATACCCAATTGTTTATTTCACCATTTTTTCATCGTTAATATTAAAAAATGGTTAAATAAAAAATTGGATATTTTTACTGAAAGTCTCCTAAAGAGAACAAGAGTTCTCCGATCGAAAACTATATATTTTCAAGAATACTATACCATTTCTACGAAAAGTTTTTCTTTCCCCATATATAAATACATGGAAAACTTTGAGCGCTTTGAACGACCTCTAAATATTTTTTGATTTCAAAATAAAAAAATAGGGGTATACTTTTTTCGATATAGAACAATCCAAGGGGGTGAGAGAATTACAATTCTGACTTAACTGTTTTTGGACCTCCCTAATGTGCATATATTTAAGCTTTCGTGCAGATGCAGTATATGTAAAAAGTATATGATGCCTTATAGCTACGAAAACATGACCGAAAGGGTAAGGATAAAAAGGATGGCAACGGCCCCAAGGACGAGTCGGCCGAAGGCGGTGCAGCTGCGCCAGGAGCACAAGGCACTGCCGGGCCGGAAACAGCATCCACGGGCGCCGGCAGCAACTATTGCGATGCAGAAAAAACGGGCGCCGACACTGCTAACTCTGGTGCGGACGGGACAAAATCATTCCGCTACTGTATGCCGACGCATGCAGTCTATAATCCACCAGTACCAACGGCATGTACTCACGGTTAAACTAAATACTCGTAAACTAAATAAATATCAAACATTTATTATGGTTTCGTTCCGATATTCTTCATATACAACAACAACCACATAGCCACATAGCGACATAGGCACAAAGCATCAATGTTATTATCGATTGTATCAATGCATACACATACTTACATACACAGACTCGATATTAATATTTAAAGTTAAATCCATACATACCATATACAATTTTAAACTTGCATCAGTCAATGTTAAGTACCTAGCCTTTATTGCATACTTACTTAGCTTGTTATTTTCAATTAATTCATTCATTTGAAAAGCCTTTAAAAGATCGTAATGTTTTGATGTTAATTTTTAGTCCAACAATTAAACATAAATATCATTGTACAGTAATTACAGGTATTGTCTTCCCAGAGAGTTTTGCTTCACATCGAAATTCGTGCTCCCTTATTTTCATTTTGACGCAGTTCAATGTTGAACCTTTTACTTTTATTTGGCTTTGCTTTTTGTTTTCGCTCAATCTAATTTTTATAACATTTCAAAACAAAAGGAAAAACGCGGTAATTCATTGAAATGTCGAATGATATTTTTATGTTTAGTCATTAATAGGAGTGGCTCAAGATGCTATATTAATGAAAGTTAAATAACAATGTATATTTTTTAAATGGAATTTCCTTATAATTTACTCTACATTCCAACCTACAGAAAGCACAGAGGATGCTTTGTCAAAAGTCCACAGATATGTACCAATATGATTCGTACATGTTATGAAACTAATATACATACATTTGTACGTAAGGGAAATTTACAAGGTATTATAACAGATATCGTCGCCTGGGTAAAAGATTATCGTATGTTAATTTCGGCAGGTTGTGGGAAATCGCGATTGAAGTTTGGAATGCATTTCTCAAAAACGCGAAGATAGATTTTCCCAAAGTCTCTGAAAATGTTACTAGTTCACAAAATTATTAGATTATTTAATTTTTAATGTTTATTGGTACTTAGATTTGAGTTTATGAAGGATTTTGTTTAGTAAAATTTTGTCGTAAGCGTCATTTGTCCACAATTTGGCAGCCACTTTGTATGAAATACGACAAAATGTGATCAACATTTCTACTAAATTAACAACACATTTTACTCAATATCTCGGAAAATAAAGGAGATATCCAAAAACGGAGAACGCCATTTTTAAGATATTGATTAGTTTAAAATGACTGCATTACTAACTAAATTATCGAAAAAATTGTAGTCAATATCTCGGAAACTAAAAAAGATATCTAAAAACTGATAACATTCGAAAGACCCTACTCCAAAATATATAACTGCATCTAGAACTAAAAATCGTCAAAATTGCGCTTATGACAATCTTTTACGCAGGCGACGATATGTAAGGCCACACATTTTTAAACGGTTAGAACAGCTTTTAACCTTTATAAATACATGACATGATGACAATAAGGCTAAACAAAAACTATTAGTACAAATATAAGGGTCTTATAGACTAATAATGGGCGGTGTTAAAAGGCTAAATTTTTGTTTACGAAAAAATAGTTGCATGAGCTCTAAAGACAAGAATTGTGTTCGAAATGGCACTTTATTTATGAATTTAATAAACTATGGGTTGTCCTAATATCTTTCTTAGGTCACAAAATTTAATGCATTTTTCCTCAGAAGCAGTGTTGCCACAAAAAAAAATACCAAATTCCTCAAAAACAAATGAAAAATCCTCAAAATCCGATCAAATTACACAACATTTTCTTATTACAGATATGAGTATTGTGGACTGCATACTATTTACAGGTACTTAATATAAAAATGAATTACATTCTCCAGTTCAATTGGTACATTTGTTCGGTTCAAAGAAAGTAGCACCGTTATTTTTTATGCCTTGGTTTGTATATAATATTGCTGCAATTATATCAGTGCTTAATCTGGTCCTCAAGTCAGTCCTACACAGAAAAGGGTTATATTAGTAATGCAGATATAATTTTTAATAGGGAAACTTATATGAACCTGAATAATCTTTTAATTCAAAAACTTTTTTCCTATAGCTTTCTAGATCCAATGAAGAATTAATGTAAATATTCAAAATAAGTTGAAAATATAACGATGGAATGAAAATAATTATCGATAACATTTTGAATATTAGCAGCAAATGCAGACAAACAAAGCGAAATATCCCTTTGCTTACAGCTATTTATGTTGTGCATGGGGGGTTTGACAAGCCGTTTGAGGGAAATGTGAACAAAAATCAAAATGTTTTGATTTTCTGGCCGCCATATTGACGTTTGATCAAACCGCCTACGTTATGTATGATAAAATCGCCTAATTCGCAACGGAATTTTTACCGAATGGGGACGCAAGAGAGAAAGTTCGAAGAAAACCAAACCCTTTTACATTGTGAACTGGAAGAAAACTAAAATTCTTTGCTTGAACGAGTCACGTTTGCATGGTGTATGGTGAAATGGGAAAAGTAGGTTTGACAAGCCGCTTGTGTGGTGTATTTCGCTCTTTATAAAACTTCGGAAAGCTTTTTGTTCAAAAATTTGCAAAGCGATTTAACAACTCTACTGTCTAAAACATGGTTGCATTTGTTATCTGCAAATATATTGAGAGAAAATTCCTCAAAAATTCCTCAAAATAAAAATCCTCAAAAAATACTCAAGCGCACCCGAAATTTCTCACGTTTTGAGGAATTACTCGCAAAGTAGCAACACTGCTCAGAAGACCGAATACTATGATGCGAGTGTGTGGTAGATTAAAACAAGTAATTTTTAGCAAAAAAAAAAACCGACTTCAACTCTCATATAAAAAAAAAATATATATATGTATATATCTCATGATCCGATATGGGACCAGCTCTGAGACACTACCTTTCCGATGCAAAAAGAATTATCGAAATCGGTTGACGTGGTCCAAAGTTATGCGGTAACATACACAAAACAAAAACAAAAAAAATATATATTCCGACGAACTGATAACCTCCTCCTTTTTTGGAAGTCGGTTAATAAAACAATACAGACATTTAACATATACAGAAGGGATTGTGGTTCGAAATCTACCACTGACATGAAAAAAAACATAAATGTATAAATTCATAAACAAAAGTGTCAGCTAAGTTCCATAAAGGGATAGCAAAGAGCGTAGACAATAAAAAGGGGGATAATTGTAGCGAGAGTGAGTAAAGCCCAAAATACAATAACGCAGTGGCAGTGGTAGCGGCAGTTTTTCGAAATCAGCTGTTTTGTGCTCAATTTATTTCATCGCAGCAAACTTCGAATGTTGAATTTGACATAAATGAAACGCAGCCAACTTCTGTTGTTGTTAGTGAAGCCTAAAAGCCAACAAAGAACAAAACTGTAAACAAACAAAAGGAAATGTCAGAAAAAGCAGTCACTGACAACGTCGTATTGTGTTTGCTGCGACAGTAATTGCCAATATTAGCAGTAACAGCTGATATTAAAAACTGTCACTGCCACTGCCACTGCGCTATTGTATTTTGGGCTTAGCAGAGACTACTTTCTTTTTGGTCAAATACGTAGGGAAGATACTTTTACTTGGAACTAGTATCGAAGAAAAGTATCGATACCTGAAAAATATCAGATCTAAAGTATCGATACCAACTCATATCGATACTTTTGAATATGAAGGTATTCCGTATGAACTAAATAAGTTAAATTTTATTTTTTAGTTCATAAGTTAACGATAATCTGGTTAGACCGACCACAGAGAGTGTTGTCTATTAATTGTTATCGAGAATGAGTTCAGCTCAATAAAAAATTTCCAAATAGCCACACTCTATAACTGTCAAAATGCACAAATCTTTATAAATGTACAAATCGTGTTGTCCCTGCTTAAGAATTTTTATTTTTTGTAATCAACTCTTTGCGGGGCTCTTTTTCTATCATGTGAACAGGGTCTAATGGAATTACTCAGTGAATTTAACATCGCGTTGAAACGTTTCTACTGAGTACTCCCCCAGTTTACTTTTCCACTCGAACAGTTGGGCCTTGTGGCGTTGTACCGACTTTGGTGAAGCATTTGGAGCGTACATTCTTTGCATTACAGTAAAACCCGCTTAAGTACCTCACGAAAAATGTCAGCTTTTTGAGGTACTTAGGCGGGTTGGGTACTTTAAAGAACCCGCTTAAGTACCTCGATGCGGGTACTTAAGCGAACATAATTACTGATGTAGTTCCATCTTCTTCTTAACTTACATAAATACTTGAATAACAACATTTAATGAAGTATACATAGTTTAAAACCAAAATCGTAGCATTATTTAAACACATAAACAAGTAAAGAAAAACTTTATTAAAAAAATATTTAGTGCAATGGTCTTTCATTTTTACAAGAATTAAAATGTTTAAAAAGTCAAAGTTGGACATATCATTTTGTACCAAATTCAAATGATATTGTTTGCCACTTATGTTTTTTTATTAATTTTTAAGGTTTTTCAGTCAATTAAAATGCAGTTCATTCCCTAACAAATACCATATAAACCAAAGCTTAAGATTTTGTAGAACACTTAAAAATAATGCATCATAATTTCAAACTTTTTTCTCAGAAGTGTTTTTTGAGTATACAGTTTTATAGTCCATTCAATTTTAGTGCAATGAGGGGCAAGTTTCAAGTAGCTAAAAGTTACCGTTGATTTTTTAGAATTTTTTTACCGAATTTGAAAATACGTAAATATTTAAAGGAATTTTAAAAGAGCACTTAAAAGGGGAAAATTATAAGCAAAATTTTAAATGGGGCACGAAGAATTGAGGTACTTAGGCGGGTTGGGTAAATAAGCGGGGAGGTACTTAGGAGAGGGATTTTCTTCTGATTATAGTAAAAAATTCACGGTGTCCAACGTGTTAGGTACTTAAGCGGGGGGGTACTTAAGCGGGTTTAACTGTATATCGAACTTGTCGCCTTCTCTCGGTTTTTGCTGGCAATTAAGCAGCCATGAAAAACAAGGCGGTTAGGAGTAACAGTGGAGGAAAAATTGCCGAAGCCAAATTTTCCTTAGTACATACATATCGGGTTTCGATACGAGTATTTGTTTCAAAAGTATCGATACCAAAATTACTTGGTATCGAACGAAAAGTATCGAGTATGTACTTGTATTTACTCGTATCGTTTCATCCCTATATATACGTTATTTGACTGGTTGAAAAGAGAAGCGCGTTCCTGTTACTCACACTCGCTACAATTATCTTCTTCTTATTGTCTACTTTCTTTTCGGATGGTTTATAAGTTTGTTCGTCACTGCATAGAAAGAATTGTGTACAGTTAAGTGGGAGATAGTTTCTTGTGATTTATAGTCTTTGTGCTTTCTTTTTCATGTTCTTTGCTGATAGCAATTTTCTCGAATTCACAATAAGCCCTCGATTTTCTAAGAAGAATTCAAGAATAGTCCGAAATGGATTTTGCTTAAGTTGGCTACGCAGTTTTGGTAACATTCGCAAGAGTAGTTCCACAAACATCTCAGGTATCTTTTCAGGTGCTGTGGAAATACCAGTTGCTGAAAATAACCCGAAAAAACTGTAAAGTACTTATACAGCCTATAGTATGAGTATGTACTTTTTAATAAAAAGCAAAAAAATAGTAAGCTATTGACTTTTATCACTTTGTACATAAAATACATTGTTAACGGTCAGTAAGTACAAATATATATTTTTTTAAGTTATAAAACATTTTTTGGAAAAGTTTTAGGAACGCTCCGTTGAAATGAATCATTATAATAATGTTGGGAAATAAAAACAAAATCAAAAAAAAAAATTAATTTCCATTTGCTTCCACAAAATTTCCTTGTATTTATTTTCAATATTCCAGGTAAGTTTATAATTTCCAAAACGAAATAAAAGCAACGTATGCGGAATGAAATACGAACTGATGCAGTAAAAAGAAACAGCTATACTTTCGGAGTCAACAAATATTGTTTTTCCACTCACATAGATATTGTCGAAATTTCCAAGAAAAGTTTTTATAGAAAAGACTCCATATATATATAGATGCCCATAACGATTGACCTGTTTAATTAAGTTTTCAAGCATAGTGCGGAGGGCTTTTTTAAAAATACTATTTTGGGACTTCATTTTGCCAATTTGAGTTATTACTTGTTTAGCCATTTAGACGATAAATAGTTCAGAGTTATATTAAGGAGTCCTTTTATGAATCCCCAAGGAAAAATATTTCCCTAATCCGTTGTACAAAACTGAAACGAATGTGGTGCAAGCAAATTTTATGAAAGCGCTTATAGCCGCTTTTAATTTTCCTTTTCAATGTTCAAAAAAATCTTGGGTAAAGTGGTTTGCACATATTTCACTATATCCCTGGCTCTTAAATAGTCTGTAATATTTATTTGCTTACTTGGTACTTTATTGTCATTATACGTTGTGATAAAACGATATCATGGAAGTATCGATACCTTTACTTGGAAGTAGCATCGAAAGAAAGTATCGATACCTACTTATATCGATAATTGTACCTATATAAGAATTGTTTGTATAAAAAAACTCTATCACATATCTATGAATTCTTATCAAAATAACATATGTGACTATCATTTTTGATTTTGAACGAATGATACTTAGTATTTTTAAGAAAAACTTTAATTTTTAAAACATGTTTTACTGGATGGCCTCCCAAAAACAAGAAAAAAGTGCGAAGTCCAAAAGTTCCCAGAGTTTTGTTAACAGAAATTGCTCCTTTTGTATGTGCGTATTTTATATGTTATGCATAAATATTTATTTTGTACAAAGAGAAAGCGATTGAGAGCAAAAAGAAAAAATTTCTTAACACAAATTTTTCTGTATTAAATATAACACTGTTCAACAGGTATGCACTGCGACCTAATGGTCCATTGTGCCCTCCGCTCTTCACAACACTTCCTCCAAGCCCAGATCCCTCAGGAAGTTCCATCGCTTATTCGGGGTTAGGGCCACATTAAGCCTAAACTCCTCTCACGTCTTCTGCTGACTGCATCACACTCGATGAGGATGTGGAGTGGTGTTTCGCCGGAAACGTCGCAAAACCGGCAAAGGTCATCTGATCATATCCCCAACTTATACAGATCCCTTTTAGTCTGTAGTGTCCTGTAAGAAAACCTGTTAGTATTTTCAGCTTCTGCTTCGGGGGGCTAATTAAACTATTGAATCTCCTCATGTTATACCCTCCCAGCAGGCTCTTTTCCTCACGCATTCCTACCGAACTATGCCAGTCCCTCATATTACTCCTCTTCTCGCTGAGCTCTTATTTAATGTTGGGGCTCACTGGCAGGAAGGGCTCAGGGCCCATCTATGCTCTCAAGGACCAGACACGATTTGATTTCAAAGGATAAAAGACTGACTATCACTCAGAATTTAGATTAGATTAGATTTAGAGGAGAGAGCAGGTCACCTAGTTACCGCGACCGAAACGATCTATTGTAACAAACTTCTATTCAACTACATGTCATCTTTGATCCACGTACTGTTAAGAAACCTCGCGAGGTAGATAAGAAACTGACTAGAGTGGATGTAATAACTCTGAATTTAAGGACGTTAGCTATCCAATGGCATGTGGTTTGATCAACCCCTCTGCGCCGGACGCAATTGTCTATTAGAGAGTGTTCTGTGTTTTCGAAAGCACCCTCAACATCCAAGAAACAACCCACCGCCACCTCTTTGTCCTCCAGGAACAATTAAATTTTCCTTGTTAGATTCTGAAGAGCGTGGATAGTAGATCTTCCTGGAAGATAGGCATATTGGTGTCTGTACAAAGGGTTCCTGGTAAGGAAACAATCCCTGATATGCCTGTCTACGATTCTTTCCACTGTTTTTAGTAGAAAGGACGTAAGACTAATGGGTCGGTATGACTTTGGTTGCTCTGCTGGTTTTCCCCCACCTTTGGGATGTAGCGGACCGTCACTTCCTGCCATTGAAGTGGAAGGGACCCCCACGCGAAACTTGCTCTGAAAAGTGGTATCAGGAGGGTAGCTGGGAAAATGGCATCTGCTCCAGGTGCTTTGAAGGCGCGTGGGCGTTTTATCCCAGTCTGCGTGTCGATTTTCCTGGTTGTGCTCAGTGGCAAACAGTCAGGAAAATGCACTTTGGCTAGCAAGTTAAGGGATTCCATGCAGCTGTTCGTAAAGAATTCATCGTGTCTTTTCAGGAGCCCTAACTCAATAGTGTGCGTCTTTGCGAGGACTCTGTGGATTCTTGCGCTTCCCGTAAGGTCCTTGTTCCCTGTACAGAAAAGAGCACATGAGTTCCTCTTAGCACATCTTATCTCTTTATTTTACTCGGTGAGGGCAATTTTATACGTTTTCCATTCACCAGTTCGTTTAGCTCTGTTAAAGAGCTTCCGGGTATTTGCCCTAAGATTGGCCAATTTGTTATTCCACCATGGAGTCTGTCTGTTGTTAAGCCTAGTAACTTCTGGAAAGGATTCATGGTAGGAATTCACAATGGCTGATGTCAGATCTGAGCAGCTAAGTTCAAGATCGACTAAGTCATTTACCTTTCGCTTGCACCTTTTCAGACCGTCCTGCAGAAGTGCATCGTATAGATCCCAATCAGTGGTACTTGGTCTTCTGTATGTGGTAGCAGTTGGTAATGTGATTTCAATTTCAAAACGGATGTGCATGTGATCTGATAAAGAAATTTCTCTGGCCACTCTCCATTTCTTGACGAAATTACTGATAAAAGGAGTGGATAGAGTGAGATCTAGAACCTCATCCCGTATACTGTTCCTAAAAGAGGGGGCCTACGTTTAAAATTTCTACCCTATTAAGGCTAATAAATTACTTACTCTTACTCACCTCTTTGATTTATGTTACTGCTGCCCCATATGGTATTGTGGTCATATTGTGAGTTGCAGTTTATGTCTGCCACAATAGTCCACTAGTCCCTGTAGTGGAAGAAACTCGTAATCTCTGGAGTCGCCGGGCAGGTACGCTGAGCAAATGATTAGCTCTTGCGTGTTTTCTCCGAGGGATAGGCTCACCTTCACTGCAATCTGGTCCTTATTGGTAAATTATGGAATGAGAAAGGCGTTGATATGATTAGCTATCATCAGGCAGGCTCTAGGCCGTCCTTCGTTGAAGGAGTCATAGAATAGCTTACCTGGTAGTCCCTTTATCTGGTTCCCATAAATGTACGGCTCCTGGATAAAGGCGATGTCACTCAGAATTACAATTCTCTCATTACGGTATCCTCTGTTAATGATGGTCTCCGCACACAAATAGATGGCGTATACTTCTGCTTGAAATATGTTCGGAAATTTCCCCATAGGAAGGGAGATCCTGGTCCTGGATCCAGAGATTCCAACCCCTTTCATCCTGGGGTCTTCGATCCGTCTGTGTACCACTCCAGTATAGTACTGAAGCACTCTCTCCAAGGAGGAGGTACTCCAGATTGCTTTACTGCCTAACTTAATCTTAAACCTCTTTTCAAAAACTATAGTTCTACATATGTCGTCCCTCGGAAACAGAGCTAGCGGGAGCAAGGACCCTAGCTTCGCCATGCTCCTGGAGAAAATGACCTTTCCTGTTCCATATTCGTCTCTAGCAAAACTGAGTAGAGCTCTTTTGGCGATCTGTTCCATGGTTATATAAAGGGGCTCGAGTTCAAGGACCACTTCCAGTGCTGTCATCGGACACGTGCTCATCGCTCCCGCTATGCATATATATGCCAGTGATTTTAGCTTAGTGAGCGATTGTCTCACGGTAGCCAGAGTGCTTCTTGAAAACCAAGCCACTTCCCCATATGTCACTATTGGCTGTACTATCATGGCGTAAAGCCATCTTCGGATCCCAGGGCTCATCTCCAGGATTTTCCCGGCAGACGCTTACACACCATTAATGCTTTTGTGGCCTTGGATGTGGTCGCATCCACATGTTTCTTCCATAGCTGTTTGGTGTCCAGGATTAATCCTAGGTACTTCACTTCACTGGCGACATTGACCACGACCTCATCCACGGTAATGTCCTTCATGCCCGGTCTTTTCCTAGTAAATGGAACTATGGCGGTTTTGGCTGGATTAATACTAAGCCCTAACTTGGCACACCATTCCTTTGTTATTCTTAAGCTTCTTTGAACGATGTCGCAGAGGGTGCTCTCAAACCTCCCTCTGGCAATGATCACTATATAGTCCGCATAGCCTTGGCAGCGGATACCATTATCAGAGGGAAGCTGGGAGAGTTCATCAATTACTAGGCGCCATAGAAGGGGAGATAGCATAACCCCACCACCCTCCCCCACCTCACAGAACAGCCCTTTTTTGTTTGTACTTGTACCATGCTGTCTCCTACGTCGGTTACAGCAATCCTAGTACGCAGCAGTGTATCCACCCATTTTCAAATCACCGGCTGTACATTTCTTCTCTCCAGTGCCCTGCGCACCCCCGAGTAAGACGGATTGTCAAACGCTCCCTCTATGTCGAGGAAAGCACATAGCACTATTTCTCCACATTGAAAGGCCTCCCGCATCTCTGTCGTCAGTTGGGCTGTGTCCGTGGACCTTTCAACTCTGTATTCGTGCTAATAGGGGTGTAGAGGTGTTACCTTCAGAAAGTTATATCTGATATAGTTGTTCACTATCTTCTCCAGTGCCTTCAAGACAAAGGAGGTTAGACTTATGGGTCTGAATGACTTCGCTAGCGAATAATCCCTTTTACCCACTTTCGGGATAAATATTACTTCGCCACAACTGTGGAATGTAAGCTTCCGCAAGACTGCTTCGCATTATGTCCAACAGGTTCAGCGTCAATTCCTCGCCACCCTGTTTCAGTATGACTGGCCGGACGTCATCCACCCCTGGGGCTTTAAATCGTTCAAACGAACCCAGCGCCCATCTGACTGAATATTGGGTGAGTATACTTCTTGCCAGTTTCCAGTCAGATGGTCGCGGCCTTGTCTGCTCCAGTCCAGTGTAGGTGCCGTCACTGCGTTTTAGCGCAAGTTCCGTTTCCACCGTTTCTCTGGCTAGAGCCTTGTGTAGCCCCGCATCTGTTGGGTTATTAGAAATACCTTCACAGAAGGTTCTATAAATGGATCTCTTCGCCTTCCTAATCTCCTTGCTGTAGATCGTTAGTTTAGCTGCATACTCATCCCAGCCTTCCGTACGCTTGGCCTTGTTGAAAAGTTTGCGTACCTCTTTCCGGAGTACTGAGAGCTCCCTTGACCACCACGCGGTCTTGGTTGTCACTTTTGGTTTGGTCTCAGGGCAGCTATAGTTGAAGGCGTCGATCATTATGTCCGTTAGCCTGTTAATCTTATTTTCTAGCGAAATACAGCCCTTTCTTCTATGCTCTCTCTTTATACCCGGTAGGTTTGTAGCTAAAAGCTCTCTATATTTATCCCAGTTAGCGTTCCTGGGGTTCCTCATTGGAGCGTATGCCTTGACATCCGCTCCCAGCAAGACTTGGATAATTCTATTGTCAGACATGTATGGCTTTGTGAACCTCTCCATTGTCTGAGTAGATCGTTACCCATACTGTTGCTGAGGGCAGGACCCTTACTCTTGTGATAAATCTTGGGCTATTCCCCACTTTATTTATGCTCAGATCTTCACTTAATATGTACTCTAGTAACGACTCACCCCTTCTGTTAGTGTCGAAACTTTCCCACTCTACGTGGTGAGCATTAGCATCAGCGCCGAGGATCAGTGAAAGTCAGGCTTGTCTGCAATGCCTCACGTTGTACCTCTGCAGGGGGCATGTTGTTGGTGTCCCCAGGAAAATAAGCGGCAGCGAGGTTTAGGTTCATTGGTCTTCCGTCCACCCGAAGCGTTACGTGCACTGCCACTACGTCTTGCGTTAGGAACTCTGTAGTGCAAAAATAATCAATATTGTTTTTAAGCTCTACGCATGCTCTGAGTCTCGCAGCAAGGTCCCATATTACCTTATTAGTTGCTCCTTTGAGGCCCCTACCTGGCCTCTGTAAGTCCACAGCTCCTGAAATTGTAATATGCCCAGATCGTCCGTCGAAAATCTGCTTCCAATTACAGCCGAGGCTGCAATCGCATGATGCAGATTGATCTGGGCTACTTCCAAGGGCGGTGGGTGCGTCATCATTGCTCGTCGAGGTCCGAGAGCAACTCAGTCTCCTCTTCGCCACCCTCTTTCTTGTTCGTTGCCTTCTGTCACCAGGGCCGCATTGTGACAAAGCTGAATCTATAGTTCAGCTTATATTCAGCCCTTCTGACGCTACTGAAAGAGTCTTCGTCGATCACTACATTAAGACATAGACCAGCGCTCGAAATTACACGCTACGTAGGGTGTTGAGCCCCACAGGAGTCTGGGGTGTTAAATGCCCGCTCCTCCTCTTAGCAGCGGGTGCGGTTTTGCCGGAACCCTCTCTTTCCTACCTTGTTCACTATGCTTTTCATGCTTTTTCTCTCTGCGAAGCCCGATCTTCCGCTTTTCAGCGGGTGCGATCTCGCCTGTACGCCTGTCTCGGTGGTGTCCCGCACTCCGCTTATCAGCGGGCGCTTCCCTACCTTTCTCGCTATTATGCTCGCCCATCCGCCTAACGGCGGGTGCGGTCTGTTTGCGAGAGTTCTCTGCTGTTGTTGTTGTAGCAGCATACAAAATCCCCAAAGACTTTTTGGGGAGTATTGCTGGAGTGACAGTCCTTGGCCAGATATAAATCTGGGTCGTTCCTGTTACGTAGACCCGAATGTCGTGGGAACGAGAGTTCTCTTGCCTTCGATATTGCTGGATGTGGTCGCTTAGTTCTTCCCCGAAGACGGTTTGGCAAGAGCCAGTTCCCTAGCCCCATCGGGTAACTTACCTTCCTCCAGGTACCTCACATAGCATCACGAAGATGCCCCATTAAGGCCAAGTCGCCGGCGGTCGTCCAGGGCTCCTGGTTGCCTCAGAGGCGGAAGTGTGGGTGGTTTTCCTCGCCAATCCAGGTGGCGCTCTCTCTCCTGCCTCGTGGAGTCTCGATATGCAGTGGAGCTAGTATGACTGCAGGACCTATCCCGCACTCGAGTTGGTTCGCTGTCGTGCCTACTTCGGTGCCCCTTTTTCTGTTCGGTGTTCTCATGCCCACCTATTGATTTAATATACTTCTCATGGAAGATGCCTGAGCTGGTGCAGGCTTCCTCTTCCTCTCGTGCATGCTCAATAAATAGAGCTGCCTCAGCATCGGAGAGACTGTCTAGAAAGTTCCTCCTCCGAACCACGTGCGTGCTACCTTTCTGCTTAGTTTGTGCCTCCTTTCGTTGTTCAGTCTTTGTAGCCCTTTAGTTTTCTTAGTATCTTCTTCTTCTTTTGGTTGTTTGTTGTTGGTTTTGTTTTTGTTTTCTTTGGTTGGCTTCATGTCGTTCGTAAGACCGCGTGCCTGACTTGCCATGCGTAGCAGTCTATTAGTTATAGGGGGATCTCGTCGTCCGCCGCGCCAGCGCCCCTTGTCGCGGTAAGGCTACCGTTATTCCTCGAGGCGGCCCGGTGTCGAGAAAGCGCCATTTATAATACAGCCGGTTTTCAGCCAGGAGGGAACTGCAAACCATCCAATGATATATTTCTGAAAGATAATTTTTGGAGGAAAAAGTTATGGTGTAGTGTAGGCATTCATATCGCTAGTTTAGAGTGAAAAGTTGCTAAGTCCGTTTATAGAAAATTTACAAAACATTGAAGAATTTTGCAGAAGGTTCCGTTGCAAATTAAAAGATTTCGAACTTTTTGTGAGCTTATCGATTTTTTTGCCTCTTTTGGACTTAGTTAATTTGCCTTTAATTGAATGTAAACAGGAAGACGTAAAACAAGCACGTTAGTTAATCCTTTTTGAGACGTTCCATTTTCAATTTGGCAACTAAACTGCCAAAAAATTTTAGCTATTCAAAATAATAATTAGATTGAAAAATAAAAGTCCGGGTATAAAATTGTCACTGAATCGGGTTTCGATACAAGTACTTCCTTCCGATACCTACTCAGTACTCAGGGCAAAAGTATCGATACCAAAATTAATTGGTATCGGACGAAAAGTATCGAATATGTACCTACTTGTATTTACTAGTATCGTTTTGTCCTCAATTCTTGTTACGGTCTCATTTCGCTGCTATGTGAAAAAGGTTTTTTCGCACTCGTGGATTTCCTTCTACTTCCTATTCTATAAAGCCGACATTGCCTTTGCAAATAAAGTTTTTTAAGTCTCAAAGAAAAAAAATGAAAAAGCACGTTACTTTTCGAGACAATGGGCCGTATGCATGATTCAATAATTAAAGGTTTGCTCATTAGTGACATTAGAGTTTTGACACTCCCTTAGCTCCCTTACAAAAGCTTTGCACACACACGAACCACACACAGTGCCTTGCTAAGGGAGCCGATTTTGTCAAGAGGGAGCGAGAAAACTGTTTTTTGAGCAAACTTTTATTGAATCATGGGCCGTATGCATAAAACCTAAGCAAATGATTTTTCTTAAAATTTCAAACCGTTTACTCGATTTGTCCAAATAAATTTAAGTGCAAAGTACGAAACTTTAAGGTCATCCGTGAAAAAAATGCAACTAAACTCTTCTTCAGGGTGCTCGCGCATTTCATTTACTTCAGTAAGAAAATTATTTGCAACAGCAATGCAGTTCCGTACAGAGCAAAAACTAGCTAATATAATAGAGTATGGTTTTTACTAATTAGAAAATTAATATGACAACAATAAGGAATCGCCTCTACCTTCGTCCCTAAATAATTCAATACGATGGTCTTTTACATTTCTCTTAGAAGTCAGTTTTACTTAGTTCAAAAATTTCCTTAGCTTTTTAGCAAAAAACGGGGATTTAGTACCAAAACAGAAGCTAAAAAATGGACATAAGCTAGGCACACCCGCCAAACATACCTTTTAGATCTGCATATAATAGTTATGTTAGTGTTTGTCCGAGCTTCTCCTCCGATTCGTGGCGTACGCCTTGATGTTGTCACACAATAGAGGAGGGACCTACAGTGTTACGCCGACTCCGAACGGCGAATGATTTTTTTTGAGAAGCTGTTTTTCATGGAATAGGTTTTGCTACTGCCTGCCGAGGTGCGACCGCTATTAGAAAAAAACTTTTTTGTTTATAAGTAAGTAAAGGGTTTGGAAAACGCCGAAAGGTTCAAAATAAAACGCAAGTATTCGTAAGAACCCCTCAAAAAAAATGCTTAAAAATAAAAGGGTAGAATGCCGACAATTTTCTTTTATATTTGCCCTAATAGCTAAGGGGCGTAGATGCAAATATGAAATGAGAGGAATCGAATGAAACCAAAATGTGGCACGACAAATCGTTCTCCATCTTTCGCTATATTTTAGAAATCGGTATCTCCACTCCATACATAATAAATAATGTAGTACTTAGGGTCGTCAAAACTTAAAACTACAATCAATAAATGATCATATTTTCTATACTAAGGCGACACGACAGTTATAAAACAAAGTACCCCTGTTTCCTTTAGAACTCAGTTTTTTAAACATATGTACATATGTATGTATATTACCAGAGCTGTAAAATGATTGAATCAGTAGGATCTGCATTCACTCGGCATTCTTTTCAAAATTTTGATTGTTTGACTGTATAAAAAAAACCTTATTCCTGAGTGGCTTAAATTATTTATTTTGAAACAAAAACAAACGTAATGTGTTATTGAACGGTAGAGTTCCATTCAGTATAGAATGTAAATGTAACAAAAGCATTCGCAATCATCGTGTTTGTAAATTTTTATTGAATGCAAGCACTTTTGATCATTCAGTACCACACTGAAAAAATATGCCTTGACACTAGAAGAAAATCTTTATAGGAGAAAATAGTCGGCCAAAATTCTTTTAATGGACATGTCGGGATAAAATTTTTACCCTAAGCTATGTTAAGAGTAAAAACTGTAATATGTAAAAGTGGACGGGGTTGGACACGCCCACATACAGTCATGTGAAAAATAATAGGGACACGACATTGTCACCAGTTTCGGCTATTTTTGTTTGTTTAATGTTTATTTTTTTTATAAAAATACAACTAACTGTCTAACAAAAACCACATAAGTCCAAATTTCAAAGTAGAAAAAATCAACAAAATTATAAAACAACACAAACCTGTTTAATAAGAACTTTTAGAAAAAATCGAGGTGTGCAGTTTTATAGTCCATTAAATTGTAGCTTAAGAAATTGCAAGTTTGAAGTGGCTAAAAATTTGCGTTGATTGTTCATAATGTTTTTTTTTGGCGAATGGTGTTACTATTTGCTTCCATAAAAAAAAAACAAAATTGTCAAACATACTTTAAATGGTAGAAAATGCGTGACACCTTCAGGAAAAAAAGTATTAAAAATCAAAGAGATTTCTTAGCCACTTAAAATTTGCACTTTCTTGAGCTAGAATTCAGTGGGCTATAACACTGCATACATAACTTTTTTCTTAAAGTTCTTATATAAAAAGATTTGTGTTCTTTTAAAAATTTTTTGAAATTTTCTATTTTTTTACAAAATTTGAAATTTGGTTTTTGTTAGATAGTGAGTTGTATTTTTATAAAAAAATAAAATAAACATTAAACAAACAAAAAAAAAACCGAAACTGGTCACAATGTCGTGTCCCCGCCCACTTTTACATATTACAGTTTTTACTCTTAACAGACCTTAGGGTAAAAATCTATTTTCGGGCGCCACGATTTGAATTGGTGGAAACTGTCGGTTGACATTTTAATGAAATTATTTCTTTCTTTTCGAACCAATTATAGTGATTTTTGCTGCTGATTTTTGGCATTTGGATCATTGCCAAAACAATGCAAATTTTTTACAAACGTAATTAATACATTTTTGCAACTCATACCGATCTGGCTCAAAACCCTCATATTCAATATCTTTCTCTATTGCACCCAGCAAATTTTGAACTTTTTGGGAATGCGTACCGAAATTTTCACGCAAAATCTCAAAAACATGCAATCGAGAACATTCGCAGTGTTAACTTGTGCCTAGAAACATTTTGAATTAGAAAACTAGACAAATCAAAAAATAAACATGAAAAAAACTGTAGAAAATAAAGAGCTTGGGTTAGGTTATGGAATACTACGCGAGCCTCTGCAAGTCAATGCATCCACACTGAACACTTTTATAATCTTAAAATATTAACAAACAATATGTAATTAAAAATATTGAGGGCCGATAGGGGATACATACTTAAAACATCCTAAATACTTGAAAGACGAATCAAGAAACACACAAAATCCTACTTTTCTAAAACAACGATTTGCATAGAACACAATACGAATTATCTAAAAGTTTAATTGAGAAATAAAGCCAATACCTTTATGTACAATATCCATTGCATAGAATTTAACTCACTCGGCTTTTCACAATATTTTAATTACGTTAAATCCAATTCAATTTTCAGCGTGCTGACGCTGTACAAATACAAGTAATTTTTAGCAAAAAAAACCGACTTCAACTCTCATATAAAAAAAAATATATATCTCATGATCCGCTGATCGGATCTTAACCAGATTAGTATGGGACCACCTCTGAGACACTACCTATTATCGAAATCGGTTCACGTGGTCCAAAGTTATGCGGTAACATACATAAAAAAAAAACAAAAAAAATATTCCGACGAACTGATAACCTCCTCCTATTTTGGAAGTCGGTTAAAAATGAACAATTGATGACACTTTTGTTGCTTTATTCAGAAACAACCGTAAAGCTGATGCCAGATAAAACTTTGTGGCTTTGCGTGCCATTTATAACTTTGCCAGCAAAGCGCCAGAAGCAAAAAGTATGCCACAATAACGCCAGGAAAACAATTTTGTACTGCTTTTTTACTCCTCAAAATTGCTGTGGATCTCATTTATTTAGCTTTAAAAATATCAGAAATGTAATTAAATTTTATGTTTCTGCATGAAAACTCGAATTTGGACGAAACAAAATAAATATTAAACCGGCTGATTGTTGAAAGCGCCCAAAAAGATGGGAGTTGGCCATCTTTTCGCTTCGCGCTGCGGCTGTGAACTAAATTTAAATTTGTTTGTAGAACTTTTTATTATTTTTTTTTGTAGAAGCCTTTGAACTTTATAAAGTAGAATTTTGGAAATTTAAAAATGTATGTATTTTAAAAAAGGACATCAAATGTATGTGGATAAACCATGCACTGAATTATTCGATGGTTGTTATGCATAATTATTTCATGCTCTGCATATTTTCCATTATTTTAAAGAAAAAAATTATAGATACTAATTGTCTTGGAACATTTTGCACTCAGTTTTTAAACAACCAAAACTATAAATTTGTACAAGATGTTCATGTGAATCAAGCTGCGTTTCATGCGTGGAGGAGTCCAAGCATAAGCATCCATTCGTAGGACATGGCTTAGCCCGCGTGGCCGCTAGGGTTGCCAGATGCTGAAACAGAGAAAGGAGTACATTTCTATTTTCGATAGAAAAAAAGCAGTACAGAACTTAAAAAAGGAGTACAATTTTGGTTTTAATTTTTTTGTGCAATTTATTGTTACAAATTAATGGTAATTTTTAGGTACAAACAAACACGGATATCATAGAAATCTTTTTCAAAGCAACAATAAATGCTAAAAATAAATAACTAAATTCTACAAAGAATTCCAGGCTATTCCTGAATGTATGGCAATTTTTTTATTTTATAATTTTTTCTGATTTTTATACCCCGCCCTGCACCTACCTGCCTACGACCATGCTTACACCTTTTCACTATCACACTTGACTTTACTTACTAAGTAGTGTTTGCCACAATATGAATGGCAAAGTACAGGGCGCAAAATAATAACTGTCGCAAAGGTTTTTCGAAAAATAAAAGAGTCCTTTAAAGATTTTGCGAAAAAAAGTATTTTTTGCTAACTTTATAAATAGTGTACTTTAATTTTATTACTTAGTTTTAACACTTGAACCCTTATTTCCATTTGCCAGCTTTGGGAGATAAGTACATGCTTTTTTCAGGTGTATTTTTTCTTATACTTTTTATAAAAAAAAAGAAAACTGTATAGGTAGAGGGTTGGCCGAATGAATGGCCTCCTAGTCACCAGTTCCAAATCTTTTCGATTGCTGAGTATGAGGCCTTATGTTGGACAAAAGACGGAGTATAAAGGAGCCAAATGGAGGAAATTAGCCTATGGTTACAGAAGATATCGTCACTACACACGAATAAAGGCTCGCTAGTGTTTTGACGGCGAAAAAAGGCGCGTAAAAAAATTTTGCGAAAAAAGATGCTTATGAAAAACTTCGGCGAAGTATGTTAAGAGTCTTTGACGCTGAAGTTTTTTTATGCGTCTTTTTTCGCCATCATTTTTTGAGCTCGCGCCTTTATTCGTGTCTAGTGACGAATATGTAATAAAGTAACCGACGAAGACTTGCGTGCCGCTTGAGCTTTTCTCTCAAAGTGTTTACCGCTGGTAAACGCAAATGAAGGTTAAAATTTAAAAACTTATTAATAAAATTTAAGTAAAATCTGTGGATAATTAACAATAAACTACTTTTTTCGCAAAATCTATAAAGTTCCCTTTTATTTTTCAATAAAACCTGTGCAACAGTTATTATTTTACGCCCTGTATATGATAAAATATTAATAGCTGGAAAAAGGAGTACAAAAGAAGTACAAAACTAAGAAAGGAGTACATTTCCAGATATTTTTTTTTGGGAGTACAAGGGAGTACATTACAATAAAAAGGAGTACGTTTACTCCCAAAAGCAGTACTTCTGGCAACCCTAGTGGCCGCTATGCATTGATGCGCGACACGTATGTCAATATCGTTTTAAAGTTCATACACCTCATTATTCCATCATCTAAACTTACATATTTTTCTTAGTGTATAAAATTTGATTGGAACTGAATTAGAGAATGCACACATAGCAAAGTGTTCATTCATCTGGAAGCTAATTCAGTATTGAATTCAGTTTACTTCAGCATTCTCAGTTTTTCATTCAGGTTTTTCCCAACTTGTTGTGTGAAATCAATTATTTTTTGAACGATTGTAGATTTAAAAAAAATATAAGCCACACTACCAGACAACAGGAAAAAGAATGAAATCCTACTTGTAAATATTTCATGATTAAAATTTTAAATGATTGCACAGTTTCACATCTCTGTTATATATATACATATATGTATTTGCTCCCCGACTCTTTCCTGTCAACTTTCGTCTGTGAAAAAAACCAATGCATGTTTTTTTCATAGTTTTTTTGTTTTATTAGTGCTACCAGTTTGATTTGGTTTAAATTGAACCATTTGTTAGGCTTTACTTACCGACATTTCGCTTAGCTTTTCAGTATCAGGTTGATTTGTTTATTGACTTGCACAGCAATAAAATGTAAAACACTAACAAAAAAACAGCAAAAATGAAAGTTATATTAATACTTTAGGAATAAATAATTCAGTTAAACACTAAAAACTTATTAACTTACATTATATTTAACAGTGGACTATGAAATTTAAAACTAATAATCATTAAACTGAATATTAATCACACTTACCATGAGTTTCGCCAGAAAACAAACTCAACCGAAAATTTTCATCTGCCCGTAGTGAATACGCATATGTACTTAGGGTGACCAGACGTCCTGATTTATCAGGAAATGTCCTGATTTCAGGGTCGAATTAAAGTTTCCCGACTGATTTTTCTTTTCCCGCCTAATGCCCTGATTTTTACAAAGCTGTCCTTTTATAAACATTTTAGTGTGTTAACATATCGTTTGCCGCTTGTTTGTACATCGTTCACATAATAATATAGTGAAGCGCTGAACGGCTGAAAATCATGTTGTGGAGTTGTACTCTAAGATTGGGTGCATTGCAACCTGTGTAAGTTGCGCTAGTACGCACTGGGGAAGTCGAGCAAGCTTGTATAGATAAGTAACCGTCCTGACCTTATTTCGGAAGTGTCACTGTGTGGTATCTCATGACCAGTAGTGCGATTCACTACGCGATTTTAACAACTCCTGTTATTGTTAAGTCAGCTAAATGACAATTTTAACAATTTAGCTTTTCAGTAAACGTTTCCCTAACAACATTCGTTAGCGCCAAATCAGCTGTTGTCGTTAACGATAACAAAGGCCGCTAATTTGACGACGTCTAGATTGGTGTTGTTAATAAAACATAAAAAGTACGTTCTAAAATTTTTTCATACACTGAGGGAAAAAAATTTTACAATTAAAAAAAAAAACGTGCACCGGAAAAATTAACATCTATGCTAAAATACATCGCCAGAAAAATATCGATATATCGATGGTTTTCGATGTTTCACAATTTGTTAGGTTGTAGTCATATTCTTCTTCTTCTTCTTATTTGGCGCTGTAACCGCGTAAGCGATTTTGGCCGAGTTCAGCAAAGCACGCCAGTGTTTCTCTTCTGTGCCAACTGATTCCAATTTGATACGCCAAGTGAAGCCAAGTCCTTCTCCACCTGATCTTTCCATCGCAGTGTGGGCCTCCATCTTCCTCTGCTACCACCAGTGGGTTCCGAGTTGAATACTTTCAGAACTAGAGCGTTGGTGTCCATTCGAACGGGATGGCCAAGCCAGCGGAGCCGCTGTATTTTAATTCGCTGCACTATGTCCATGTCGTTGTAAAGCTCATACAGCTCATCGTTCCATCGTCTGCGGTACTCGCCGTCGCCAACGCGTAAAGGCCTGTAAATCTTCCGCAAAATCTTTCTCTCGAATACTCCTAGAACCGCGTCATCGGATGTTGTCATTGCCCATGCTTCTGCGCCATATACCAGCATGGTCATGATGAGTGACTTATAGAGCGTGGTTTTCGTACGTCGAGAGAGGACTTTACTCCTGAATTGCCTACTCAGTCCAAAGTAGCACTTGTTGGCGAGAGTGATTCTGCGTTGGATTTCGATGCTGACATTATTATCGGTGTTAATGCTGGTTCCCAGGTACACGAAATTCTCTACTTTCTCGAAATTGTAACTGTCAACAGTGACGTAGGTGCCTAGGCGCGAATGTGCCGACTGTTTGTTTGATGACAGGAGATACTTCCTCTTGTCCTCGTTTACCACCGGGCCCATTCGCTTTGCTTCCTCATCCAACTTGGCAAAGGCAGAACAGACCTCGCGGTTTTTGATACCGATGATATCGATGTCATCGGCATAAGCCAGCAATTGCACGCTCCTGTAGTAAATTGTTCCTAAGCGGTTCAGATCTGCAGCTCTTATTTTCTTCTCCAACATCAGATTAAAGAAGTCACATGAAAGGGAGTGACCCTGTCTGAAACCCGGTTTGGTGGCGAACGGCTCGGAGAGGTCTTTCCCAATTCTGACGGAGCTGGTGGTATTGCTCAACGTCATTTTACACAGGCGTATAGACAACTCCTTTTACTGCTGTCAAAAGCGGCTTTAAAGTCGACAAATAGGTGGTGAGTGTCGATCTTTTTCTCGCGGGTCTTTTCCAAGATTTGGCGTATTGTGAATACCTGGTCTATGGTGGATTTGCCAGGTCTAAAGCCACACTGATAAGGCCCAATCAGTTCACTGATGGTGGGCTACAGTCTTTCACACAATACGCTCGATAAGACCTTGTAACCTATGTTTAGAAGGCTGATCCCGCGGTAGTTGGCGCGAATTTCGGGATCACCTTTCTTATGGATTGGGCAGAGCACACTTAAATTCCAGTCGTCGGGCATGCGTTCATCTGACCATATTCTGACCGGGAGTTCATGATCAACTACTCGCCGCCGTACTTGAATAGCTCAGCTGCCAGGCTGTCAGCTCCAGCAGCATTGTTGTTTTTCAGCCGCGTTATTACTATTCGTACCTCGTCATAGTCAGGCAGTGGAACGTCGACTCCGTCATCATCGACTACGGGCTCGGGTTCTTCTTCTTCACAACTTTCCGTGCTGCTGCCATTCAGTAGGGCGGAAAAGTGTTCCCTCCATAATTTAAGTACGCTCTGAACATCGCTTACTAGGTCGGCATTGTTGTTCTTACAGGAGTACGCCTTGGTCTTGAAAGCTTCCGTAATTCGCCTAACTCTCTGGTAATATTTTCGGGCATTCTTCTTGTCGGCCAGCATTTCAAGCTCTTCGCACTCACGTATTTCGGGGTCTCTCTTCTTATTGCGACAAATATGTCTCGCCTCCCTCTTCAGATCCCTATAGTGGTAGTACAGCGTGGCCCTGTAGGCGGCATCTTTTTTCTCTGCAGCTTCCTTACATTCCTCATCGTACTAGTTGTTCTTTCGGGCTCGCTGAAATCCGACAACTTCTTCAACGGCGGTACTTAATGAGCGGGAAATGTGGTTGCACTGCTCGCATATGTCGGTTTGTTGAAGAGTGCTCTCCGAGAGCAGGTGTGAGAGTCGAGTAGCGAAAGAACTGGCTGTCTATTGCGATTGCAGCTTTTCGACGTTGAGCTTTCCTTGCATTTTTGGGCGCATATTTTTTGCTGCACAGAGGCGGGTGCGTACCTTGGCTGCAATAAGATAGTGGTCCGAGTCGATGTTTGGGCCTCGGAGTGTACGTACTTCCAAAACACTGTAAGCGTGCCTTCCGTTTATCACAACATGACCGATTTGGTTTTTCGTTTTTTGATCCGGAGAAGGCCACGTAACTTCATGGATCTTTTTATGCTTGAACCCAGCACTGCATACTACCATGTTTCGGGCCCTGGCGAAGTCGATCAGCCTCAATCTCTTGTCGGACGTTTCGTCGTGGAGGCTGCATTTTCCGACGGTGGTTCCAAGGATCCCTTCCTTGCCCACCCTGGCATTGAAGTCGCCATGCACGATTTCGATATCATGACGGGGGCAGAGCTCGTGCGTACGCTCCAAGCGCTCATAGAAGAGAACCTTGGATGCCTCATCCGTCTCTTCCGTCGGAGCATGAGCGCAGATGAGCGAGATGTTGAAGAATCTCGCTTTGATGCGGATTGTGGCTAGACGCTCGTCCACCGGGGTGAACCCAGCGCACAACCCATTGCTGGGATGGGGGTGGTTTCGCAACCAAATACACGTTTATATAGCGAGCCGCCTGCTCCAAGCAGACACCCGCTTGCAGCCGCACCTACTGGTGAACAGACGCTGCAGACTTCAGTGAGCCCTTAAACCGAGTAAGTCGTTGCATACCCAGCGCAACGACTATATCCCATTGCACTCCACACATTAAAAGGAATATTTAAAACTTTTCAATTACAACTCTCTGTAATTCAATTAGAAAAAAACTTACATATTTATGGATGTATTTCCCTGTATTTATTTACCATTCTGCTACTCTTCTTATAAAAGGAATAAAAATGCCTATCGTAGTAAGTTCGCTGAGACTGAAGTTCGAAGGCCCAACTTCGTTGAAATTTCAACAAAGCAATGTGGTTTATGAAATAAAATTCAATGGAAAAGAAGCCGAAAACTACCACAAGGTGTACATTGGAACAACCAAGCGAGCCCTGGCTAATAGTCAAAGCGAACACGAAACAGTCATCAAAACAACAAAAATGTGAATAGCCGTGATCACACAGCTGATTTGGCGAAAATAATGCACTTATTTCCAGCGATCTACAAATCGTTCAGGGACAAATTATAAATCAAATTAAAGTGCTCGATCTGGAACTTTGCACAAACTTTTCAGATTTAAGATATATTGAACTACTTTCGAAATATTTGCGTCGAAAGATTTAAAAAATTTTACATCGCGCAAAGCATTGCTACGTTCATTTCGGGACATAAGAAAATGAAAAATTGTTCCATTTATACGCTTTCGTCCCTGTTTTTGTTTCATATCAAGCAATGCTATGTACGTTCTTGCGAATGTAGACAGCGATACGGCGGAAGATCTAAAAAATAAAAATGTTGCTTTTCGGGCAGGTTTGGAATTCACTTCCGAGTGCCTGCCAATTTGAATTCAAAGCGAGTTTAATTTAAATTCACTCAAAAGTGAATGGCAGAACCTGCCTGTTTGCCCTGTACACACATCCATATGTAAATCTTATATGGTTTATTTTGACTTTTTTTTTCTAATGAGACAAATAAGGTTCTATATGTATTATATATCTATATATAATCGTACAGAGACAATTTATATATCAAATTAAAGTGCTCGATCTGAAACTTTGCACAAACATTTCAGATTTAAGAATCATTTTATATGCACACATATTTGCGCGGAAAGATTTTTAAAGTTTTACATAGAGCAATTTTGAAATGTAAAACTGAATCTCACGCACACATTCTCATTGTCAATTTCCAACAACAAGAATCTTCAACAATTTCATTTCTTTATATTCAATTTAGTATAATTTTGAAATGTGGAAAACTTAAAAAAAAAATCCCGCCGGACGAACTGAGGGTACGGTAAAGTATTTTCAAACTCTCAATATACGTATATGCGTTTCAGTGAATTTGATTATTTCAGTTTTTTCTTGCGGGTTAGAGAAGGGCGAGAACTTTCGTCAAACTCAAAAATTAAGATAAGTGCCACAAGAGATTATTTTGCGAGATTTAGTCGATTGGGTACTTGACCTCAGCCTGGTGTAATTAAGCAAAACCACTTGAAGCATCGATCAGTTTCGTGTCAATTCAAAATTATTGTAGCGTTAGCAATAACAATAAATAAGTCAGACCCTAGCAAGAGGGTTGCTTTTCGCATGGTCAGCTATGTAAACGTATTGAGTAAAGTATGATCTTGCCAAAATACCAAGGTTAAAGTAAACTAACAAAAGTAAAGCATACAAATTTGTTAGACCACGGAACACCCCGATTTTTGGGGATTATGACTAGTATATAATTTATGTAGAGAAAGGAGCAAAAACAAGACACATTAGAAAGCTTACGAATAATGCGGAAAAGGTACAATGCAATGAACAAGCAAAATAAAACTAATGGCAGCGCTGCAGCTTACTTATTATGTTTATAAAAATTATTAATATTCAGTTCAGACGAAGCCACCGCAAGTGTCAATAGATAAATCAACCCCTGAAGATGCTAAAAAGCTTAGCGAAACATCGGTAAAAAAGTTAAATAAAGTTTTTTTATTTACACAACGAGTAGATCAGTAAAGCCTAACAAATATTTCAAAGATTTTCTTGTTTAAACTAAGATACATATACCCAAGTGTACATACATATAGACTTTCATACATACTTAGCGCCAATTTCAGATGTAAATTTAAATGGCACCTAAGTTTAATTTTGGATCGTTATTATTAACTTTCGTTGGGTTTCAGATCACCTTTATTTAAATGTGTCAAACAAATGGCAACAATGGGTTGCATATATCATATTTATGTTAATAGTATTGCCATTTAAGTGTAGTTTAAAAACGAATTTATGAAGTTAATCAACAATCTCAACTTAAACAGATCATTTGAAATTGGGCCTTAGAATGCAGATGCTTTCTTCTGTGCGATCTTGTAATAGCACATTTTTTTGCAATCTTTTGCTCTTAATTCCACTTTTCATTTCCTAAAGAGTATTTTCAAAGTACATATTATTTCTTTTCATCACATTTCATTGATCCCTACACGATTTATATTCTTTTTATACACATAACTTGTTTATTACTTGTTTGCTATCTTTACAATTTTTTCCTTCAATGAACTTACATTCATACTCCATATAATATATTATTTATAAACATATGTATGAATGCATGTTACCCCCTTTTTGTCTTAATAGTCACTTTGTGTTACTCACAGGGCCCGCCTGGAGAAAGTCCGGGCCCGGTACATAATCAATGAAAAAAAAATCAAAAACTCAGCAGTATTTTGTAGTCACTTGAAGCTTGCACTAAAATGTAACTGCATATCTAATAATTGTCTTCATATTCTGAATAAAACGTTTGCAATTTTTATAATT